>NC_141732.1:42614005-43143505 GCF_971803275.1 Cyanistes caeruleus | reverse complement strand
TCCCCATTCCTACAGGAGAGAAGACCACTTGAGCCAAGAAGGCTTCTATAACTAACCTCTGGACAACATTTTAAAGCAAAACAATTCAGTTCTTCACAAGCATAATTTTTTTCCCTCTACTTCATGTAACCTCTGACCTCACGTCTGGAGGTGATGGATGAGATAAGACAGAGCCATGGGAGAAGACCTGAGGATAGTTGATGGCATGCTACAGCTAGCAGTCGTTAACAGGCAAGGTTTCCTCGGAGGAAAATAAGAATTATTTCAAATCAAGAAAAATAAACACCAGAAGAATCAGTTGTGCAGAGGGGCTCACATAAAATATGAACGTGGCCAAGGTTTGCAAGTCCAAAGGGAATCTAATTTTGTGAGCTTACTGCAGAAGAATGCAGGCCCCAGCCCTAAGGTCCTATAAAAGTTCTGAAATGAAAGAGTAAAGCCCTTTCTGAGCATACAAAGAGCACTGCATTAAGGACTGCAGCCTACAACCTTTCAGGCAGTCCTCCAGAACTGCTGTGCCCTCTTTATTTGTCCAGCACAGGCAGAAGACAGGAGGAGGAAAGTGTTCCCTGGCAAGTGCTAAAGTGAGACTTTGGTATACGGAAAAGAAATCTTTCCTGGTGTTTGTTTTGGCAGGAATAGTTTTAGCAGACACTATTACAATCCCATCCACTTGCAGAGCAAGGCTGCAGCTCACATATTATTAAAACTCCAGGGCTGATCTCTTTCCATACATCAATATTACTGGAGCTAGCAGAACACAAGCAAAGTTGTTGGATCAGCAAAGACTTTTTTCTTTAAAAAATAAAATAATATTTTTTCTAAATAAAGAGAGTTGGTTGGCTTCAAGCAAGGGGGACAACAAGGTCCTTCTAAATCACAATGCTGGGCATTCAAAGTTGAAACCCCATAGCTTTCACTCCCAGGCATTCAAGCTGCCAGCAGCTGCATTGTCTCATTGCCTGAGCTTGCACAAGTGACCAGGGAGCCTGGGAGAGGCAGATGACCCTCTTCTATCATTAGAGTTGCACTTCATGGTAAGGCTGCTTGAAAATGTTGCTGACCCATGGGCAGTTAATTCTCTGCACATCAAAGAAGCTACAGGGGTGAGAGTACTTTGTCTAGATATTATAGCCCTGTTTTGTGCCTGTTAGAGTGAAGTCATAACAGAGGCAGCTTCTTGGTGACTGGAATCTCTGGATATCCATCCTCCTTCCAGTCCCAAGCTGCAGGTCATGGATGGTGATGCAGGCTATGGATGCATCCCAAATGCAGGCCTGCCTAGTTCTTGACAAATCTCTGTGGGATCTCACCCTGGACATCTAAGCTCCCCCATGTTTTCATGGAGATGGGGCAGAGACATTTCCAGGAATAGGGGAAAGCCTCCTTTCAGTTTCCCACAACCCACTTGCCCCATGCCTTGTCTCAGACACATCAGTAATCCTGAGACAGCAATTTTGCCTCCACATCCTCCAACATGCAAAGTCCTCTGCTCACAGAGTAAGCTGACGACCTTGGAACCCTGAAACAGCCATTCCATGTAAAGCATGCTGCTCACTTACAGGTTCTGGTATTTACACTGCCATGTTGCCTATGCATGCATGGCAATTAAAATATGCCTTGTTGGCTGGTTATCCTAGAGTATCATATATGGTGTGGCATATATGGTGAAACAGTGGCATAAAAGAAAAATATTCATCCCATGTGAATGAAAAAACTATAGTCTTTCTTGGTTGAACTTACTGCAAGGTATATTTACTAATGTCAAATACTAAAGTGCTGCCTTTCTCCTGAAACATGCTCTTCAGTCTGTGTATACGGTACTGTTTTATTTTACATGCCTTGAAGCCAGAGTGTGTTGTGTTATTTTTCTTTTTGATAGTCTGTAGAGTTAAAGTGAGAGCAAATAATTGGTTTCCATATGTTAGTATATTCTCAGAGAGCTCAGTCTTTCTCTTATGAATGGAAAGGTCAAAATCAGAACCAGTGACCCAGAGTTTTTTACACTCTAGGCATGTAATTGGTAAGAACTCAAAACATCTGTCTCTTGCTTGGGCAAATAAAAGCTGCTTTTGGAAAATGTATTTACCCATGTCTGTTTCAGTGATTCATCAAACCAAACCTCAGCAGGTTTTCAAGTTCACATCATGGTGAAATCTGTGATCCTTCTACTGATCACATGCAGCCACTGAGACTTGGAAATACTTAATATTTGTATATCTTGCCTTACCACTGTCCTTCTATTTGCCACAGTCAGGGAAGACTTCCCTGAGCAAGCAGTGTGTTACCCTGCAGCTTGCTATGGTGGGATCAGATTCAGCAGTTTTTCAGACTCCATTACTGAAGAATTACTTGCTTCCAACTGATTTTCCTCCCTTTTTAGTGCCCCTATAGCTGTCTTGCTTTAGGAAATATTTTGCAGGTGTCCTTGAGAGCCAAGATCCTCTTTGCACAAAAAGTCTGGGAGTAGGTGTATAAATCTGACAAAAACATCTCTTTGCACTCAGTCGATGCTGATTTACTGTCACTTTCTTACCTATAAGAACTTTAAAAAACAAAGGGAGAAAGACCAACTGTTTGACATTAATCATTAAACAGTACCAAATCTTTTAAAAATCCTACCACTACAAAACCATGAACATTTTTGTCAAACAAATGGAAGTTTGAAGAGCTACTGGCCTTGACTGTTTACACTCAATACACCTCCCAGTCTCCCATTAATAAAAAAAACAAAATCCCAAGAAAATCAAACAGAATGAAAGCAACAAGTCAAGTAATCTCAAGTTCTTCCAGTTGAAGAACAGGGATGCAAAAACTTTCAGGCATATCATACCATCATACCAGTGGTACTTCAGGTTATTACTTTTTTTTTTTTCCAGCACAACTACAGAATTTCCAAAGGAATACAGCAATGAAAATATTTCCATGTACACACGAGTAACACAAATTTCCTGCTACCTACCCATAGGCATTAAAAATAAAACCAGACAATTTCTTTGCAGGTGACAAATGAACTGATTTACATTTGTACAGTCCTGCTAAAATACAAAATGTAAATATTTATCGAAAATATCAATAATTTTTATTTTTTCATTAGACCCTCCTGCTCCTATCAGGGTTTATGTAAAGGCACTTCCTCTGAAAAAAAACTAAGAGTTTTTCACTCCCATCAGAGTTCTTTCTATAATATTTTATAATAAATGACATGGCACCTATACGACCACACTTCAAGCTACCTAGGAGCATTTGGAAAGGTTTCTGTCTTTAACAGTGCTGAGGTGCCTGGTTTGGCAGAGAGGATTCCACATGAGAGAAAGAATTATTTTTACAAATTTAAAATAAAAAAGGTTTTGTACTTTAAAGAACTAAAGAAAGTAGAGCTGTTCTTTCCCATATTTCTTCCTTTAAAAAAACCTCTTAAATGGATGACATGTTTTACAGAGAAATTGGTCTGATCATGAAGCAGCCAAACCTGCAGGAATATTTTCATAATACAATTGAAATAGCCAGTTTGGAAGACCATAGAACTTTCTCTGACCTAAAATTAAACTGGGCCACATCCAAAAATTTTTATTTTTCACTTCTGCATATGCCAAAGCAAATACCGATAGGACACCTCCAATCCTTCTTGTTGAGCTGTTCCTGACTCTTGGAAGTGCCTCTATTCCGGTCCTTCAAATAAATTAACCTGTGTTTGATAATAGCCCTTCCCATGGATAGCTCCCAGTATAGCCAATGCTGTTGTTCAGTGGTATGGGGAATGAAATTACCAGAGGCACTTTCTGGGTAAATCACAGCATATCCTGGCCTCCACATGGGCTCTCCTTACATAGAGACTCTCCAAGAGAAGCAGAGCAGAAAATCTATCTGGTGTAGGCATGTTTGCATCTCCTAGAGGGCTTCCCAGCCCTCTAGTTTTGATTTTTTCTTGATATTACTTCAGCCCTGCAAAGCACTTCCCATCCACATTGCCTACCTTTGTGAAGACCCTCTAAATGAAATCACAATCCACAGGAAGGGAGACCACTCCTGTCACAGTGTGGGGGTTTTGAGCCTTGTGACATGATGGCATCAGAGCTTGTTTTCTTCATTCTCTTCACCTTTGAAAACCAACCAACCAAACTAAACACTGCGCTGGGATCTTCATGTGTTGAGCACAGCTGATGGCCCTCTTCTTGCACCCCCTGAACATGCCCCCCCACAGCCACATTTGCCCAGCAGTTGTCTGTATGCAACGGGGCTTGGGGGCTGCCCTTCAAAAGCCAAGTCCTCTATTTCTAGAGTTCTGCCCAGGACCTCTGCAGCCTGCATTTGCCTCTGGCTTCAGAAGCCCTGTCTTGTTTCATGCACGTATCTGTGACAAATCAAAGCCTGACTGCTGAGCCTGACTACTTCCCCCACTTTCATGTCTTAGTATTGCTTACCAATATTTCCCCCTTGTACTTGGTGAAATCTCTTCCTGTGAGGGAAGGGGGAAATCCTCACCTTCTTATGTGGGTCATAACGAAACAGACCACCTCTCAAAATTGATTTCTTCAGACTAAAATGCTCCATGCATTTTGATTGATTAATCATATCGGAAAACAGCATGCAGTGTCCCCTGGAGTATAATCTCAAATACATGTTGCCAGAATTGTTCCTTGTGAGTAGAAGAAGCTGGCAGAGAAGGGAACCTTCAATTAGAAGGTTAAGAGCAACAGCATTAAAAAATTTTACCTGAAAAAGAAATTTCTTCCTAGGTGATGTTCAAAATAAAATACACAAATTCTACTGTAAATAGGGACAATGATATGTAGGAAACTAAGTTACAAGTCAGGCTTATAGAAATTTTGTAGCATGACAAAATGGCATAAATCAGTGGCGTGGACAGTTCAAGACAGTAAGATTTTTAAGAGTATTAGGAATGAAAACAATCCCAATAAGAGAGGCATTCCAGAAAAAAAATCAATTACTGTTAGTAAAATACAAATCCCAGAACTATGCCATATAACTTCATCATATAGCTGAAAAAAAGCCAGAGACAAACTTCCTTCCTGTCACAAGGAAATTAAGGAAAAAACAACAGCAATAACAAAACTTCACAAAACTAAAAAAAACCAAGGTTAAACAGCTACTGAAACAAGCAATTTTTGAAAGACAAAACTAAAAACAGATATGGAAAACCTGCATCCAAAAACTGTACAAGAGGTCTGGATGAAGTGTTCATGTTCATGTACTGAGATGGCTTAGAATATGATGAAAATTCCATGCCAGAGAACCAACTGAAAATGAAATGTTGTAAGAGAGGTCCAATAAATGGGTCTCCTGGATAGTCAGAGAAATGGGTGTTGGGCTGGAAAGCAGAGCGGAGCAGCATTGGGAAGCAGCACCTATACTGCTGGAGATTCACAGTATCTTGCTATGAAGAAAATGCAGGCACTGGAAGCTTACAGCTTCCAGGGGCACTCCACATTGCCGTCACCAAAGGTGATGACAGATTTAAACTATATTTATCAAGGACCAGCCAAACTAAGAAGTACGTAATAAAATGTCACCCTCATTGGAACTGGTTTTTGCAATAGCTTTTTGCACAATTAACATTGACAGGTAAAATTGTAATGAAGCCTAGAGAGAAGGCACTGAAATAAAATTTGGACTAACACAAAATAATGACAAGATCAGACTGCCTCTGAAATTGGATCACTTGGGAAGGTACACAGAAAGAACAATGTTTAGATAAAGAAAGTCAGCTCTATACTCATCCATCTAGGAACAAAATGAGGCAGAGACTATGGTGAGGCTACTCTGGAAGCAGATGGGAAAAAGACTTGAGCTCCTTGAGCTGGCTATTCAAGTGAATGGTTTTCCAATTCAACACTGGTCAACAAGTGCGATCCTTGGATATATTAAATGTGAGGATTTTGAGAAGGACCAGAACAGTCTCTTCTGGCCATGTACATATGTACATAAAAAACATCCAACACTAAAAGCAAATTAAGCCTCCTTTAAAGACATAAAAATCCAAGTAAACTCAGGAAATTTAGGCTCAGGCCCCTAATTTTCAGCCACTGAAAACATATCTGCAGATATATTTAGGTCCTATCTGCAGGTCCTATCTGCAGATCTTTTTGATTGACACTGATCTTTCAGTATATGACAGTAGAAAGGTGTTTTTGGATAATGCAAAAATAGGTAAAGAAAAAGAGTGTGAAAAGTTGAGCTTCTGATCAGAAAAAAGAAACAAATATTTTTTGAACAGTGAAAGTTATTAAATTGGGTTACACACTGAGCACATGGAAGAGATATTTAAAACCAGACAACCAAAAATACATAACAATGAAGCCAGAAGTTACTGGAAAAATAAAGGGGAGTATGACATTCTCCCTCCCACACAACATCTCTGTCATGTGATCCTACAAATCATTTGGTCAGATGTAAATGTCAGTAATAAATACTATACATTAGGGATATAGATATATATATATATATGCCAAGACCCACACTTCCTGTAGTGACAACTGAAATTTTAGGAATTACTTTCCAGACAAGTAGGAACCTGTACAAAATTACAACAGGACTGTAAAAGAAGAAATTAAATTACAAAAGTTTATTATGGAAAGAAAATGTAGAAATTACAGCTGCCAAAAAAGAAGGCAGGAGGAGAGAGGAAGAACAGAGGTCAGACAACTTCATGTACCAAGCACATTCAAGATAAGGAAGTGAAATAATACCTGTGGTGATAAGAAGAGTATGTAAACATCACATGAAAACCAAGTCTGCTGATGCTAGACTTCCAGAAACCATTGGTGTAACCTGCAAATAATGTATGAGATAACATAACAGATAACTGTCCAGCATGATATTTCAGGGAATAGAGAGAGATGAGCAGATGGAATTTTCCATCTTCTGGGGTAGAGCTTCCTGTCATTCCTACCACCCCAGAAGCTACCTGCATGCTCAGCTAAGTTCCCTTCTCAAGGGCTCTCCAGTGGCCTCACTGAAAAGCTCAAGGCTGCTGGGCTTCAAGCACAACAAATTATGTTGTTGTGTCAGGAATGGAGTCCCTTGGTGTTCAGCAAAAAAGTACTGAGCAGCCTGCAGCAAATTGACTGAAGGCTGATCCCTCAGTGCTAGGTGCTTTTAAGGCTTCATGTGCAGGAAGAGGAAGAGGTTTTTTCCTCAACTTAATTCTCCTTGTTCTCCAGAAGGCAGTATTTCATTGTCATGTAGACAGTTTTTGGGGGGTGAGAACAGGGAGAAGCTCTAATGATTACCACCTGTACTGGGCAAAAAAGGACAAAGCAGGAGGAAGAGGAAGTAGGAAGTGACCACAAAGCAGACACTGACAGTCACAGTGACAATCATCTTGTGTACTGTAGATACTGAGTTCACATCAAGATGTGGCCTTATATGTTAACATCTCTGCATGCCCATGGCCTCTCTAAACTCCCTGGGAAATTTCTATGAGGGTCAAGAAATTACTGTGTCATTTCCAAATGCCCAGATGGACCTTTTGCTGTCAGGGAATGATGACTGTAGAATAACCATTTCCTTTACCAGTGTTGTCCACAGTGAAATGTAAAAATGAAGTGAAACACGATCCAAGTGGAGTCATCAGCTACTACACAGTAGAAAAGTTTGCATAAAACCTACTCAATGGGGCTGTGCTGTGTCAAATAGTTCTGGGTTAGGCCACAACAGACATCTCTGAATCATCTTTTTTCCAAATGGTTTCTACTGCAGCTTTTCTACATATCTTGCAAAATTACATATATTTCACAATTTTTTCCAACTCTTAATACCCTCAGTTCAGAGAATAGAACCTAGCTGCTCTGCTGATAAAGCAAATTGAAAGCTGTAAACCTCCTTAAAAAAAGGCAGAGAACTTGGGCCAATTTCTGCTGTCAAAGATTTGTATTGACCATTGTCCAGCTATGTAAGCATTCCCAAAAATAATATCAAAGCCAAGATGTTTAAAAGCGTTTAGTTCTCTTTGAAGTCAACAGTCAATCTTCTAATCCTACAGATCTCAAAGATTCACTTCTCTGTAATATATCTAGTCTTCTTATTTACAGATTATGTGGCAAGAAAAGACTCACAGAACATACTGTATATATTTTTGCAATTAACGTCTCCCCACCAGCATTAGTGGTCTGAACAGCTCAGATTTAGTCCAAAATCTTTTTCATTAGAAACCCAGTACTCCCAAGTCTGCATTTCAAACAGTTATATCTTTGCAGAGAAATAACGGAATATTATGCATGATGGATGATTAGTCCAAAAAGGAATACAGAAGCAGACTTTGTCCAGTAAACTCTGTGTCATTTATGTTATTTATTTTACTCCCTATGCAACGCAAAAAAAAGTAAGAACTTAAATTTTTAGTTAAAAATATGAAGTAATTGCAAATATTTTTTTGTGATATTAAGTAATTCTAGCACATCTTTCAGGACAAACCACTGAACTTCAAATAAAAAAACATGAGTTTGTCAATGAAATTATAAAGTAAACTGAAGAATATAAATAGCCAGTGAAAGAGAAAATGAGCATACTTGAAATGGCTGGTTTTGCAGGGCATCTATTAACTCCATAAAAACATTCAGAGCCACTACAGATAAACCACAAAATGGACAAAAGATGGTGACAACTCTAATATTTTCTAGTTTTCACAACTAAATAAAATCAATAAAAAATGCAAAGCAGCACACAGAGAGAACGAAGCATTCCAATGGGATGCTGGAACTTTGAAGAAAGAGAAACCTAATAAGAGAGAGGAAAAACAGTTGTCCCAGTGCTATCTGAGACAGCTAATCATGAAGAAGGAAATAAGAATACTGGTCTGGAATAAGAAATTTCAGAAAAGACAAAAATATGAAGAAATGCCTCAAAAATATATCAGCCCCAACATAAAAAAAATATATAAAAATAATGAGCTCAGAATGCTGAACAAGCCTGAAACAAGTTAAGGGACCAAATATAATAACAAAATTCTCCCCACTATAGCAAATCTACAATTTCTATCAGGAGTCTTACATCAAACAGTATAGGTCTCTCTATAGACCATAGGTCTCTTCCTACAGATTTCATGAGAGAATACCGTCCTTCCCAAGATACAGGTTCAGTGTCTTGACCTAAAGTAGAAGTACCATTCATGCAAATCAAACAGCTGTTTATCATTGAGTTTTAACAGAAAAGAGGGCTGAACAAAGACCACAGCCATAGTAAAATTATTCAATTAAGTTGTGGAAAACTGAAGAATAATGCATACCACAGTTTCCATATCTCTTATATTATTTTCAAGGCAGAAAGGAGAAAAACCAAATTCCTGCTAAAAATTTTATTCACAAAATAACAAAAAAAATATTCACAGGGTATAAAGAGACATCAGAGTTATACGGATGTTAATCCTTGCAAATTAGGCTGTATTACTTTGATTCCTACATACAGAAAAAAAATCATTTAGCTGATTGGTCTTTTTAACTGGGCAAAAATTTCATTTCAATGACTACTAATTAATTTCAAAGGGTCTTAATGTTTAAACTCTTTTTTTGAAACACAGGAAATATTTCTGTGAAAAAAAACCAACCTGTTTCTCTTTTATTTGAAATCCCCATGGATGAGAAGGCAAAGATGCAGGTAACATGTAATGCCTGTTAAGATTTCAAGATGAAGGACAGGAACTTGAAAGTCATGACTCTCACTAACAAGAGGTGAAGTAGAGAGGCCTGAAGACTTGAAGATATCAGGGAAGAAAAGGATGAATAAAAGATAACAGTTGCCTCTACCATAAAGACTCTCAGTATAATATCATGCCTATGAATTAAGACATGCTACTATGAGGAACATGTCTTCACTAGAAATCTGACAGTCTTTTATTAATTAATCCACTGGCACAAGCAGCCTTATTACAGACCTTCTCTAGGCTGCAGTCCCAGAAAAATTCCAGGGAGAAAAGAGAAAAAAGACGGAGTGTTACCCCCAGAGCTTTAGGAAGCATCTCAGGGAACTTTATTTTAAACAAGACATGTTCAGTAAAGCCAGATGTTCAGAAGCAAATGCATAAAGGCCATATCTGAGGAGCAACATATATAGCCTGTTTTTTGACAGGGTTGAGAGTCCTCTGGTAGGAATTTACATAAAAGTAGACATATTGGCTGCTCAGCCCTTCAGAAATTTGATCAATGTTGGATATTCAACTGACCCTGCAGGCTGACAACAGTTGGTATTCTGTTTAATAATGATTTTTCTTTCTTGTTTCTGTATCACAGTGCCAAATTAGGCAGGTTGGGTTAACTCCAAATGCAGAAGTACAGTTTGAAGCTTGCACCAGAATGTGTTGTTTATGCTTGGAAGTGCTCTGTGAACAGCCAAGCAATAGGACAATGGCAAAAACAAATCTTGTCTTCCTTCAAAGTCTTCTAGTTTGTACATGTGAGCAAGGAAAAAGGGGATCAATCATGGCACATAAAGTTAAGATGATTGCAAATAAAAGCAGTCACAAGGCTGTTAGCTCCTCCTATACAGGAGGCACATGAAGCAGAGAAAAAATCCTCAAATTTCAAACACTGTGGCCAGCAGCACTGCAAGTACATTGGGGAAGTTGGTTGCATTGAGCCTGACTGGGGATGTATCACCCTTGACTAAATTACACATATATACACACTGGCATTTCCAGGCACAGAATGGGAACGGAACAGCCCACTTCTGTGACAGTGAGGCACATATGAACAGTCTATTTGGAATTACCACCTTTTGTTCTTCTAGGCTGTGTCAGAAACAGCTTGAGGAGAGCCCTAGTTGGAGCAGGCCAAACCCATGTCAATAAAGGCTATAAACTCTCTGACCACAAGCAACACCCAGCTGCTGGTGTTCTCCAGCTAAATTTCATTAGCATAGCTACAACTAGAAGTAATTCTAAACTGCTCTTTGGGCAAGGCAATTTGGTAACAGAAGTTGTACATTGACACAAAAGCACAAATAGGCTATAAAGGCAGTCTATGGCTCAGGAACAGTAATAGAAGCTCATTTGGAATCAGCCAGAATAGCAACCCCTGTCCAACTTTATCAGTAATATGAGAAACCTGCTTCACTGGCAGTTTTCTGCCACTTCATGACACTTCAGTCATCTCCCTGCACTGAAAATTCAGGAACTTCCCTCTCTCTTTTAGCCTTATCCCTAATGAATCTTCTTAATATTTTTGTTTAAAAAATGTCTAGTGTTATAGCCAAACCAAAGTTTCTCCAGAAGGAAATCTCTTTTGATGACAATCTGTGCCACAAAATCATGCTGAACATATTATTCACATCAATCACAGTATGAAGATATCATTGAAGCTAGAAATAAAATGTGATCAATGAATTGTTCCCATTTGCTGCTGATAAAAAGTATGCGTTAACTGGAAGCAAGAAAACAACAGAGCAACAAGAGAGCAGTGATTAAAAATAAAAAGGATTCAAACTTGTGCAAATGGGCTTTGACTGGAAAATCCTAGTTTCGTACTGAAAAATGTCCCCTGCACTGAGCTGACCAGCTAAAGTCCAGGCTAAATAGTGTCTGGACTGAAGTAAAGCATCATTTAGGATGCTCCCTTTGCCCAAAACTAAAAACAGTGCTCCCAGCTCTCTTCCTAACACTTGTAACTGCTATGCAGACTACCCTGAGCAGAAACTAGCAATGGCATGCCTGAAAGACACAGAGAGATCTCAGATGACACAAGGATGTCTCATTTATTATTTCTTAGTCAACTTCTAGGGAAAGATTTGGAACCCCATAGAGTTTCCATAGCTCTCTATGGATATCCCTCAGGGACATGGCACCACTTTTTCCCACTCAGGTTCTTTGTTTCTATGACATGCAGTTTACTTTTTTCCAAGTCAGATAAGATATTTGAGATAGAGAATAGATGGATCAAGCAGACCTGTAAAAATTACTCTTGTGGACACTTTCAAATGCTAATCCAAGTTAAAAAGAGAGAAATAACTCTCACAAATACATTTCTTCTGCCTGAATTTTATAAATAACATCTTAGCCCTGTTGTTTTTTGAGTATATATACACAAGCACAAACATACTTAATACTGCCAGCACAGCCATGTCATCACAGTTGTGAGAGAAGCCAGGTAAAATCCATTCTATCTTAATATTTATCAGCATTTAAATCATCATGTAATTTTAAATAATTTAGTTTTTTGTGGATGATATTGATAAAAAAGGCAGAAAAAACTCAATGGATTCTCCAGCAGTCTGCTTGATGACAGTACAGGAGAAACTATTCTTGAGTTTTGAGAAAATCTGTGGCACAGCCACTGCTGGAGATCTCAATTTCTTATTGAAAGCCAAAGGCTTTCAAAGCTTTAAATATATTCTAAGAGTTGCTGTCAAACATTTGAATTGAAAGAGGCTTGTTTTGTACTACACAGCCCCACCACAAAAAAAAATAAACAAAAAACAAAAAAACAAACAGAACAACCACAACAAAATAAACAAAACAAAACAAAAAAACAACAACAACAAAAAAAAAATCCCTTAGCTTCTTCACACACAAAGAGAGCCACTCCAACTCCAGCTCCTTTGAATCTAAGTCTGGGCCACAAAACACACACCTCGCTCTTTACTGCACAAGCAGATACACAAAGCTCTTAAGACAAACCTCAGTAATCAGTATGGAGTTAGAGGTAAGCAGGAGATGACGTCCAAAATAAACCAGTGATTATTGGCTGTCTGAATAGAAAATGTCAACTCCTGAGTCAGCTGCTTGACATTTCCAGAATCGGAAGGATATCTTTTGTGCCCATTCAGTTGGGCAATGGTATTCAGTGGTGATTGCAGAAACACATTGTAAAACAGAGAAAGATTTTCTGAATTTAGAAATTATCTCTTTTATCAAACTCACTTCAGTGAAGGTTCATCAAATAGAGAAAAAGAAGCCTCAGGTTATAATCACTACTATTGAAGCCAGACATCCTGAGTCTTTCTGTCTGTCTTTCTAATACGTTTTATCTGCTTAAGCAGTTACTTAATTGCCTACCTGAAAGACCAGGGTGTGGGCATGCACCACACATAATGAAAAATTAAGTTGCTTTTCTAGCAAATAAATTATGTTTTGAACATCAAGATTGATAAAACCTACAGAAAAATCTCCTACCGTAAGTATATTTGGCATACTGCAGCCGTATCTTAGATCCACTGATACCTAAAGAGGTGAGATTAAAAAAATGACGAGGAGGACAAGGGCAATGGTTATGCAATTTGGTACCCTTTGTCCATAAGCCTCTCTCCCCTGCATGATGTAGATGATGGAGGGGCTGTAGTGAAATGTGAAAAGGACCACTTGTTTGTGATATATGTGCCATATATGAAAAAATCTTCTCTTCCCTGACAGTCTGGTAGAAGATGACTTCTCATTGATCCACATTGACTGTAGAACTGGTTGTGAACTATTCAGTGGTTTTCTCCAGCTGCAGCTTTTGCCTTATTCTTTATCTTCTCTCTCAGAGCTTTTCTACTTACAAGAACAGAATCTCTGGATTTGATTAGATCTTCGGCAAATTATTCATCATAGAGGCAAGAGCTGATGAAGGAATAATCTCATATTCACTCAGATGTATAAGAACTTAAGAGTGAAGAAACAGTTTTCAAAGTCTGTATCTTAAATTGTCCTCAAAGTGGCTTGCATTCATAATTGACTTCAGTATTTATACACACACACACACACATGTGGACATGCACCACAGTAAGGACCTCAAGAGTAAATTACTACATTCACAACTCCACAACATCTTTGCTCTGTTTGATCTAGTAAAATAACTGGCTTTGGATATTTGCCTGTGCAGAATCCAGAGATGAATGCTTTACCATCATGGCTGTCACCTAGGCACAGCTGTCTCTTGAGGGATTCAGCCTCAAAATAATATCACCTGGAAAAATGCATCTATACACCCACTGTTGGCATATGCATCACATTTGACTTTTCCTGTGCAGAATGTAGTATTTTATATACAAATTATTTTAGAGAACAGATGATCAATGGATTACTATAAGTATTCTTTTACTCACCTTTTAGACTTTTGCCCATTGGGCTATAAATTAGCAAATGCCTATTTTATTAACATTTTTGCCTCTGACAAAGTCAAGTAATTATGATTATTTTTATTATTTTTGTCAATATAAAATATTTCCTTAGAACCCCAAAAGGACATGGTACATGACAATCCTAGAAAGACACGCTCTCAGCTCAGGGAGAGTTGAAAACAGAAGACATGCATCACACACACACAAAACATTTTGGCCAGTATGGACAACTCAGAGCACTCCAGAAACACTGTCTATCATTCCTCCAGTTACTTCTTTAAATATTTCTCAGACAACAGTAAGACTTAATTTAAGACCTGAAATTACATTCTTCTTTGCAGCAGTATCTTCCAATATCTGTAGCTTTCAGTCACCAGAACAAAGCAACACATCCTCTGGTCATGAAATAATAGTTCCAGGATCACATGAGTATCCCTTATCCCACTGCACTGGAGCATGCATTTCATTCTTAGCACTCCTTTAGATTTTAAGATTTTTCTCAGTTCTACCCTTTTCTTACAAGAAAACAAACTACAAGATGAAAGAGAAACAATTGAGCTATTTCTTTCCTATTTATTTTGAGAATATAAATTCTTGGTTTTGACTGAGGACAGATTATTCAGACCATGAAATAGTTGCCAAATGTATCATAAATGGCATTTAGTTGGCAAAGAATGTATTACTGCCAAATGCTTAACACACTGGGCATATTGTATTTGTACCATCTGGGAGAGTAAACAGTGACAGGAAATAACCACAAACAGGTGTTAATGTTAGCCCCTTAAGGGTCATTAATGAAGTATGGCATTGAAAGAGCCCACACACAAGCCCACAGTCCTGACAACTGGAGAAGGTGGGATTCCAGGGAGTGTAATCATGTATTAATTTGTCACACACAAAAAAATCTGTTTTTGATTGCACCTCCTCTGCATATCCTTTCCCCTCTTGCCATATCACATCCTTCAGCTGATCTCCTTTTGAATACTCGTTCCCTTTCCCTTTTAGTCAACAAGCTCTATTCTTATCCAAGCCAGTCAAGACAAACACAGTACTGAATGACTCATCTTTTTTCAGAAAGTCCATCAGCCCCTAAAGACAACTCCATGCTTTCATACATTCTTCAGAAAAGAAATACTGTCTCAATTCCACTCTAGACACCTCCAGAGACATTTCCACCTTCACTAAAATAAAAGGCCTCTGGCTTCTACAAAGTGTTATCTATATCACACTACATCACTGTTTCCCCAGTGCATCTCCAAGGCTGCTTGCCCTGTCCCAGAAGAGACTTCAGAAAGGCTGCCTGACAGTGGCACTGCCTGCTTTTACAATAGTGTCACACTGATCCAGAATAGAGAAGGTTCAGATTACCAGATGGAAATGAA
Source organism: Cyanistes caeruleus (assembly GCF_971803275.1). Classification (NCBI taxonomy): domain Eukaryota; kingdom Metazoa; phylum Chordata; class Aves; order Passeriformes; family Paridae; genus Cyanistes; species Cyanistes caeruleus. Next base: position 43,128,074 of record NC_141732.1, on the reverse strand, counting down.
ATGGGTGAATCCATCCTGATGCATAACTAGTTACATCCTTTTGAAAACATCAAAGAAGAATAAATGAGTTTATCTTCATATGTTGGTTACCTTTATCTTCACAGAAGGCTACTAGATTCCCAAAGCAAATGTTAACACTTACTCAAAGTCATTAAAAACAAAGCAATAAAAAACAAACAGCAACAACAACAACAAAAAACCACACAAAAAAAACCCCCACAAAAACCCCAAAAACAAAACAAAAAACCATCATTTTGGGATAAAGGATATAGGAAAGCAGACTAATCTACTTCCCTACTCTCCCCTCCCCTCCCCTGTCTCATCTATGCAAAACCACACATTTTCCTAAAAGGACTCTGTTGTCAGACAAATGTCACCTGGCTAATATGTAGTGTTAATGATGCCTCACAAGAGCCTGAGAGACAGAAAAGACACACAATGAAGAAGAGGACATGGAGCCCTTTTCTTTAGGAGGCAGACCCTAAACCATGAGTTTCACACTGCAAAACTTCAGACTCTCTCTAATTCAGGCTATTAGTATTACAAAGAATACTGGTGGGCATTTGAATTTAGCAGTTCACTTATAACGAAGGCTAACTGCTGAATAGATTAAATGTTTCCAAAGATACTCTCATTGATTCTGGCTAGTGTTTAAGAGTAGGGAAGGAGAATATTTTAAATGCCAGAAAATAGCTCCCATTCTTTATTTCTTTGTTAAATGAGTACATGAAACATAGCCATAGATACACTTACCCAATTCAAGAGTTGACTGTATCTAGGATGTGTAACAACTGCTAGCAGAGAATTTCTGTCACTGTTTTACTCTGCATGGCTATATACAACACTCCCCATCTGCAGTCCTTGGGTTTTGCACCAGTATGTGTCACAGCATCACAGGATCAGATATGCAGCCATGCCAAATTACATTTTGAGAGAAAAGAAAGTAAAAACAATTGGAGAGCATTTGGGCTTATTCAGGGGAGTCAGTGGAGCTGTGCCTGCAAAGATCACAGCCCCAAACTTCTATGAACTGGCCAGTGCATGATGCCTTCTTGTTACTTGAACTAAACAGATGCATACTTTTTTACACTGGTCATTTTCTAAACTAAGTACTTTAAAAAATTAAGCCTATGCCTTTCTATAAAATTGCATCTTACCAATCCTTCGTTTATTATAACCAGTGAGAAAAGGAAACAAAATGGAACTTAAAGGAAATTGAATAAACATTTAAAGGGAGGAATCTGTTTACATCACACCATTCCCCCAGTTCTGATATCTGCTTTATTTCTACTTTAAACAATGTAAGAGTATTCCTGCATCAGTATTTTGGTTTTCTTCAGTTAATCTGACAACCTCTTCTCCATCTATGAAGTTACATTAAACTAAGGAAAACCAAACACTCTGCAGTGTAAAATCTTCAGATAGAAGCTAAGAATACTAAGGTTGCTAAAACTTGGCCCCTTTGAGCAGATGCTACTCTGCTGTTTTTTAAGCATGAGAGTATAGTCTGTTTTTCCAAACAGACTCTGCAAAATTCTTGTTAGAGAACAGACAGTTTAGGAATGCAGGAAAGCTATCCAGTAAATAAGGCTGCTGTCTCCAGAATCCTTGAATTATTTGTTGTAGGATCTGAAAAAGTCATAGAAAATAAGGTTAGAGGAGGGATGACTGCAAATCACAAAACTGGGGGAGTGGAGTGCTTAACTTAGGAGTGTTAAATTTCTTGTAATGTTATCAACTTCGCTCTTTTGCAGCAAAAATAGAAATTCTAGACTATATGGATTCTTGGTTTGGGCTAAAAGAGACCTTGCTTATGCATGTAAGTTGACCTTTAACCAGATAAGCTAATGAAGTGTCACCCTGAAAACTCAGCTTCTGAGCTTGCTGACATGGTTTTCACCACACCTCAACCTATGTGCGTGTGATCTATTCATCTTCAGCGGTAACAATGAAGGAAAATATGAAACATATTTTGCCCATGTATTTTAAAGTAATTTTCGGGCCATGGAGGAAAGTATAGATTGGATATTCCATATCAACTCTCAAACTCTGACAGAAAGCATTTTCTACCTGAGGAAATGGTTCTTCAACAAAGTCCTTTGCTGCTTTGCCCTGATAGTGATGAGAGCTATCCTGATTCTAGCATTTAATGTGGAAGCGGCCCTCTACATACTGAGAGAGGGCAAGTACTGAAAAATGCTCATCTTGGAAGTTAAGTATGCTCTTGCTGTTCTGTGGGCTTCATACTGGTATATAGTATGGACAGCTGGAAAGGTATGACAGAGGATAGAGATGTCCCAGTGCAAGCTGAGATCTCCACACAAAATTTAGCTCAGGGTTCCAAAAAAGATTTTATTGAGAAAGCACAAATCAAGTGTTTTCAAAGGTACAACCTGACCCAATCAAGGCTAGAGAAAGCACCAACTGGCAAAAGAGCAATCTGCCTGCCACATCTAGAACTTTACTACAAAGCATGCAGGTCTTCTCAATAGCAACAAAGAATGTTTATTCTCCTGTACATATTCCCAGAAAAGGCAGAACTACCTGAGCTTAAACTTAAAGCTTTAGCTTTAAACTTTATGCCCCAACCAGATATATAACATAGAGTATTTCCCCTCCTCAAGATATGAACTTTCTGGCAACTGAAAACAGCATTTCAGAGAACAGTGGCAGTCATATTGGAAGTATGACACAGCTGAAGAAATTACCCTTTCAAATAAAGGTTTTTCACAGCCTGCCACTGGCAAAGTTTGTGTATTTTAGTAACATTTGTGATAAACAATTTAAAATATAAGCAAAACAGTGAAGAGTTAGATACTGAAGAATATCTCAAAATAAGTTGAAGCAAAGAAAAAATGACGGTTCGCTTTTATGAAATTAGACCTTGTATATGTTGATGCAGAAATAAGAAATCACCAGACTCATAGTCCACATTAATCAAGTGTTCCATTGACAGTGTGTTCTATTTTCATCAATGTTTTGCAATATTCTCTGTGCAGCCTTCATACATAATAGTCTTCCACACAGACATAAAATAAGCATTTTCCCTGTAAAGAAATATGGACTCTCTGCACAGCATTTTCTTCAGATTTCTCAAACAGGGGATAACTCTATCCTCTAGTCTTCTTGTTTCAACTTGCATAGATTTTTAAGCCATTAGAAATCTTTTATCCATTCTAGAATAGCAATTAATTTTTTATTAAAATATATCAAGTGTCCCTCAGAATACATTCACACAAATATCTTGTAAATATTGTAAGCCAGCTGAGAGAGCACTAATTAAAAATCAGGTCAGAGTGATTCTCATAGAACTGGCCACATCAACTGAGATCTCAAACCGCAGCTGTCTGAAATTCTACTCCATAATTATGACAAAAAAGTCTGGACTTACACTGTTATTGTGTAATTATGGGAGATTCAAGCCAGACTAAGCAGTGGTACCCAAGAAAAATCAAGACATACTGTTCTGTGAAGCAGCAGTTACTGTCCTTCTGACATTAACAATCAAGGGGTCAAAGTAGACAGAAAAGAGAATGTGAGAAAGGGCTGAAAGGCCTGTGAGGGCTGATTTATCTGACAAGATAAAAAGAACTTGATTCTTGTGAATTTGCAGCTGGTAAGTCATTCAGGTAAAGGTAGCCTCATTCCCCACAATAACCAATACAGCAGTAAGTTTTAAAGGACCAAGAGTAATTTATTAGTGTGGTACAGAATGGTATAAACAGGATTTATTGGTAATTGCCTCAGAAAGGCCAAGAGTTTATGGGCATCAGAACCAAAATATTCTTTTCTTCTCAGAGAGTTAACTTGTCATGGCAGAATTTAGATGAGAGCATGTGGTAGCATAATGTAGAGAAATTTGACCCAGGACTGTGTTTCTGCACAGCCATGAATTAGAGAGCACCAGTAACTATCACACATGTCAGTCAGTGAGAAAGAAAAGTTATCCTAGCTCCTCTGCTTGGCTCCCCTGTATGCAGAGCCTCACGCTGACAGAAGCCTTTCCAGACGGCAGAGTCTGCAGCTAAAACCCTCAGGTCACACTTCTTTATACACTGAAGACAAAAGATGTGACAAGGACAGACAGTCCTCTCCAAAGAGGGCCAAAGAACACTAGTTTTCCCTTATAAACAACAATAACATGACATGAATCTGGCTGAAAACACAAAAACTAATATGGATACATGGAACTGCAATTAAAACAGAGCCCTTATTGTTCAGAAAGGCTGAATGCCTGGAAAAGAAATGTATTTTGTTTGAATTCTGTCCTTAGCAACAATGCCACCTGGACAAAAGTGTAGCTAAATTAAACAGTCTAAAAAAACATCTATATTCTGCTGCAGTATACCCATAATATGCCAACAGCACCACTCTGTGGATTAACTGTGAAAGTTCTGTAAACTCCCTAGCTGCCTTTCCAAGCCTTAGATCAATCACACCAAAGAAAAATGCAAATACGTTTTTATAAATATATGTAACTGTTGCAGTGGTATAAACCTGGCATTACTAGAATTTAATGAACTACCTTATTTTACAGCAGTGTAATTGAGAATATAAATTGCTTGCTCAGGTCAGGTATGTGGCATGCCTTCTACTCATTTCCCATCATTTCTTTGTGTATCAGTAAGAGAGGCTGCATGTGCTGAATTTATAACAGATGCCTTACACTATACCAAAATGAGAACTTGACCCTGAATCCCATCCTAGATTTACACCTGAAGTTTCTCATTAGTGGTAGCTGCAGCAGAATCCATGAAAGGCAGATCAAGGTACAGTATGAAATCAATAACTTTAAATACTTAAGCCAATCTTCAACTGAATTCCCTGGGTCTGCAAAAAATCAGGCTAAAAGGAGCTTTCTTTCCAGGTCTGGGAAGAAATCAGGGCTGAGACTGGGGGATGAAACTGTGGGGGACCCATAGAGCTCCATCTTAGGCCCTGTACTCTTTAATATCTTGGACACACAACTGAAAGGGATACTAAGCTCACAGATGATACAAAACTGGGAGATGTTGACTCCCTCGAGGTCAGGGAGGCCCTGCAGAGAGATCTCCACAAATTAGAGGACTTGGGAAGTTACCAAGCATACCAAGTTCAAAAGCAGAAAGTGCCGGATTCAGCATCTGGCATGGGGCAACCCTGAATGTATGGACAGACTGGGGAATGAGACACTGGGAAGCAGCACCATGGAAAGGGACCTTGGGTTCCTGGTCTATGATGTGTTAAACATGAGCCAGCAGTGCCCTGGCAGCCAGGAGGGACAACCCTGTCCTGGGGGGCATCAGGTACAGGATCACCAGCCGGGCAAGGGAGGGGATTATCCCTCTCTGCTCTGAGCTGGGTCAGCCCCAGCTCCAGTGCTGGGGGCAGTTTGGGTGCCACAATCTGAGAAAGATTATTATTTAAAGTAAAGGGCCTTAAGGGGAAGCCATACAAGGAGTGGGTGCGTTGGTCTGTTCAGCCTGGAGGAGACTGAGGGGAGACCTCACTGAAGTTACAACTTCCTTGTGAGGGGAAGAGGAGGGACAGGCACTGATCTCTGCTCTGTGGTGCCCATGATAGGACCCGAGGGAATGGCCTGAAGTTGCACCAGGGAAGGTTTAGGCTGGATATGAGAGAAAGGTTCTTCACCCAGAGGGCGGTTGGGCACTGGAACAGGACCCTCAGAGGAGTGGTCACAGCACTCAGTGTTCTCAGGCAAACAGTATGACTCCTGGGACTGGTTCTGTGCAGAGCCAGTTGTATTCAATGATCCTTGTGGATCCCCTCCAGATTATTCTGTGGTTCTGTGAACATATGCAACTACAAAATTTTCTGTTGAGACTGCCTGTCTCCCACATTGGACACTTCAGCCTGACAGCCAGCTATCTGGACTCATGATAGAGTTGAACAGGTGTCACCAAGTCACCTGACGGAGCTCAGTGGGATATATTTCCTACTTCCCCATCTCTAGCTACCGCAGCTTTAAGAATTGAGTCCATCAGGAACGAGTGCAGGGCTGTATGCTGTCTTGACAACAGTCTCTGTGCATCCCCTGGTGCCTGCAGCAAGAAATGAGAAGGATTGGCTACAGTTGTTACAAGGCTGTGCTTTTGCAAACAAATCTTACCACCTGAGCCACGCACAACCTGACTTCACAGAATGAGAGAATATTTTGAGTCAGAAAGGACCCACAAGAAACATCAAATTAACCCATGGCCCTGCACAACACCATCCCCAAAACCTCTTGAACTCTGTCAGGCTGGTGTTGTGACCACTGCCCTGGGGAGCTTCTTCCAGTGCCCAGCCGTCTCTGGGTAAAAAACCCTTTCCTAATATCCAGCCTAAACCTCCCCTGACACAACCTCAGGCCATTCCTTCAGGTTCTGTCACTGGTCATCAGTCAGGCCTAAGCACCTTGAGAAACCAGTGCAAAAATAATTCTTCTTGAGCATTTTTAAATTCTGGGTGTCTATCAAGTGCAGGGTATATTCATTTAAGAATGAATATAATTTAAGAGGTGATTATATTCTGGGCTCCCAAGATCACAGGCAAAAATGACAGGAAGGAAAAGCCATTGTACCATTAGATCATACATGGCCTATTAGTTCCTGTCTGTAAGTCTTAAGGAAACAAGCAAAAAAATGCAAAACCAAAAATCAAAACCAAACCACAACAACAACAACAAATCAACCACAAAACCAAATCCCACCAGAAAAACCCACCACCGGTATTTTGCTTAAATTGTTAATTACTATTCTCTCGGCTGAGCCTTTCCCCGACACAAACAACTCTGCCCAGCTGGCTCTGTCACACACTGCTCCGGGCGAAGAGAAGAGAGAGAAGGGAGGGCTCGAAGTGCTGCATTTCCCCCTTCGCCTGGGGCAGGTGCGTGTCACCGACACAGCTACAGAGCTCCAGCCTCACGGCAGCGCACTCTAAGCCCCTGTCAGGAGGGTCTGCGGGCGCCGGTGCCAACACTGCCCCCTCCCTCTTCGCAGCTCGCCCGCCGCCATTTTAAGGCCGTCAGGGGAGCCGATCAAGCCGCTGCGGCCCTCGCCCTGCTCTCACTGGGGAGCGGACGCGTCACCGGCCTGGGGGCTGCGGTAGCCGGCTTTTTGTTCCCGAGTTCTGTCTTGGTTGTTAAAATTAAATAGTGCTATTTCTTGTAGTGGCGCCTGTCCTGCATTAGTGCCTGGCCTGAAGGCAGCAGAGCTCCTCACAGCAGGTTGCCTGAGGAGGGCAGCATGTTCTCCATTGTGCTGATGTCATCTTTGGCGTTCCCTCCAATTTTAGCAGTTTCTTAATAAAACGGGAGGCAGGGAGAGAGCACGGGGAAGTAGCAGCTTTCTAAATTTCTCCGTGTTAATCAGCCTTCAGGTTCTTTTTTAAATCTCCTCTGCACTCTTTCCTGTTCAGTATCAGAGAAAGAATAATACTGTTCAGGATGAAGACACAAATCAATTCTGCAAATGTAATAAGAGGCTATTTCCCTCCTTATCCTTCCATTAAATGGATAACTCAAAAAGGACTATTTTTTGTTTCTGCAGGTTTGTTGTAACACAACAATATGTTCAGTTGAGATTTGGAGAGGAATATGAAATACACTGAGGGAGAAGGCTTTCCCTACACTCCTGAAATAAATCGATTTTCAAATTGGACTTCCTCATGTAGACAAGCAATTTTTCATTGACTAGGCCAAGTGTAATTACTCTAAATGCAATGACGAGTTGTTCTTAGATACCTAAGGAAGGAGGGCTAATAAGTCAGTGAAACCCACCTTGTCTCTGTATAAGATTTTTTTTTCCCCCAGAGACCTTCAGACTATTTAGTCTGTACAACATGTGTATGTAGAAGCCATGTGACCGACCAAACACGAAAAATCTATGGTAAAGTCTTAGACATCATCTGAGTTAGGGATTTACTGAACTTAATATTGCTATCAAAGTTCAGCTACTCTTAGCAATTCACAAAGCAGCTGTTGTGCATAATAAATACTTGAAAGTGGCAAGGCAGACCAGAAAACCATACCCTGTTACCATGCAGCTTGTAGTGCCTGGGCTAGAAATCTCAAGTAGGCTGTATAAAGATCGATTTCAGTGAGTGGCTCAACCAAGTCATCTTGAAAACTCATCTGTAATTTCTGACCCATATCCCTCTTCTGTTATCTTGCCACACTGTTCAAGCTCCTCCTTTGCTTTCAGTGTTATAACCCCAAGTGTATTCTATGCTACTTTCCACGCTACCATTTCTTACAGCCTCTAATTAAAGATCCTTCTGAATAAAGCCTTCTGCTTGAACAGCTAAGAGTCCCCTTCTGAAAGGCCTCTTTTGTGGGTGACCATCTTGTGGAACACAACAAAGACAAGGCACTGCAGAAAAGACACTGTTTTACTTTGTAGCCACTTCACTTGTCTCTGTCTCAAATTAATTAGCATTGCTCTGTTTTCAAGTGTTATAACACTTTGGGGAGGAGAATGGAGCTTTCAGGGAGTAAAACTGCAGCACACCACCAGCCTTGAGCAACAGAGTAGACTACATAGAATGGTCATTAAAGGTGTTAGGTTATGAGAGGTGAGGTGGAACTCAGGTGAACAGGACTGCAATTCACACACACAACCCCCAGCCTCCTGAAGTACTAGCATTTACGTTATACATTATTAAGAAAAAGGTTCAGAGTGATCCTTGCATTGGGAAATTGTAAATGAAATATCATTACAGTTATTTTGCCTGAAAAACCCCCACATTCTAATCCATGTGGGTTTTTTTACTTGATAATTATTTCCTGATGACTGTTTCTTTTTCTGCCTGTGCTTATAATTTCTCTCATATCCTTGAGCACCATAGCATACGAACATCTGCATCAGTGGAGAAGAGGATACATCTTCTGAGTGCATATGCTGGTGTCCTTATTAGAGCTGCTGAGTTTCCTCTGTGAATTAACTCTTGTAAACAGTGCTACAGCAATGTGCAGGCAGAGACTATATTGAAAGATTGCTGAAATCCAAGGCCTACATCTATAGGGTTGTGTGGGTCAATACCTTATGCTTGTGGCATAAGCGTCCTAGAAACAAGTTGCCCTGGAGATACCCCAGCTTCTCTGACGAGCATTCACGCATGGAGCAGCTCCTTTGGAACCCTCCTGAGAACAATTCTCTTCTTTCTGTTACCATCATTCTTCATGTCTTGCTCACAGAAGCTAATGTGGCTATAGCACAGTGAGTACGTCAGCTTTCATTCATCCCAAAGGCAATCATCTCTGTATTCTCTTTGAGTAAATCTCCAGGGATGCATAAGTTCACCATAATTTGCATTTACTCATGAACAGCTTCCCTGTAGGGTTATTGAAATTGCGTATTATATTATTTGAGTCATCATACCTCTAACTGAAGGCCACAAAACTTAAAAGGTTACTTGATATTGGCTCTTGGCCCTCCTGCCGTGTCAAATTTTGCTGTTAAATATATAAAGTGCAACAACTTTCGGCTACAAATGAATTACCCTTCTCCTTCTCAGATACAAATAAGAACAGGAATTGACCTATGCCTTTTATTGTCATGTCCTCCATGTGTAAGTAACCTTTTGGACAGGAGAATTCATGTATGTGAAGTATAAACTCTTCTCGGAGGCTTTGTTTTTATTTTCAGTGTGAGTACCCAGGCTGCACTGATTCAACTTGAGCAGGATGTTTCATATCAAGTCAATGATAATCCTGGAGTAAATATAATTGTAGCAGGACCAGGTTTTGAAGAATGTCACTGTCAATGTAAGGAGACAGAAAATAGGCATGTTTGTGTCGTCAAAAGCAACCAGTGTAACTGATGACTGCATACTGAGTGCCCTCTCTGTCCCCACTGATGGCAAAAAACATCACTGGCAGAAATCAAGCTGGAACTTTTTTTTTGGTGATCTTTTTTTTCACTACAGAAAATTAAAAGGAAGATAATGAGCCTGCTGGCAGATAACCTGTGGAGAATGAGAATAGTGAAGTACAGCATATTAATTATTCTATATAAACTGTTCACCCTGGTTTTCCAGCAGGCACTGTCTTTTCCAACTTCTACTCCTACTCTTTTTTGCTCTGCCCGCATTGCCTGAAGTCCTGGACTGGACAATGGCACAACTGACCCACTGAAACATTTTCCATCCACCTGTGTTTGTTCCATTCATGGCTTAATATTCAGCATATTCACAGTTCAGCATTTTTTGTGATTGTCTGGTGTCTTGTCTGGTGTCAACAAAAGCAAGATGCTGAGAAATGTGGAAAATAGAAGAGCACAACTGCAGGGAGTGGGGAGTGGTGTGGAGTAGGGTCACCTGTGTCAATATGCAGCTGTCAAAATCTCGTGGAGCCTGATCGAGCAGTACATTTAAACCCATACACATGTTGCAAAAACTTCTGGGGGATAACCTGTGTGATTATGGGTTTTTTATATAATTAAGGTTGTATTGGATTCTTTAACCTCTTTATAATCCAATAAAGAAAAAAAAATAAAGCTTTGGTAAATCTATGGCATTAGAAAAAAACCTGCAATCTAGCTGTTTTCCTCTAAAAGCTCTTTGTAATGACTGGTGGTTATGTTTTGTAAGTGTTCCCTGAAGGCCATGCATCAGCAGAGAGTTCAGTCGAGTCAAATGAAAGGCTTGCAGCTTGGAACTGTTTCTAAAAAAACATTCCATTATCATCTCTCCCCTTCACCAGTTAGTATAACTGACCCCAGTCATCACTCTGTTGCTGCCTGTCCTTGCCTAATGCCCGTATCAGCCGTGCATGACACAAAACAGTATATGAACTGACAACAAACCTTGGTGTGTGTCTCTTCAGCAGCACCACTTGCATGAGCTACACCGGCTATAAGACTTCTGTTTATCTTCTGGTACAGATGCTTCTGTGGTCCCACTGCACCTTGTGCTGCAATTTTATGGTTTGTGGCTACAAATAATTTGGTTTTATTGCTCCCTGTGAAGCCAGTCAGCCCCAAGTGTGCATATTACAAGATGAACTCTGCCTTGAATGTGATTATTACTTGCACCAGGAGAGATACTAGTGAACACTACAATTGTGAAAGTGGCAGATCGCTGTGTGATGAACAAAGACTTACATCCAAATTGCTAGTTGCACCAGGTGTGTTTAAGATCACTTCAAGTTGGTTTTTTTGGTTTTGGTTTTTGTTTTTAATCTCAGAGGTTCTAAATATCTGAATAAAACCAAAGTGGCCATATTTATTTCGCCAGTGTTACAACACTTTCAGAAAAAGATTTCTCAGACTATTTCCCTGTTTCCAGGCAACCTTGCTGAGAGAAAGATAAATTGAACATTGACAGATTGACATAAAACTTTGACAGCTATTTTTAACGAATGTGAATCTAAAATACTGTGCCAAACAGCTTCATTCAAAATCTGTGATCTTGGCTACTATAATACCTCTAATTTATTTCTTTTCACTTTTGCCTGACACACACAATCCACAGAAAGCAATCCAGATCTACAGTTATTGGCACGGTGATATGGGCAGACATGGTGCTTGTTAAAAAAAGTACCTCTGACAGCTTCTTCCCCAAGTTGAGTATAATAGGAGCTAAAAAGACAAATTGATTGTGGACCTGAAGATAGCTAAGAGAAAGCATGTCTGAAGAGAACAGAAATACTGAAATTTAGGTTTTTTCCTCTTTTATAGATGCTCTGGGGCTCAGTGTCTACATAAGTATGATCAGTCATAGGTAGAGATAGGAGAACAACTGTAAATCCATTGTCAAGATAAAAAAAAAGTCCTGCTTCCCTCCATCACAGAACAAACATCAGTAGGTGGTTCACTACACCCACATGATTGAGACCTGAAGAGCAATTGTTTGTGGGTAACTGATAGCAAGCCCAGTTGCCTCTTCTTGACCTGCCCAGGGGGCCAGGCAGGGCAAAATGGGGATCAGGATGCCCAATTGTGGCTAAATTTCTCCCAGTTTTGTGACAACTAGAACATTGTCTTATATGAAAGTATTAGCTTGTAGAGTATACTATCCTGCATTAAAACCGAATAATTATACATAATACTATATTTTATTCGGCTGAATATTTGATTCAAAAAGGTCAGTAGAATACATACTGTACCTTAGTGTGGGTCTGTGGAGCAAGCACTTCAGAACAGGCAATGACCAGCAAAACCAGTGATTCTCTTGCTTCTGTACTGAAGGCAGAATTCTCATGAAGTTAACTTATTTAGAATCAAATGAAATTTTGTATCTTCTCTATGCTGATTTACATAACTTTTAAGTCTAGCTAAGGAACAGTAAGATAAACACTGAATGCAAATGAGCTAATAAGGCTGCTGCTTGGGATCAGGAGTCAGTGAAGATAAACTTCACAGATTTTGCTAATCTGTATTTCTCTTAATGTCTGATAGATTTTCTCCCTGGTTTTGGTTTGTTGTAGTAAAATCCCTGGACTTCTCAGTATTTCAGTGTCTTACCTTTGCCTCAGATGTGTTAGCGGAAATCTGTGTTAGCCTTTGGCCCATTGAAAAGCAATTGTGCCCTATTATGTCTTCTTTTGGTAGACATTAGCTACAGGGCCTACATGCTGAATACTTCAGAAACTAAGGTGATCTTTCTGAATTGCTGTGTGCTCTGATCAATGACACTGGATGGTGCACAGGTCTCCAGTTCCCTCTCGTGGTGCAGCAGTTGACAGCTGCAGGTCCTGACGCTGGGATGGGCCTCTGCTTCTAAAGTGCAAGGGTTCTCCATTCACCTAGATCCCTCAGCTGGTGGTAGTTGATTCTGCTTCTGGGGTCCCATAACTTGTAGTATGTTTTAATTGAGAATTACTTTTTTTTTCCACCTCCTTTGTTCTGTGTTCATCAGTAGTTTGTTCATAGTATCTGGTGTACATCATGTTACATCTTGTACATCTTGATCTTTGTCTTCTCTTTCCCTCTATTTCATGGAAACTATTTTAAAGTAATTGCTTCCAAGTAACAGTGACGGAGAGAATGTCTAATATGGCCATCATTAAAAGGAACATATTCTTCTTTATTACAAAAGGAAAACAGAGCTATCTTTCAGTACTGAAGAATTTAAGCCACGTAAAATAATATTCTAAAAAATAATATTCTGCTCTCTAATAAAAGAGATGAACCAATCTGTCAAGTTGGCTGGGTAACTGCATCCTAATGCTTACCATGCTTCATTAATGAAAGCAGAGGTGTAAGCCAGATGTGGGGGCATGTACTTTGGCAAGTTCTCTTCAAGGGATACACTATCTAACAAGACAAGAGCAGCATCCCTTTTGATCCTGTTCAAGAGTACTGTTCTTATAATGATCAGGACATGAATTCAGGAATGAGCACTCTTGCTTAAGTGGTAGGGGCAGTATGAGCATCTGATGTCCATGAATTGTCTGGATGTGTGCTACAGAAAGGGGTTTCATTCATCATAGCAGAATATTGAATGTCATTTACAAAAAGCTGTGCTTTCATGTAAACATGGAAATACGGGGTAGCATATTTATGCCTTATATTAAATAAAAAATTACTGAGTACCATGTTCTTTCACAGGTCAAAATATGAACTGTTAACAATCTGTTGATTGTTTCTAATACTGGGGAGAGGTTTTACATTTTTCTGTAAAAATATAAAAGCTTTCCAAAACATTCTTAATGTGTATATAGCTCTGTTTCAGTAGTATCATTTTAACTTTCAAAACATAACAATAACTTAAGAGGAGTTGGAGGTGCAATAAGCTTTATTATCTAATGTTAGTGCTCCCATGGACAAGCAACATGGTCTTTAACAGGCAAAACACAGCCGTAAGACATTAACAGGGAAATTGCAAAGGCAAGAGAGATCTTTCCAGTCTGTGGGAATTCCTCTTCCTACATTCAGTATTAACTCATATATGTAGCTAAGTAGAACTCAAGGCCTCCCAACTCTTAAGTTTTGATTTTAGAATGCATAGCCTCACTTTAGATAGCTATGTGTTCAGCCCACAATGAAACACTTACTGGTCTTAGCCTTCTGAGGTATATGTCATTCATATTTTCCTTTAATACCAGTGGAAGTTGCTCATCACTATTATGTAGGAGTCAAAGTGCATGGAAAGTTCGTTATCCCAGTGGTACCCAGGGTAGGTGTGACCCAGGTAGGCTAGAGTGCTAGATAGCCTATGTCCCACACCTTAGCAACATTTCATTTAGACAAACTTCTTCATTTTGGAAAATTACAAGTGCCACGTTGAAATAATGCTTCATTTGCTGTAAAGATGCTTCAAGTGGGTCTGCTTCAAATAATCAGTTGGAGGTATGTAGGAAAATCGTGTTTTTTCTTGCACTACACTGTCAGGAATAGAGAGGCCAGTGGGTGGCAGAGCAGCACATCAAAGGGCAGGAATCAAGTAGCACTGGTGAAGAATGAGAGAGCTCAGGCTGAGGCAGAGTCTCACATGAAACATGATGCTTAAATGCATCTGTGTGTCCGGGATTCAGAGAAAATGGTAATTTGCACTGAGCATCCAGGTTGTTTCTTCATTATTCTAAGATAGCTGCCTAATATTTAGGTAAATTAGCTGTTTTTTTAAATATAACTCGTGGTTTTAAGAGACTTTTCTTCTTTCCATGATTTACCTGCTTAATGTGACAAAGAGACAGGCACAATAGGTTTCCTGACAATCTAAGACAGAAAAATGTGAGATACTGTTTAGGCTTATGACAAGTTGTTGTATTCAGCATAGCATGAAGATCTCTCTCCAGGAGATTGTTTAGATAATATCTGGGGATTTTGTGCTGAGTAGAATGGATTAAAGGTTTTCACAAATATTGTCACTGGAGCATTAGGTGTTAAATTAAGTACTGATTTCCATGAAATAAATTCAATTTTTTTGTTAAACTCTGAAAATACTGGTGTTTAGACACACTCATCTATACATCTGCAGAAGGGATATTTTTTTAGCGGAACTCTGTGTTTTGCATTGGTGAAAAAAGATTTAAAAACCCTGCTGTAGTTTCAAATATTAAAATATAAGCATATCTTTCATATCTTTACCACAGGCTAGAGACTTCCTTCACCTCCCAAGTTCCATGGAAAATATTACCTTGAGTCATAGTTTGTCTTTTTCTTTCTTTCCCTTGCTTAAAGACTTTTTTCTTATTACTATTCCCTACCCTGAAATACATGATACCTAGTAGTATGTTTAGTAGCAGAAAGGAACAAGTCCAGTAGAAAGACTGAACTGGATGCATGTAGCAGTCTGAAATGCTTTTTAAGGGTGCAAGAAAAAGCACCTTTACTTCCACAATTAAGATCATTTAACAGAGAAGTCCATTCTGGTTTGGAGGAAAATCAGTACTCGAGGAAGTAACAGAGCTACCTTTCTGCATGGTGAGCTGACATTGTCCTACACTCTTCTGTGCAAAAAGTGAAGAACAGTATCTTTACCTTACCCAATACCTCTAGACAGCTGCAGTACACAGGGTGCAGCTGCAGTACACAGGGTGCTCAAAACAAGACTGTCCAGATGCAAGTGGAAAATGCTACAAAAATAACATTTTTCAACACAGATCATCTGAAAAAAATGTCTTAGTAAATCAGTTTCAGTAATGCTAAATGATCCTTACCCAAGGTTTGTTTCTCAAGGTTCTTTCTGACCTCCGAAGGTTCTTATCTTGAAGGAGGATACTGGTTTTTTAATTTACAGTGTCTGAACAGGTCCATTTCCAGTAATCCATGCACAGAGAAATCCACTTATAGAGATCACTGTGACTAAAATACCCAAGTGTTCTTGGAAAGCAGCTGTGCCATGCAAGTGTCTGTGCTATGCATTTAGGTCAAACTGTAATAGAAATTTCTAATTTCTCTGAAGTTCTTGGGAATCATTACAAAATATGAAAGCAGATTTTTTTGTTTGAGATAAACAAGAATTACATATCAGATAGGAACCAGCAATAACAATAAAGATTATTAAAGATTATTAAGGATAATAAGAAAAAAAATCTCTACATAGAACATCACATACCATATCATATCATATCATATCATGTATATATTTATTATATTAATTTTCTGAAGGAACACTGGATTATATGACCTTGTCAGTTGCCCACAGTTTTGCAATGCAACTTTGAGAGCAGAATTGCTGTGAAATATCCTGAACAGAATAATGCATATTGATGATGAGAAAAGGGGACAGTTTAAAAAACATATATTGATGTTGTTGCCTGGGCAGAGGTCTCATTGTCACTCCAACTGACAAATCAAGTGCACTAAGACATGGCTGATTCGTATCCAGGGGAGAGATGCAGTTTTAGAATAAGCAGCAAAGTTTCTATTTTGAAACCAAGAATTCTCAATTTGTGCATCTATGGCTGAAGACAGCTAACTAATCCAGTTACCTGGATGCTACTTAACCAAAATTCCCATGCTTTTCACTTTAAAGAAGCACAGTTAATGAAGCAAGACTTTTACCTTTAATGTTTCACTTCATTTAAAATTCTTCAAACTCTTATGAGAAAGGAGGCACGGTTTATTGTTTAAAAACCTACATGGCCAGCAAAAGATCAGCAGTTCAGCAAAAGATTTTTATGCCACCTACTTTCGGACTTAACACAATTAGCATATCTTACAATGAAGCACAGAAAGAAAGAAAGAGTGCAACCTGAAGCCAGAAAGCAACAATACTATCTCAAAGGACGTGTTTATTTAGGAGTGCAATCACATTGAATGATTGACATAATAGAAATGTGCCCTTCTAGTACTCTGTGACTTTAAAATTATTTGTATATCATCAGCTGCTATTGCCAAGGGCAAAGATAGGTTGTCATGACATTTCAGTTGCCCTTTTTCATTATCTTACTGCTTTTTGACCATTTAAGAAACCTTCAATAAAAAAATAAACAAAAACAAGCTCTGTACTATAATAGCACACTACACTTCATAAATGTTGCAATTTTCAGGGACAATTACTTGTATCATTTGTTATTCCAGAATATGTAGAATCTGAACAGATTTTAATTACTAGCTGAGTCCTTTGGTCTCCAGTATGTCCAGTTGTTAATATATCCAAGATACCAAGACTGGAGACTCTCATACAAGAATTCTATGGATTATATATTGGAAACTTAAAAAGTTTTGTATTTAATGTATCAAATGACTGTGGAAGGTTGCCTATAATTTGCTTTAATTCTAGATTATGAAAGCAAAGATATGACGCCCCCATAATTCCTGTAGCATTATTTTGTGTATTTTTTCATCTTTACACTAAGCAATAGTGTAGGAAATTCACCATCATTCTAACTGAAGACTGTTTTTCCTCAGAGCAGATGCACTTTCTGTGCTGACAGGTATTTTAACCTGTATTTTGCAAATTGAAAAAAGTAGTTCTCTTTTCAGAAGCAGAACAATAGCAGCTATAAAAAGTCTAAAATGCTCTTCACCTTCAGATGTAACCCTTAATAGTCAGGATGTGCAAGTCTTCATTTAACCTTTCCAGTACTCTATCATGTGAAATGCAGAGGATAAACAGAACTGCCTTTATATTATGTCTCAGGAAATTTGCAGGAAGTTTCTAAAAGGCTGTTGGCTAGCCAGTTTGGAATATTAAGAATAAACTGCTGTGTGACACTAGAGAACAGTTTCAATAGCTTTTGTCAACTAACAGTCTGTAGCTAATGTCTACTGCTGAGATCCTGTTGAAGGACTTACGGAAAGTTGCTGCTTGGATCTGGGCACAAAGATTAAAAGGGACAACCCTGGAAAGAGCAGCCCGCCATTTCAGTAGCTGTTTCAACATCTGGGTTTACTTTGTCAAACTAAGCCTAGTTTACATCTACAGTAAAATTGGCTAGGGACCATTCTCTGGCCTTGAGGACAACATTAAGGCATGGCTTGCCTTAAATTCTTATAGCTGAGCTCTTTTATGCTCTGGAGTAGTTTACCTTCATCTCTGGGGCCCCTTTAGAGAAGTTAATGTCCTATGGCTATTCCAAGGCATGCCATAATATTGTTCTGGAAAGGACTAGCTAGTACCAGACAGTTCATGCCAATACCCAGACACATGTGCCTCAGCCTTGTTCTCTGTACAAAATTTGGGGAAGCTTTTTCATTCAGGTCCCACTCTATATGTGGATATAATATATAGAGTGGTTGCAACATAGGATGGTGGATATCATATAGTGTTCCTTTACTTTTTTTTAAAGTGTAAGCTAAAAGACTAAGTGTAAAAAGGAGAAACACCTACTAATCTTTCAATATATAACCTTTATAGTCAGACTAAATGTCACAAAAATGGCAACAAGAGCTTTTCAAAAGATTTCCCCAGGGTAGAAGCTGCTTGGGTTTGAAGAGAAAGAGTGGATATATTTTCCTATTAAAAAAAACTCAAGGCAATCTTGCACAATTTTGCTATATTTAATCATTATCTTGTGAACACATAGAAGTTTTCAGGTGGGCATATGAGGTCCTGTGTACTAAATTCCAGCCCTCTGACAATGGACATTCCCTCACCTTTTCAGATCCTTAGAGATAGTCCCTAAATCTGCAAGACTAAACTACTGAGAATAGAATAGACTAGACTAGAATAGAATATTTCAGTTGGAATGGACCTAATACAATCATCTAGTCCTGCTACTGACCAGTTCAGGGCTGTACACAGGTTATGAAGAGCCTCATGTAAATTCCTCATAAACAGTGACAGGTTTGGGATATCAATCACCTCCCAAGGAAGCCTGTTCCAGTGTTTGACCACCCTCTTGGTAAGAAATGTTTTCTGATGTCCAGTCTGATCCTCCCTTGATACAGCTTTGAACCATTCCCACATACTCTGTTGCTGGATGTCAGGAAAAGGCCAGCATTCCCTCTCCAGGTCCCCTCCTCAGGGGGCTGTACCGAGCAATGAGGTCACCCCTGAGCCTCCTTCTCTCCAGACCAGACAAACCCAGAGCCCTCAGCCGCTCCTCACAGGATGTGCCTTCCAGCCCTTCCACCAGCTCTGTTGTCCTCCTCTGGACCACTCAGGGCCCTTCCCACCCTCCTCAGGCTGTGGGGCCCAGCACTGCACACAGGACTCAGGGTGAGGCCGCAGCAGGGCTGAATCCAGCAGGATGATCCCAGTCACAGCTGGTGATGCTGTGTCTGATGCAGCCCGGGATGGGGTTTGCCCTCCTGGCTGCCCGGGCACACACTGCTGATTCACCCTGAGCTGCTGCAGACCAGCACCCCCAGATCCCTTTCTGCAGGGCTGCTCTACACACACTCCTCTCCCAGACGATGCTTGTGTCCAGTTTTACTGCATCCCAGGGGCAGAATCTGTATTTGTTCTCATTAAAGTTTCATGCCACTGATAGTTACCCAGTGCTCCAGTCTATTTGGATCCCTCTGGAAGGATCTTGTGCCTTGAAAGAGTCAGCAGCACCTCTCAGTTTGGTGCCATCAGCGCACTTGCTAATGGTGCCTTTAACACCTGCATCCAGATCATTGATAAACTTGTTACCCAGAACTGGTCCTACAATGAATTCTGAGGAACACCACAGGTGATTGCTCACTAGACAGATGTAGACCCACACACTAAAACCCCTGAAGTTCTGACATTCAGCCAGTTCTTCATACAGCATACTGTGCCATCTCACAGCTAGACAACTTGTGCAGAAGATGCTGTGAGGGACAGTATCTAAGGCTTTACAATGATCTAGAAAAACTACATCCACTAATTGTGATGAAACATAGTCAAATTATCTAGAAGCTTAGAAATGTGTGATGATATTATACTGACTTTTCAAAGTTTTCTGAATGAGCAAAACAAACCCTCATGAATTTATTACTCATCATGTTTTCTTAGGGTTTATTTCTGATGTTGTGCTACAAGGAGTCTCTGGCAGTATTTTTACCCAGGTGCCTAGCTTTCATGTGTTTTTTTCTCCAGGAGCTATTACTATCTGACTGTCCTTTCTTGATTTTCATCTGCATTACTGACCAAACAGATGCTCTCAGAGCAACAGAGCAACACTCAGAATGAGATTTTCTTTATTTGTGTTGTTGCTGAGAGGGGAGACTGTCTATACCTGTGTCATTCAGAAATGGACAGGAGTTGATTTGATCTCAAAAATTAACGAAGACACTGTGATAACTACCAAGAAACAAGACATTTCTGTAGGAAATTAGTCTTCACCCATGACATAATAGAAATGGCTTTTTTAGCAGTGGACTTTCTTCATTGGCATTGTTCTCCATGCTTCTTTTTCATTTCTGAACAAGCTGTCAGAAACCTGCAGGTTTCTTTCATATTTTCCCTTCAGATAAGATTCCTGTTCTCCTACGTACTCCTCAAAATAAATTCCCTGAGTAAAAGTAGGAGGTGATTAAGATACTGATGAAAGAACGGCTTCAAAATATAAATAGAAGCTTTTGTTATGCTACTCTGACCAACACACCAGAAACTTCTGGCAATATGTATTTCAATAATGTACCATAGCATCTGGTATATTCCATTATATTTAAAAGAGACCTTATTCTCCTCATGAAACAGTCATATGAAAATTTGTTTCAGAAAAGAAATTCAAAGCATTTTTCAATGCTTTTGGGATCTCCTTCAGAGTCCCGTTGCAAAGAGTCCCTATTTATGCTAAATAGGCCCAATAAAACTCTGAGAAAGAGAATCAAAGATTTAGAATAGTGTTGATACAGAAGGTAACAGCCGCCCTGTATCACTTATTAAAGAAACTATGCATGCAGTTAAAAGAAGGCATTCCTTAACTTTATTCTGTTGCTGATATGTTTTCCATTTTTGCAAGGGTCTGTCTAACAAAAGCTGTTGAATGCTTGAAATATTGCTCTTTACTAGGTCCTCCACAGCTTTCTCTTTTTAACTTAGATTCTTCTGATACCTGGATCCTCTCTTATGAGATATGCCAGATGCCTAGAGAGGAAAATCTAGATAACAGCTCTGGCTGAGCACTTGCTAGTGCAGCCCACATGACACAGCTGCTGGTAGATGTTTCATGGCCACTAGGCTGTGTTTTGCAGTCCTCTTTGCCCTGCAGAGTAGCCAAGCTGCCCTATTGACATCTACTGCATTTGTATTATCCACAGTACAACAAAGACAACGTGACCGTGCAAGTACTGGGATGACTCTGGTCAAGGCCACCAATTTTTCTATCTACTTTTTCAAGAAATCAGATTGCATTTGTGTGGGGTACAAGGAACCTTGTCAATCAAAAAAGGCAAGGATCTGAAGTGAGGTCAGAATGGGTGATGGGTGATGTCTCTAGCTTCAGAAGTACAGGATGTTGAACTGGAAATACAGAAAATGGAGAAAGAGTAATATGCACTCTATTGGAGCACTTGTTTAGAGCAAGGCAAGACTGTGGGTTAAGGCTGTGGGGTCTGAGAGTAAAGCCTTAGTTTGGGAAGATGCTGCATACATACGTATATGTAATATACCTGCTGATAGGTAGTGTTTGCTTTTCTTCACAAGTACCTGTGCAAGTTTCATGGCTTAGCATCAGGTTTGCCTGTCACCAAGGAGGTAGCTCTTGAAAGGATTTTTATTCCATGAGGTTTTGTCTATAGGTTCTTCCTAGTGTTGTAATGCAAATCTGGAGGAGAGATGATGAGCCCTGAGGCATGAAGCCCTGTAAAATCACAGCTATTTTATGAGAAAGTTGTTTATGAAATGCAAAAATAGAACAGGGACAGTACATGCAGAAAGTAATGCTGTATCCTTTAATCTCTATGGATATGCCTTTCATGCTCAAGCTACATTTTCAGCAGAAAGAGCAATTTGTACCATGTAGAGCAGAAGCACTTGTAATGAAAGCAAATTACTTGTATGGCTTTCATCTCTCTACAACATTAGACCTTTCTTGAACTTACATAACCTTACTCTTCTGAATTGCTTTCTGTCCAGCAGGGTTTTTCCATAGCAGATCTCCCATGATAACATTTTTTATTGATGTGTACAAGTAATTTAGTTTTTATGATATCTCTTGGAGGTAAAGCACACACAGTTCTGTTTTTTTTTTTTTTTCCCATTTGCCTGTGCTTTTTAGCAATTAATAAAATACAGGGGAATGTATTATATTGGTAGGTTTTTAAGGAAGAAATCACTCACCCAGTGAACATCTTAGTCCTTGCATAGGTCTAGTAAATAATGATTTACAATATGAGTGGTTGGTTGTGGTTGCAATTACATATAGAAGAAAACTCCCTGTACAATATTATGGAGAAACATCCAGATAAAAGAGGAACCTGTAACTCCATAAATAATTTTTGTAAGCAATTAATCCAAAATACCTAGCCAAGAGATGAACAAATGTGCCTGTGCCAGTTGGTCAATCTAGACTTGGAAAAGTTAAAACTTGGCTGGAATACAAAGTTAAATGTTGATAAGGCACAGCCATAATTACTGTTGCCATGGTTTCTGCTTAAGTCTCATGGCAAAGGTTTACAAGGCTTTCTCACCTCTAGGCATGCTGTGTTAGGATGGTCAGAGAACTGCTACAACTCTTGGGATGCTGCCAACCAGAAGCCCCTGCCCCTTTGGTCTGTATCACCCATCTTGTGAAATGACACATTTCCATAAGGCCTGCTGCTGGTGTTGATATCATTAGGGCAAAAATCCTACCATTCTCAGAAGTTCTGCATGATGGTTAACACTGTGATTCACCTTCTGTCATTGTTTTCTGTGCATCTTCTGTGCTCTGCTAAACTAAATGTTTCCAACAGCAGTTTGCAGTTACCCATGCCAGTCTACAACAGGCTCTAAAGAACAGGATTAAAAAACAAGAGCTGACCTCATCTAGTCTTCCAGGATGAACAGACAGAGATCAGGTTTTAAATACCAAGGTAATTATTTAACCGTGCTTTGTGAGCTGGGTGGACGGGGACAGAGCCTAGTGTGCTAGCAGAGATCCATGCAAGGACACCCACCTAGCCAAGGCAGTTTGAGAAGTATATTGCAAAAGTTGTTTTTAATGCCAGTCTTTCCAGCATGGTGCATTGGAAGCTGGGCATCCAGGCTGATTTGTAGACAGTCTGCTCAGTGCTCAGAGATCTGAGCAGTGATCAGATCTCTGATGCACTGCCCTTCCCAAGGTTTCCCAGGGGGAGGTGGAAGCAGGTTGTGCCTTCTCTGTGGTCCCCCACTCCCTGATACGTGCACCAACTTTTTATTGGGCTGTATTCTAGCTTTGTGCCTTTGTAATTTTGGCTTTCTGGCCTTCCAGAAAAAAAGGCTGGAGGGTTTAAGGTGTTGCAAAGTTATTTAATCCCTTTGTGTTTTTAAAAGAGTATTGTTACCTACTAGTTGTTTTCATGGGGGTTTCCTTCTGGAGTCAACAGTCTCTGTCAATATTAGTAAAGTGACTATACTTCTCCTTTACATGTTACCAAAGTCTGACTTCAAAATACAACCTTGCTACAGGCAGATGCAAAGACACATTAATCAATGAGGACAGTTTTTAGAGCCAGTGTTCCCAGACTTTGATTCAACTGGTAGGACTGCTTTCTGGCTACTCTGGATACTGGGCACTACATAACAGGACTAATTTGTAGCACAGCACCTTTTATTTAATGGTATACTTCAATGAAAATGTTCATTAGCAAGCCATATGTAAATATTTCTTTGGATGAAAGTGAAAAGCTGAGAATTTTATGAGGAGAATTCAGATGCATAGAATGATGGTATTTTCCTATTTAGATCATGGAATCATAGAATATCATGTTTGGAGGGGACTTTAAGGTCCAACTTTTGGCAAATGCATGGTCTAGACAAGACAGCCCAGCAATTTGCCCAGCAGAAAACTATTCAGTGTTGGGAAATCCAACACTTCCCTGGGGAGATTATGTCAATGGCTGACTGTTCTCATAGTAAAAATTTTTCCACTTGTGTCATGTGGAAAAATTGTCTCCCCAGGAGTAACTTGTACATATTATGCCTTGCCTGTTCTCTCTGACTCTGGGAAAAAGCAACTCTCCATTTTCTTTGTAGCCAATGCTTGAAATATTGGAACAGTCCCCCGCTATCCTGATGCATCTCTGGGAATAGATGGAACTGCAGTGTCTCTTTCATGACTAATTATAAAGCATAATGTCTGGAAACAAGGGATCTTCTTCTCTTTTGATATTAGCCTGTGAGATTGAGTAGGCAACATTGCAAGAGAACTTTGTTTTTTGTGATCACATCACACTTAAAATTTTCCAGTCTTTTTTTTTTTTTACTCAGCACTCTAGGTGTAAAATAAATTCACCCAGCATCTTGCATGACAAAACAAATACTCCATTACAAGATGAGATATGGAAAGGAACTGTTTCTCTATATTCTTATTGCCACAAACACTGTTCCCAGTATGGTGGTTATTAGAAGATGGTCACCATCTCTCTGAAAGACATGGAAAGTTAGTAGAATACATTAATCAGTATCCTCTGATCTGTAGGCTGCAGGATAATGGCTGGGGAAGCAAGACATGGGAGAGTGACAAATACAGCAAGAATTCTTGGAAGAGAAGGATTGCAAAAGCAGGAGTGCTGGTCCTGTCTTATGCAATAACGTGCTAAATTTGTCAGCATTCATGCTGAGCTGCCTGCATAGTTGCTGACATAGTTCTCATCTTGAGCTTGCACAGAGAGAAAACTTGCCTCTTGAACTATTGTGGCAGTAAGAAAAATGTCTCTATCTGCATTAATTGTGTATCTTAAAATAAGCTGATCATCCCTTTGATGATGGTGCAGGATATTGTTACAGAAGGAAGAAAATACAGCATCTTGCCTAGTTTAAAATTGAAGGTCTGTTATAATAAGGAAATACATACAAATCTAAATGAGCCCTAAAGTCCTATCACTTTTTGGAAAATAAAACAATAGTGTAGGAAATTCACCACCATTCTAATTGAAGAAGACTGTTTTTAGTCAGAGCAGCTGCACTACATGGACTTACAGATCAAAAAATACCCATATTCTATAGTTAAAAAGGCTACCAGCTTCACTCTTCATGAAAAGCAAGCTTATCTGAACAGGAAAAAAAAGTATATTTTCTCTCAAATAATTCACTGTTTGCTATCAAATTGTGCTGAAAAATCTCAGCAAACAATACTTGAACCTATGTAAAATGCCCCTACTAACAATTTTTTTTAAAACTGTAGCTTGTGTTTTCCCATATTTATGAATTTATGTGCTACTCATCCTTTCAAATAAACAGAAATGAATAAGTTTGCTAAATACTAGCTTACACAGAATAATATTCTGTTTCAAGTGTGACAATTAAAGGGCCAGAATTAAAGCATTTACTTAATTTGATAGGAGTGTTGACTCCTAGAATGCACAATATAGGAAAAAGAAATATTGTTTGGCTGAGTAACTTATTCCTTCTGAAATATAAATCTGAAAAAAAAGGATTAAACAATAAGTCAGAAGAGTATATAAATTGTTTAAATGTAAATGCACTCAGCCTCAGTCTCTTTTTAGAAACAAGTTTGATACAATAATTGAATAATCACACTCCAAAGCAAGCTCCTTTGAAGAGAGTTGGAGTAATGGATATCAGTGAACAATAATAGGATTCAAAAGATTTTCTCTGACATGAACTGATAATCCTGCCATCTTTTACAGCACAGTTATGTACAGAGTTGCACAGCTGGCACATTAGAATTTATAAGATCCAAACTGAATGGTGGGTAATCAGATAACTTCCATCTGGAGGGGAGAGGCCTGAAAATGAAGAAGAGTATAAAGCTGCCCAGTGTCTTTCTCAAAAAGGCTTCTTAAGGCTGATGGTTGCACAGACCCCTTTGGACCCCAAAAGAGAATGAGCTGAGGACTGATGCTCCACCTAATTTTCTTTCATTCAACAAACAGACAATACCCAAAAGACAGATAGGGATCAAAGGGCTCCTTCCGTTCAAGCAGCAAGAACTGTTTATTGTGAGCAGAGAGAAGGAGGCAGAGTAAGTATAAAATACAGTAGGTCTGGGTAGAAATAACTCTTCCTGAGTTGACAGAGTATTTTAAAGAATGGGATTAGGAATATTGTATACCCCTAGTTTTTCGCATCTTTCTTGGTTTTTAATGCATAGAGATCAGAGCACTGTTTTTATAGAAGCAAAAATTCAGTAACGTTAACTCCATTCAAGTTAAATCTCAGAATTTTACTAATAAAAGAATTTTCTGAATGCAAAGAATATAAAATAAATCAGCACACATATAAGAGTTTTCCAGTTTTATGTCATATTTATTAATGAAATGCTGTATTTACCCAATATAGCAATTATAAGGCAATAATCCACTACTTAGTAGGGATCAAGCTGCCTTTGTCCTTATATTTCCTTTCTATTCATTTGCTCAGGCTTCCACTCAGGAAAAAGTGCTAAGACTTATTTTATGTACACATTTTCTTCAAATTAAATATTTACATAATGAAATTCACAGAAATACTGTATTTGAAAATTTAGCTACTTATAAATTACACTCTCCAGAAAGAGTCCAAATAAGTGCATAATAGCAACTGATAATAACTATGTCGATTATTACTTTTTTCTACTAAATAGTCATTTTATCCTGACAGTAGGCAGAATATTGTATCAATTTATTTTCAGTATAAAATGATGACTGAAATCACCTGAACCAAATCCTATTTCATTTTGAACTAATTATGTCCTTTTGTACATTCTTTACTTAGATTTTGGAACTAAATATTCAGAATAAAATTATTAATTAACTAGTCACACAATAGTTGCCTCTTCATAATAGTCCAGTGACTGTTCTCTGACCTTTGCATCAACAGTACTGTAGGAAGTGCTTTGGACTTACATTCACTTTTAATGTATTTTTTGTACTTTAAGAGCAGCTGAACAATGTTAGCATTATCTTCTCATAATCCTGCACAGCAAGTCAGAGAAGAAAATAATAACTCCAAATTTCCAAGATAAATCCTCACTCAAGAACATCTGGGACTTGTCCTAGACACTTTTTCTGTGTACTGTGCTATCCAGGTGTACTTTTATCTGCATGTTACATCTACAGTGTAGATCTAGCTACCTTGCATAGCAGAGATCACTTGCTAAAAGACCTGAAGCTTTCTGACACCTGCTCAGATAGCCTGTAAACTACTGTCAAATTTGGACTTATGGAAGATTTTCTCTCTTGACTGGAAGGACCTATGAGGAAGAGGAGCATTACCAACACAGATGCGCTTTCCTTCTTGGGCATGTTTGGGATAGCAAATGCCTCCTTACACACAGCTGACTGGAGGGCAGGGCAGCAGCCTTGCTGTTTGAGGTAGACTCCCATCCTTTCCCTCCTGAGATGCTCAGAAGTGCCTTTTTGTGAGGAAACACACAGGCCAGGCTTTTCACTGGAGAATTCACTGACCTAGAAGCGCTGCTTTTATGGCCAGCATTAAGTGCAGATGATCAAATGCATAATAATTTGCAAAATGCAAGTCTTGTTCCACCCTATTTTGTGTTCTGAGGTACTAAACAGGAACTCATGCAGAGTTCTTTTAGAAACAGGGAACAGTTTTTCATAAAGGGCATGTCTCAATTTGTCCAAAGATCCTAGAAAACAGTAAGTGAGCAGTGTATTTTTGCCTGCTGTATAAAAGAGCTGCATTTGGTACTGTGGTTTATACTCTTTCAAACCTGTACAAGCACAGTGAGGTGGATTTTTTTCTTATCAAAAGAAGCACAAATTCAACAACAGGCTTTAAGCTGTGGGCTTTAAGCCATAACAATTTTTGAAACATACTGTGAATTGTAAAAATAAAAGAGATAACGCCTGTTCCTCCTGCAAACCTAACTTCAAATCTCTCCTACAGGCTACAAGCAAATGCAAACATTTGGCTCTGATACTGTTTTTCCTCTGCTGCATACATCACAGAGTTAGTGCAAACCAGCATGAATTGGAACTTCTATTAAAGGCACCAAATGCTAGCAAAGAAGGGCAGTTTGTAAGGGACAGGATGCAGCTGTAGTGAAATGCCCCAGGAATGGAAAGTAAGTGGTTAAGGAGCATGAAGGTACAGAGGGAGTGATGAAGAATGTAAGTGTATGTTTTGGGTCTTCCATTGTAAACATTTAGTCCTCTTCACCAGTTAATGACCAGTTTCACAGAACTTGCATTTTTTAATCCTTTAGTCAACATCCAAACCTGAACATTCTGTGCTTGCAGCAAATTCTGCAAACTGTTTTGAATTACAAAAATTATAGAGAATTTCCTTTCAATTTCTGCCTCATAGTATTTAACTCCTGAAGACATGAAGAAGATGTGACCTTTCTGCATCTAGACACTGAAACAAACTTGTGAACAGTTTGTCTGAGAGCACCAGTGTTTTACCATGATTCCTTATATCCTGGGAAAACTGCAGGATTAGGACTGGTATGTCCATCCAAAAGCTACATCTGCATCAAAGCACATGTGCACAGCTTCATAAGTCACTGTAGCATACTAAAAAACAATAAACAAAACAAAAAAACCCCACATTTGATTCTGCATTCTACAGTTTATCTGGTTTTTGGTTTAATGTTTTCTAAAGATCTAAACTTGGGAATATACCTGTGGCCCAATACTCAGACCACTTTAGACTCCCCAGCTATTAGAATTAGGCACCTGAAATGCATTAGAATGGGAATCTTGAACTGTTAAGAGCAGAGTAGTTCTAAGAGAAGTAAAAGTTATTTGATAAGGGGTAAAATTATATTCTTTATATAACTTTAAAAAGTTAGGGGTAAAAGGGGTAAACTTTAGAGGGAAGTAATAATAAGCAATTTTTAGCCATTTGCCTAGTACCAAAACTTTCTCTCTCAGAATCTTACACTTGTCGGTGGAGAACAGGATGAGCTCAATGGGCTCTTCTCCTTATTTCTTACCCACTTAGATGGCTGCTAGAAATTAGTTTCATTTTTTATAGAATTAAGTTTCCTTGCAAGTAATCTCCACAGAGATGATACACAGTGGTGAAGGATAGTAAAAGTCATCCTTAGATTCAGAAAGTGAAATATCTTAGTAAGACATTACTGAGCAAATTTCAAGGCCTTGCTGCACTTGAAAGGTGCAGCCTTTTCCATTGCTACAACTGTCCTTTTTTTTAAGTGCAAAACAACTGCAGTATTCCATCTTGTGTCAATAGGCAATGAGGAAGACATAACATGATAAATATTTTGTTTTACAAGCTGTTGCCTGGACCACATAAACACTGTAATGTTAGAATTGCCTAAAAAGCAACAAATGGGAGCAGGATGAGAGTTTCTGGAGAAGGAACCACTCTTCTTATGTTGTACAATTTCATCAAGCCATATCTGGGGCATGGCTTCTTGGAAGTCAAACCAACTTGTGGTAGTCCCATGGCAGGATGGGTGTCAATTGTACCAAGCCAGCATTGACAAACCTTTGTTAGCCTGGATGTCAGTTCCATGCACAAACATATTAGTTGCAGATCTCTCCTTTCCCTGCTATTAGGTCTTCAGACTGCATTGCTACTTTGCTGCATTTAACTTAGAAAAGCATGTAAATAACTCTTGTTTGAAACACAGTAGCATCTAGTAATACTAAAACCTCTGGAAATATTCAAGGTCAGGTTGGGTGAGCAACCTGGTCTAGTGGGAGGTGTCACTGCCCATGGCAGGGCTTAAAAATGGATGATCTTTAAGGTCCCTTTCAACCAAAACAATTCATGATTCTGCTACATGGAGAGACATGGAGCTGCTGGAGAGAATCCAGTGGAAGAACTGGAGCATGGGACTGAAGGATCTCTATTCTAAGGAAAGGCTGAGGGAACTGAGCCCATTCTACCTCAAGAGTAGATGACCGAGAGGGGACCTCATCAATGTCTATCAGTATCTGAAGCAGGGGGTTCAACAGCATGGATCCAGGCTCTGCTTGGTGGTGCTGAACAATAGCACAAGAGGCAACAGGCACAAGCTGATGCACAGGAAGTTCCAGCTGGACACAAAGAACTTCTTTATTATGCAAGTGAACAAGCACTGGAACAGATTGTCCAGAGAGGTTTTGGAATCTACCTCACTGGAGATTCAAGAACTGTCAGGACACAATCCTGTGCAATGTGTTCTGGAATGAACCTGCTTGAGCAGGGAGGTTGGACAAGATGGCCAATTGTGGTCCCCCCCAACCTTGCCCATTCTGTGATTCTGGGGCATGCAGAGGGTTAACAAATCTCTAAATTAAGTTGATAGATCCTGCTGTCACTACACCCTGGACAGCTGATTGTTTTCTAGTTCTCAGTCTTTTCCATTACACACATTTAAATTCCCTGTAAAAGAGGTGGAGGCACTTTCTGATCACTGATAATTTTCCCAGTAGGAAGCAAAACTTTTTTGGCATATAGTTTTCTGTGTTTACACAGTCATACAACTTAATTATTGACCGTGACACGATTTCTTGCAAGGCCCTACCTGTCTTAGACAGATACACCTTCTCTAGAATGATGATATTTTGCTGTGTATTAAGAGATGTTCTACTAATCTGGGATGTAGGACTTCTTGTTTGGATAGTTAGAGGTTAATGAATGGCTCATTGTTTTTTATGACGTGGGCTTCCTTTTCACCTCCTCAGAAATAAATCTATGTTTCAAAACATCTCTATGGAAGAGTGTTCCGTTGCCCTTTACCACTTTTCTGCTTCCCGTACCACACAGGTTTTTTCAGCACAGAAGGGTACGGTGCCATCCCTTGTGATTCTGTTAAATTCAGATCTATCACAAGACAGTGGAGGGTAGAAATTTTGCTGTAAATAGAAAGACATTGAGTTCACTGCTAGCGAATAACTTTGCAGTTGTAAAGTATTTGTCCCAAAACAACAACTAAGATTAGCTTTCACAGGATGAAAGAGCAGAGTGAATCACCACTAAAAGGCAAAGGTACTAATCAAAGGCAACTTTAGCAGCTTATTCAGTGAGCAACATTCTCTCCTCTTGGTAGAGAATTCCAGAACCTAACATAACCTACCTCTTTTGGAAATGAATGCCATCTCACAACCTGAACTGCACAGAAAGTGGAAGAAAATGCAATGTAGAAATTGTAGTCTGGCTGAAGGGAGAATGAAGCAGACTGAAAGAAGACAAAGTTATGTGTTGGACTAAAGGATCTAAACTGTATAGTTGAGCTACCTGTGGTGGTGGCTCCTCATAACTTCTAAGTACCCAGAATAAAATAATGAAAATATTCAAGCCTAACTAAAAGGAAAAGTGCTGTCTTCCTAAATTTCTGCTATGGGATAAAAAGGTTAAAAGAGAAAAATGGTGAGTAGGACAGTGGATTCACTCAAGTAACTTTACAGCTGGGAATGCCAAGGCTGAAGAATATCAGTGTGGGAAACCACATATTAAACCTACTGCTGATGGTGGAGGTACAACTGACCCTGAAGAAGGCTTCAAGCGTCAGCACTTTATTGTTCTTTAGTACAACCTTTTATACTATTCATCTCACATGTATTACACCTGTGTGCCCTCTCTACCCTTTTGTGATTGGTCAGGACACCGCAGCACTCCATATTTCATTGCCTTTAATACTGTTCACCTGTCTTACACAGGTGTAGCCCATCGGGGATGAGCAGCCCCATTCCCAATCACAACAAACTGTGTGCTTGCATACTGTTATTTATTTGTTTGGAGAAGTAGAACTTCTGTGTACAGATAACATAGGTGTTTACAGAGGGTTGTAGGCCCTATCCCAGACATGCCTGAGCTCCCTGTTGGGAGGGAGATCAAAGCAGAGGCCATAAAAAGCACAGGGAGATCACAGCATGGTGCTAAACTGTGCTCAGGCCCTGGATAAATGGACACAGCAGCAGCCCTGCTGCCCACTAGGACTGGACTGAGCCTGACAGCACTGGTGCCCTCATTGTTTCTCTGCTGCCCAGCCTTGTTTCAGGATCCTCCAGTTAGCAAGGTAATTGATACATTTATTCTTTGCATTTCATCTGTGGCTTTTTGTGGTAGCCCTCAGTCATCAGTGTGATGATACTGTTGAGTCACACAGCTGCACAGGTGTCAGGAGCCTGTTATCAGCAAACTTTCTCTAACAGACAGGCCTCATGAGCTCCAAGGTCTGGAAACAGGCAACAAACATAGTTTCATTCGGGACAAGACTTTCTCATCTCCATCCTTTCCACTCCTTCTCCCTACCTAATGAATGAAATTAAGATACCTGTTTTGATGGAGAAAAGCTTTTCAGCTGTTTTCTTAAGTGTTTAAATAAGAGTTTTTCTGGTTTTTCAAGCATTAGCTATACTATCCACTACCAGCTACTGTCTCAGTTTAGGAAGACAGGTGTCTGCTAGGGAGGGCAGGAGCCTCCCTTGGAATGAAAATGTAGACCCCTTCCTTCCAAATTACTATAATTTCAAAATCAAGGGGCTCTCAGGCAGAGATCAGGGGATAGGAATAACAGTTCTTTACTAGTATGTATAACGAGGCAAACAAACAACAATAACTACAGCATTAACAACAAAACAGAACCAGGGACCCCGTGACAGCTTTCTCGGCCGAGACAGGAAGGGATGGAGGAGAGGCTTTGCTTCACAAACCCCTCGGGCAGTCAGTCCCAGTGCTCCTGCAGGGCTCTGAGGAACACCCAGCTGGAACAGCAGGGATGAGCTGAGATCCTGGGCCGGTGGATGAGGTGGATCAGCAGCTCCTGGCACTGGCGCATCCCGGCATGGGATAAGGCCCACCAATGAAGAGGGAAGAAGGAGAAGAAGCAGCAGCAGCTCCGTCTGGGTGATGGCAAATTCCCTTCTCTCCGCAGCAACAGCTCCCAGCAAAGTGTCCTTCTCTGAAGATGAAGAAGCCCGCCAAACTGTCCCCGCCCTCCCCTTTTCCTGCCCCCTTCCTCCCTGGGCCCAGTTCAGCTCTGTGTTTCCCAAGCACCCAAGTACCCACAGTCAGGTTTTCCTCGCCATGGAGGAATGGGTAAAAATTCCACAAGTGAGCCAGAACTAAAAGAAGGACACCTAAGCCCCAACAGTAATTCACAATAGTCAAGAAGAGGAAAGAATTTGAAATGGATATTACTGTCCCCCTTTCCTTACAGAAGGTCCACTGGGGACCTTTTAAGATCAGTATAGGAGTCTTTGCTGAGGATTTCAATGGCTAAAGTAGTCAAGAGGTAAATCCTGGCAACTATGGGTATGACTTCTGTTCTCTTGTTCTTTTTTCCAGAAAAGTGTATGGAAAGGTTTCTCTCTTACAGTATGCAAACTGGGAATATATTGTAGAAACACCAGAAATTATCTCTTATGTCGAGATCATGGTGTTAGCCATTGGTCTTTTCTGTTAGAGGTGCCAACTTCATTGTTATATGAACAATTACATAAAAACTTGATGGTCCAATGTTTTGACTAATCTGCAAATACATAACTGAAGTTGCTCTTTGTGTCCTTTACAACTATATCTGAGGCAAAAAAATCCCCCAAAGATCTTTTGCTCTCAAAACATACGTAACCACTATGGAAATCTGCCTTATTTGATGGATTTGTTTTTGTTACCAACTTCCTGGATACCATCTACTTTATTCAAGAGTCAACACTTTTTTTCCATCACCCCATCACCATTACAAGCATCTCTTTGTCTCATTTCCATTTATCTGTCAGTGCCATTGCTCCTGTGTTTCCCTTCAGAGTCATAAAGAGCCAGGTGCTACAGTGTTCCCTCACTTTGTGATCAAGGACAGAAGCTTCACATCAGGCAAATAGGTTTATATGAGATGTAAACAGATTACCACCTCAGAGTGACAGATAAATGTCAGGAAGAAACAAAGTCAGGTGTCTGGTACTGCAGACTACTACTACTAGTGAGACTACAAGGTCACGTTAATGAGCCTTGTTAACAGATGAAATCAGAGGCCAGGAATTCATTATTGTCTTTGAGAAATAATGTCTGCAAAGTAGAATTAAAATAGGAAAGGTCTCATCATCCTTTTTACTAGGATTTTCACGGAAAATTCAGACAGATGCTACAGTATTCTTTCTAATTTCTAGAATCACTGAAAAGAGGATTTCAGACCAAGGCTCAAAGTTCCCTGGTGCCAGATTTGGTAGACCAAGAGCAGTTCATAACTCATAGTCTAAGGCCAGAGGAGGGAAGCACAGAGCTGTACTAGGCTGCAGCTCTTGCCCTGGTCTGTGGGATCAGGCAGTGCACTGAGTCTCAGCTGCCTGAAAAATCCCAGGTGCTGGGAAGTGTTCAAGGCAGAGAGAGGCTCTAGCAACCAAAAATAGCAACTAAAGTACAAGATGGGAAACCAAGCCAAATTAAGAGATATAAGGAGAGTAAACTGGATAAAATAGATGTAAGAACAAACGTACTATAGAAATAACTGAATAAATTTCAAGAAAAATGAGGGTTCCACAGTGTTAGGCTCTTCCAAATAGTCCACCAGTAGTTCCAGAATGGAGAAATCCCAGGGGAGCCAGCAAAACAAGTTTGCTGGGGGTTGATAAAAACCCTGACTGAAGGCCATAGGAAAAACCCTAATAAGCATGGAGAGCAAAACATTACCCACACTGCCCCCTGTTTAGTTATATGCAAAGGTAGGCAGAAAGTTCTTTGTTTCCCCTGTTATCATTGGTTTACTTTTGCTGCATTAATTTACATACCCCTAGGCATCTTTCCCTATTGGGCCCTTACCCTCAGACTCCACCCCTAGTTTAGTTCATCTGTTACTGTATTACCCTGACCCTTGCTTTTTGGCGCAGCCTCTACTGCTGTTCAAATTATGTGTTTGTTGTTTTCAACACTAAACTATTACTTTTTGGGCCACTAAATTGTGCCTGTTCTTCTGTTATTCTGCCACATTGTCCCTGTCTGGCCTGGTCTCAGGTTACAGACTCATGTTCCTCCCTGGAAGACTTCTATAATCTCTATCATTTCCTCAGGATGTCCATACCTTGTTGAGAAACAATATAGATAGTTCAGACTAAGGAACTGTGGCTTACTTGCCAGAACTGTCTACAATCTTTAATAAACATAGCTGGTGCAGCAGATATCATAGACACCTCCATGTAGATAAATAATGTGAAAAAAAAATGTGTCTTTTACCAGTTTCACATTGGAGTGAGGGAGAAAGAACTGCTAAAAAATTTAGATTTTTATATGTTACTATTTCCCTGGAAGCAAAACACTTTGTTCACCACAGTATCACTCATGTCTTTTACCTCTCTGTTAACACCACAAATGAAAGTGTGAAGTGTGGATTTTACTTGACCACTGTAGAATGCCAGGACTAATTTTTAACTACCCATAGCCCAAAACTCCTGAAATTCTGGAGGTTACTGCATGCACATGTGGAGTCACAACCTATCTCTGCTCAAGAGTGGAGATTCTCTCTTGTAGCACTGACAAGAACTTACATTTCTTTCCAGGTTCTTTAGTTATGATCTGATTTTTATTTTTTTTAAATCTAGAATCATATTATTTGTCTGATCTTCATCTTTACTGTTTTTTTATTTCTGACCCCTGTAGCTTAGCTCAACTGTCTATAGTATCAAACCTATTTTATTGTCAAAGGCCACATTTTGAATTAGGATCAAAAATGTTCATGTTCCCAGCAAAACCAATTTTCATCTGGAGAATGAAGAACTTTTTTGTGTCTACACACAATGAAGGCTTTTTTGTGTCTACAGCACTATTTGTCTGGCAAGGTTATGTGCTTTTAAGTTAGCACTAGCTTTGTCTTTGCAGTAGTATCTATATTGCCATATACCAGAATCAGTAATTTAAATTAAAAATGTCTCTTCCATTTTATGAAAATTTATAAGATACTTAATGTAATATCCCCTCTGTTTTATTGTACAAAGTCAGTATGTTTTTGTTGCCCTATTCATAACCTGAAGATTTTAATGTGTGTTCTTCCTTTTCAGCCAATATCATCTAAATGCAGTGGTTTTAAGAAGGTCCAGATCAGTGACAGCAGGCGTGACCAAGACATCATGTTATTAAATACCATCTTACATCATTGACAGGGCAGAGGGAAAGGCACTCTTGCTCTTCAAAGAAGCAGCAGCCCTTTACAGTCAGGAGAGCAAGCATGGCTATGGTTGTGGCAAGGGTCCTTCCACCATTGTTGTTCATGTTCCTGGGCTTGGTGAGCATTTTCCATGGATATCACCCTCTCTTTGTACACTTTTACTTGTTACTAGTATTGTTGCTATAACTGTTTGTTTTCTTATTTCTGTTTCCTGTAAATTGTTCCTATCTCAACCTGTGATTTTCACATTTTTGTGCCTCCAGCTCTCAACTCCATCCCAGAGAGAGATGGTGAAGGGGAAGTATGGTGAGCAAATGAGTGGTGTCTCATTTGGGAGTGTCTTGGGGAGGGACACTGAATTCTAAATCATGACAACTGGTTATTTTAAACTGTGAATAAATGCACGTGAATGCATTTTAAACTGTGAACAAACTAATACCAAGGATAGCAGAGATAATGAAATAAACAGAAATTTTTGGTTACCCATCTTGTCCTGTTTGGTATCCTCTTTGTGCAATAATAGTGATACTGTGGTAAATTATCATTTCAAAGGGAAACTGTTAATAAAAGTATTTTCTCTTCCACAGAAGTTTCAAATGGAAACAGTAGCTTGACCAAAAGTTTTAAGACCAAGGACTCATGCTACAGTTATTCTTCTACACAGATAGCATTGTCTTTCTGTGTTGCTACGTCGGAGCAAATTACAGCACCACCTACTGTGTGTTTACCTGCCAAAGCAGAGGATAACAAAACCTCACTACATCAATTTCACCCCTTCACTTGCTTGGTAGGCCTGATTTAAATCAAAGTCTCCGTTCACTAATCCTATTGCATTTGTGAGGAGTGTGTAGACCTGAGGTTCCCTTCTCTAACCTGAGAAGAGCATAGGCAAAGCAAATTGCTTACTCTCAGGTGCTACAGGAATTTTGCTTCTCTGGGGTTTTGTTCTTCTGGGCAGTGTGCACAGCATGACCTGGTGAGTACAAAGAAAAAGGCTAGACATATGGCTTTACACTGTTCAGGCACAATAACTACTTAAATTCCTTTTTATTCTTAGGAAAGTACATTTGGAAAGTATTGTTTTAAGAGTTATTTCTTTCTTTTCTGTGCCATTGCAAAACCAATCTTTTTCATTATTAAAGCTCAGTGAATGCTAATATCTGTACAGGCACTGAGCACAAAGTGGTTCCTGCCACAGAGAACTCCCCCATGACTCACTGAAGCTGGTGGGACAACTTTGCAGTTCTTTTCACTGTGGTGAAGAGTAGAAGGGCAGAACTCATATGGACAGTATTTTTTATATAAACAAGTCTCAGAAAAAAAGTCATTCAGGGATGTTGCTATGATACAATAATCACATAGGCTCAGTGTCACTCAGGGAAGTGCACTCCCTGAATGTACACTAGGGTTTCCGGCAGCCCACAGGCAGACACAGTTCCAGTATTTACTAAAACCTACCAATCTAACAATATGTTCATTTGCTGAACCCTAAACAATAATCAGTGCTGAAGTAGAGTAGCTGTAATGTATAATGTGGATTATATCATTATTTTGGAGTTAAAGACAAGAATGAGCATCCTATTTTTCTTCTTTGTACCAGGTTATACCTGTGATGACACCACTTTTTTTCCCCTATTACACCAGTGCTACTATAGTGCAGCACTGTAATGGAATTTTGATTTCAGACTGTCTTTTGGTCCCAGAAGAATGACACCTATGTAAGGCAGACTAAAAAATAACTTTTAATAGTCCGATAAAACGATAATGCTTGCTAATCCTTAGCATCTACTTCTAGTCCCAATTGCTCAAAAACTGGCACTTAGGGGAAATTCCTATGGAGTTTAATAGAGAATGACAAGCTTTCTATAGAATGGCTAGAACTACCCAGAGAGCACTTTAACAGGGTTATAATTCTCCATTCATAGCTATCAGCTGCACTAAATTTCTATGGAACCGTACTGATTTCTTCCTTGTTCAATTCAGTAAGACTTTTCCATAGAAAAAACATGCACACTTAAGCCAGCCTACACAGATACAAGGCAGGGTATATCTGCATTGTTTAACAGGAGTTAAAATTGCTACTGTTCTGTTACATACAAGGTGGGAGGGCTCTGCTGCATAAATTCCAGGCATTTGATATTCAACAAAAATCAGTTCATACTCAATACACTTTGTTTAAAAAAAAATTATAAGTTAGGTATAACTAACAGCAACCTAAAAGTACTCCACAGTATTCACAGAGGTATCTCTAATGATTATCAACCTTAGAAGAAGAAAAGGAGTGGATTTGTGCCTGCTATATATTATTGCTAGGGTACAGTAATAGCAGAAGTGCATTTAGATGCTCATGGTTAGTACTTAAAAAAAAAGTACAAGTCTGAAAAAAACAACATGAAGTTCTGTACAAACACACAGGAAAGCCATGCTCGTTTTAAGCTCCATTAACAACACAAAGGGATAGAAGAAGCTGCTATTCCACTTGACACTAGCAGCAGTGCCAAGACTCACTCATATCAGAGGGCCTGGGCTTCCTGCCAGAGGGCCTGCCAGCAGGAAAACTGGTAGTGATGTTGTGAGAACAAGAAGAACACATAAATATTAAAAGTAGATACCAGGCCAAAAAAAAGCACACAAAGTTGTCCCTGCTTTTATGCAGTAAGAACTCTGAGACCAAGTTTTACTTCTTCAGTGTCATGGACACATAATTCAGTGCCATTCCATCCAGATACAAGTGTTGTGGTTTCTGTAAGCAGTGATTTCTGTATCAGAATCTTGTCCGCTGGACAGAGTCCTTAGATTGCAAATTCATAATTTTTAGGCAAGACACTTGAAGAGAGAGTGAAAGTTGGTCTCAGAAAATTTCTTAGCAGCACTGATTCTTGCAGATGTTTTTTCTGGACAAAGGCTGGTGGAGCACAATATGACCTAAGGAGATTTCCCTCTTTGCCAGACATTTTCATCTCAGGTCACTTAACACGTGCTAAGGTTTGTTTGCAGGCTTGTTTGCCAACAAAGATGAGGAGGTGTGTGCTCCAAAGCTGTATGAGTAAGGTCAATGCCAACCACAGGCTTCTCAACTCAACAACCACAGATCCCTGCATGCAACTTAGGTCCCCAGCAGCTTTCCAAAATGGTCCAAAGGTGAGCAATGCCTGCCAATCTAGTCTGCTATAAATATATACTACATATATACAGTGAAAATGTGGTAAATCAATATTTCTGTACCTCCCAGCCTCATAGGTGCTTCTAAACTGAGTTTTTAACAGAAAAGCATCCTTGTCTCATCTTATTGGGGTATTGGAGGGAAAAAAACCCTTAGGGTCCTATAACTGTGTTTAGATTTCTCTTCTGTCAAATTGAGTCCCTGGTTCTTATTTGTTCTTCTCTGTTCTTGTTTCAATTTTGGGTCTGGTTTGTTCATGGTTTGTAAAAAACTAGTCATACGGAGAGAAATTGCTTTGTTTGAATCAATGTCTCTTGCTGTAGGTGTGATGCCTTTCTTCACTAAATTTGTATTTTAACTATCAATATTATTGGTGTTCCCAGAGGTTTTTGTTCATGGAGCTCAGAGCATTTTATAGCAGCAGATACCTCTTTTGGAAGATCTATGCCAGAAAAAAGGTGTGGGAAAAGATCCTTTTAATATCATACAAAAAGCTTGCAGATATTTCAAAATACACAGTCAATATAATAAAAAAAATAGAATTACACCTGGTGTAGAGCTAAAATAGTATAAACATAAGTATGCAATTGAAATTAACATCATTTTGGAGCAAAGAAATAGCAAATGTTATTTCCATAGTGCAGGCGTTAGGAAAACAGGGTGAGATAAAGCCTGAAGTCATGAAATTAATATGTCTCAAAGGGGAAATGAGGGAGCAGATCTCCAGTACTGGCTAATACTTAGCTCATCTAGGTAGTAGATCACAATGCTTATTTAAACCCTGAAGAGGGAAAGAAACCCAGAGCTGGTCACTCTTCCTTGTATCAGCAGCTTGTCTCCAGCAGACAGTGCTGATCCCAGGGCTTTGGCAGGCATTGCAGGCACAGAACCATGCAATATTAATCTGGCATTCTGATAAAAGACTTTACTTCTTCCTGAAGATGCAGGATTAGCACTGTTCCTTAATTTAATGTTACTCCAAGGCTTTAAGCTTTCTCACACAGAAAATGTAGAAAATTGGCTCCCCAAACACCTATTCACCATCCCAAGCTGCTGCAGTTTCTGAAGTGAAATGTTGCTGCCAGGGTGTCTTGTAATGGCCATCAAAAACTTCTTCAGTAGCTTTAACCACATGTAATTATTTTCATTAATTTTTTATCTGCATAGCATAGAAAATGGTGCAGGCCAAATTCTGACCTCAGTTACATCTTGTTAAATCTCAAGGAACACTTCAATAGCTGTAAAAGGAATGTAAACTCTAAGTGGTCTGTAGCCTGAACATCAAGAACATAAACAGGAAATTTGCTG
The DNA here is from genome assembly GCF_971803275.1 of Cyanistes caeruleus. Lineage (NCBI taxonomy): Eukaryota > Metazoa > Chordata > Aves > Passeriformes > Paridae > Cyanistes > Cyanistes caeruleus. Next base: position 43,087,674 of record NC_141732.1, on the reverse strand, counting down.
TCACTTCACACCAAGTCAATAAAGCTAACAAAATCATACTTCATTTCTTTTAAGAGAAATGTTAGTGGCCACAAACGTTTCTTTTTCATATTTACAAATATTTCTGTACAAATGAATACAAATACAAATGAACAAAATACAAGCAAAGAAGAAAAAGGTTTGTCAAAAATGTGATTTCTGCTTTTGTGATAGTTTTGTATCGAACCCTAAAAAAAAAAAAAAAAAATCTGTTCTTTGTTGCCATAGCAATGGATTCCCAGGGTGAAATTATATCATACTGCCTTTCTTCTAGGTTTCTGCTATGTGCTATCACCACCCACTCTCCTTCATTACAGTCAATAATCAACAAAATCTCCCCGCCCCCAGCCTTTATTCATCTGCATATTTTGAGGTGGAGGATGCAATAGTTATTGTTTTGACAGGTGTAGAGGAGCCAAGTGAATTCTCAGTGTGCTGAGGAAGCACAGGATGTGCTGCCTGAAATGTTTCCAGTCCAGTCCCCTTTGACAACGCCTGTGAGCAGCTGTCCATCCTCAGTCTCGTATCTCTTCTGCACATGCACTAACTTCTGGTGTCAGCTCCACAGCACTGCACTGTGTCTCTTGGGAGGGATGGGAACAAGCACCTACGCTAGCCTGACATTGCCAAAACTATGTCAAATTTGAAGTAGAACCCAAATTTTCTCAGGTAAACTGCTGTTCCATTAACTCAGTGCGTCACCTTTCCCCTGCACCACAACAACTTCAAAATTAACACCTCCATAGCAGACCAACAGGCCAAGAAGAGCTTGCAGAACACACTCCAAAGTCTGAACACTAGAACACAATGCAATCTAATTTAAACAGGCTTGTACCAGGAAAAAAAAATAAAATGAAATTGCGGCTTTCATGTAATTATTATGAAACAATGCACAATTTCCACTCTCACGCTCAGTATGTAGCCCTACATTTGAACTGTATGGATATTTCTCCAAGGCTGATTCACATGTGCCTTTTCTTTAGCACTAAATCCCTCCAAGTCAAGTGGTTAAATTAAACAGTTAATTCATGTTAAATACTGTCGTGGTTTTAAACCAATAACTAAGAAAATTACTTATTTCTTGCTGTGAGATATGGATTAAAGGAGTTATTTTCAGGACTTCATTGTCCATCTCCATAGTTTTAACAGAAAGATATTTCAGCTTAATTAAAGCATCTTCTTAATTCTCTACCTTTTCTGAAGCTTCTTTCCTGTCACTGGTAGTTTATAAAGTCTCTTTTCATGTTGATCACTCTCTTTTTCTCTCTCTGGATAAAAAGATTAATCCGCAAGTCTCATCTGGGTAATGAAAGAGTTAAAATCTTGCCCAGGCTTTTGTAGCTGGTTCGGAGATCTCTGCCGAACAGGAGCTGGAGCCGTCTGCGATGGAAGGTTCCTCATAGCTGCTCTGGAGAGTGTGGCTGTCTCCGCTTGCTGCAGGTCCTGAGCTTCTCTCCCTCTTCACTGGGCAGTTTCTAGTGAATGTAGTTACAGCAAAACCTGCAGCCGAGCCAGAGATCGGCTCGGCTCGGCCCGGGCCCGAGGAAAACCTTCCCCAGGCCCCCCCATCTCCCGGCCGGGAGCCGCTGGGCCCGGCCCCGTCCCCGCCCGGCCGCATGGCCTGGGCAGGGAGGGAGGCCTGGAGCTCCGCCACCCTCCACAGCCAGGAAACAAAGAGAACCCAGAGAGCTCTGCTTTTACACTTTAAGGTAGGGTTCACAAGTTGATCCCACTTTTCAATGGCCTAAACTGCTGTCAATTCCTAGCAATGACCGATAACTGGTCAGGAGAAAAGACTCCAGGCAGTTCCCAGCAACTTCAACTCCCTTAAAGGTAAAGTAACTCCATGACAAATACTGACCTTGTTCAAATACTCCTGGTTCGATTACTTTAGAGGATCAAACCAATTTATCATAGTGATTAACAGCAACTGAAAAACTAGCCCTGGATAACTTTCTGGCATTTAATATTACAGAATAGTTTTCCCTTCATTTGGAATAGAGGTTAGTGTTCTCTGGTGTTTCTTCATTCTTTCACTACTCATGAAATACAATGCAGCTGCAGATTTTCCAGGGCCATGGCAGAGACATGAGCTTCCTCCTTCCTCCTCCTCTAGTCCTAATCCTTTTCCATTACCACCGCTTTTGCTCCAGAGTCAGTGGTCCTGGCTGTGCAGCTGAGTCACCAACCCAGACATCTCTCCCACTTGGATTCAAGGCAGTCTCCCCCTCTGAGCAATATTCACCAGGTTTTAAATAGTTAGTTTTTCATATTTAATCTGAATTTCCTCTTACGTCTTTTTTATTCTTTCATCCTCACTAGTTTCTTTTTCTCATTAGCCAGATAGTAAAATATGTTTCTTTGTTTAAAAAATGGTATATAATGTTATAAATAGATAAATAAAAAGATAAATAAAGAAAAAAGGTGCTTTGAAAGTGCTTTGCATAGTATTATGCATTAGGTCTTTGCAATAGCCTGATAGCTGAAGGTCATGTCTGCATGACAGAACTCTTTCTCCTTGCCTGTCAGTTAAATTAGTTGCTAAATATGGTTTCAAGTACAAGACACATCATTGTTAATGCATGTCTTTGTTAATTCAAGAATAAGATGTTCTGAATGCTTTCGTCCCATTTATTAGCTCTTTGTGGATACAATGGTATCTATTTTAGCAATACACATATAAATAATGTATAATTTTTGTAGTGTGAATAGGAATGAATCATGATGCTTATGAGAATACTAGAATGACATTATGTATTTTAATGGTAGACCCATGCTGCTCCCTATGTCTTGAAGTCAGGGTGAGATTCTGGATTTGAAAAGCAGTCCCTTTATTTAAGCACATAAGTTTGACTTTTACCCTTTATTCTACAGGTTGCTGCACACTCTCCCAGCAGAGTGATTGCAAACTCTCCAGCCTGCACTTATGTAAGCAGTGATTTACTCCACCAGATTAAGAGTTCATGTTGTTAGGTCTAGCATCTAGACCTCCAGATCTGCTTTGGTGAATCTCAGTTTCAGATTCCTACAAGTCTCCATGCTAATGGGCGGCTGTGACAATAACCAATAAATGATTTTTATTTTTTTTTTCCAATACAGCAGTACCCCCACTTGTCACACCTCTTCTGTTTGTAGCTGTGAAGTCTCTAGGGTATATGAAGAAGGAAAATGCTTCAGGGACTCAGGATGTAAAATCCTGCTAGCACAGCTGAGTATCTAGGTATATGGCTGATGCTTTTTCTTTGAAAATTGTACAGAAAGAAAATATAAAACATACAACAGTAACCCATCCACCCTAGTACCTGAACTCACTAAATCACTTGTTCAGCTTTATTTGTGATACAGTAATAAATCACTTTATGTGATAAAATACTAATTTAATTGAAGGTATGCTGAAAAGGATTAATTCAGCTGAGAAAAATGGTTTTGACCCTCCTTTCAACATAGTCTGAACCACACGAAGTGCTCAGTACTGGCCCTCAACACTACACATACACCCTGTCTTGGTTTGGAAATTATTATTTTGTCCCACAGTCCTTCCTCTACCATTTTTACTCCCAGCTACACCAGCAAAGAGGTGCTATGAGGTAAACTGTCAGACTGTCTGATCTTCCAAAGGTTTTTATAGCCATCCACAGCAAGGTGGGACATGCTTAGGTTGAACTAAAAATACAAGTAGGTAAAATAAAGTGGAGGGGGAGGGTCTGGGGAAACAAAATTCAGCAGGGAATGGCTGAGCATCACAACCGGTACCGCTTGCACTAGGCAAACTTAAAGATTGACCTCAGAAACTGTAATTTCATCAGGGCAGACTTTTTTCTATGCCATAGGAAACTTCAATTGACTTGATTAGAGTATTTGGATCTTAATCAGCTCTCCAAGATTATGTGTCATTTACATAACAGAAGCCTCTTGTGCTTTTTTCCCTTTTGCTTGATGAGTCTGCCAGTTTGCAGAAGTTTGGTTGTGCTTCTGCTTAGCTCTCTGCAGGGCATACACACACACACAGAGAAGCACTCAGAGTGTTGTGGGCAGTACCTGGGCAAAGGAGTAACACACAAAGGAAACTGAGTACAAACTTCCAATTTCTGTTCAGAAATTAATCACAATTGTTTCATTGTCTGCTGTACATGTAAGCAAGATAGGCAGGTGGAATGTATGGGCATGAAACATGCCAAACACGATTACTTTATCTCCCTAACATCTAGATGACAATTCTATACAACTCCTGTTTGTTGTAGATTCATGCTCAGGGTTGTTTCAGAAATGCCCAAACACACAGAGCAAACACTGCAAAACAGTCAAATGGACAGCTTTTTTTTTTCATATGCTGATGATTTCACACATAGCCATTTTACAAATAGCTGGAGAGTGCTACTCCTTTAACACTCCACCTATAGTTTGTCAGGGTGCCAGGCAGCTGATGGGTTCATCCCAGCTCATGATTTTCAAACTGCTGCCCTTGATTTCCCTGTATTTTGAGGAACCTGGATCATGTACTAATCCCACAAAAGAAGTCTCCCACATTTCTACCTTTAAATATCACCTGCTATATATGTCCTGGTTTAGCACTAGTCTTGCATTATAGCTTTTCTCCAATAAAAATTGTCACAGGCACATGCAAGCCTGCCAGTGTGAAGACTGAGTTTTGGATGAGCGTACAGATTTGAGATTCCTGTGGTAAATGTGCTTTCAAAACCAAATCGATAGTAATGCTTGCTGTAGTAACAAGGTATTTATTGTGGACTCCACAGTGGTATATGTGTCATGCCAGACCTCCTGAGACAGGAAAAATCTGGGGCAGCAGTTAAAAGCATTAATGATTTTAAATCCAGATTTTCACAGTGCATCCTCAAAGGAAACACTGTCGTGTAGGTGTCTTGTCTCATGGTATCTGACAGAGACAATCTTAGAGTCAAACTGGAATAAGGAGTTAAGTGTTAGGATAACATCTTTTTTCAGTCATCATCACTTATTTCAAGTCTGATACTGTGCACATCATGCAGATCCTACAGACATTCTTCGTGTACAGTTTAGTCATGTTTTGCTAAAAAAGAAAAATTATTCTCAGCAGCTAAATATGCATCCATGGTTTGGGGATTAAACCCTATATCCAGCCTGCACTTCACATGACTTATCTGTAAAATGATTACATTAAAGAATGATTACATTAAAGAGTACTCAGCATTTATTTCTAAGGATAAGGTTATGACCAGCACAGTACCATACTGTTCCAAAGGAATTTGAACCCACAGGTGGCTTTGAGCCCACAAGCAGGCAAAGAGCCAAGGCCACGTGTCAGCAAGCACATTTACCTTCAACACATGACATCAGCAGGAAAGTGGTGTGGGAAGTTTGGTGGGTTACAGCACCAAAATAAACTACCACAGGCACTATCCCAATCTCTTCTGCCTTTCACATGGGTTTCTGTAATGCTGGTTCTCGTCTGTGGTGAGTGCATGGAGAACCTGTTCAGTATCTACAAGTAAAATTACTTTACACCTAGCTGTTACAGAGGTGTAGGAAAGGATAATTAAAGAAAACAATGCTTGCAAAGTATTTGGGGAGCACTGAATTAAAGACATTATATAAACTTAAGTTCCCTTATTCAGTGGTTTCTTTTATATATATGTATACTTTGATTTCCTTGTTTCTATACTGACCAGAATTGTACAGCCTCCCTTAAAAAAGAAAAGAGAATAAATAGACATAAAGACAGGACTGGAAATGCTACCTCATCTTGTCATCCAATACCCCATGAAACTTACTGATCTGAGTAAATGTGGTTTTGTTGTATCATATATTACTGATAGGTCTGATGAACTTTTATATTTCAAAGCTGAGTGGCAGTAAATCTAGTATCTATTGCGTAAAAGCTGATGCAAATCCCATTGTTTTATCACAGCAAATATTATAAAATTTATTATTAAACATGCATATCACAATACTGAGATGCCAATCAAGTTCAAAGTTTATAGTGCAATATACAATACAAATACATCCCTCATTTTCCCTGTAAAATTCTTGAGGTAGCATGTGAATTACCAAGGGTTTCTAGCGAGTGCTTTCTTGACTTCTTCTTTCAAATGTAGGTTTAGAATATCCTTTGGCCTGACTGAAGAAAAATTACAAAAAATGCAGTTACATATTTGATTTGCTTTGTTTTTGTAGGAAATCAAACTCTTTGAGCTCAGAATTAAAAAGTAAAAAACCAAATTATTTAGTCGTGCTATTTTAGAACATACATATTTTTGCACCATAGAATGTTATCCTGTGTTATCATATATACAACAAAAAGATTTACTATTAAAAGTGATATTTTAACTAAACTTAAGAAAATAAACATCTACGTTACCAAAATTATACATTAACATAATCTTTGTCAAAATGTTTTGACTTGGAGTAAACATTCTTTTCAGAAAGAAACTGTTCTGCCAAAAAATTAAAATCAGTCATCTGCAGATTATTTTCTATTAAATAAACATACAATAACACAGAGACCAAACCTACATGTGAGAATTATTATAAATCAAAGGAATGTAATTGCTATTTAGCCCTGATTTTGATTAGTGATTATACTTGGGTCATTTGTCAAAGGTTTTTGTGATCATAGTTGAGCTTCAGGGAAAATGATCCATCCACCACAGACCTGAGTCTTCCTGTTTCCATCGACAGCTTGCATATTTCAGTGGAGAAGAGCGTGTGTTTGGGTATGTACATGGTATGGGTCCCTGATGAATAAACACAGGAGTTCATAGGTGCTAGGTTAGCTGTAAGTCTCTTGGGAGATGATTTTTTTTCTTATTTTTCCCTGAGGAACTGACATAAAAATATAGAGAATAGAAGAGGCACTAATCATTCTGAGATGCGTCCAGAACAGCGACGCTGATAATTTTTTATCAACTTTATTCCTATGTGTCTTCCAGAATACAGCAATTAAATGAATATTTGCAATTTTAAACAACACAGTGTTTTGTTTACTGATTGAAACGCTAAGGAATTATCTCCCCTCCTAGAAAAATTTACTCTGCACTACTTAGTTGAGTCTAGTTACTGCACTAAAAGTACTGCCTTGTGAGGCTAGACATCCTAGCTTGTCAGCAGCTCCAGGCCTTTGTGTATCAGTGTTTTTAGTCTACTTTCTGAGTGATGCAAGATCTAATCACAAAAATCACTGGCACACCTGGAGAAACTTTTGTAGTAAAAGTGCTTTGGGTTTACTAAAACTCAGTGGCTCTGTGACACCAATTGTCACCTTCCAATTATGCTATCATCCCTGGTGTTTATGATGGATAAGGAAGCTCAATTTTTGGGGACAGTAACTAGACTGCTTTGTAAGAAATTAAAATAGGGATGGAAAACCTATGAATCAGCAAAGGATATCACACATAACCCAGGAAATTGCTTCTATATTCACACTGAAAACAAATGCTAATCTCATAAAAAGAAAACTATACGCAGAAGAAGCAATAGCCAGCCTAAGTAATTTATGTTCTTTGCTGTAATTAGTCTTATGTTATTAGGAGAGATGTATTACCTGGATGTCAGAAAATAATCTGACAGTGATTTTCAAAAGATTTATCCTGAAATGGTACACTTAGTATGTCTCCTTGTCTCTTAACTTTGTGCAGAAAAGGCTGTGTAGGTTCAGGAGCCAAGTGGCTATAGAGTGCTATGAATCACTTGACTTGCAGAAACAATGTAGCTTTTTCTCTTAACACTGCTTGGGGATACACATACTCTGCAAATTTGATTCTTTGTAATATTGACTGAAAAACAAAACACTTGCTTTTCAATTCAACAAAATGTACACCAGACACTTTCGGTAGTAATCTGGCAGGCACAAATCACTCCTTTAAAAACACACTTCTTGTTACTAATCTTGCTCCTGAGCCTCTTTTACACTGAAATAAGCACACTCACTCCTGAGTTACAATGGTGTTAGTAAGGAGTTATTATTTTTTATTATTTCTGTTATATTACAATAAGTGAAATAGTCACACTGGCTTGAAATCATGGAACCGTGAAATCATGGAGATTCTGCCACCAAGTTATTAGGGCTGAATTTCATCCAGTATGCTATTAAACCTGTAAGTGTAAACCACAACCATAATTGCTGATTTATTTTTGACAGGATTTTAGAATTATTTATTCCATTTACTACATGTACAATCCAATATAACTCTCATGAACATTGATGAGCATTTTGAAGGCATATAAATGGGACTAGGTTTTCACCTAGACTAACTCTTCTGAGACTGCCAGAATGAGCCCCACCAGGAATTGGCAAGCCCTTTAAAAGTGGACTGCATCGACAAAGCCAGGTGAGTACTTCTCTGAAGAAACAGGAACATTGCTTCTGTTGTCAAACCTCTTCTTCTGTACCTGTGTATACCGTGGCATGGATATGCTGTTGTGTCTGACTTCACTCTAGTGGAGCATGGCTCCCCCTCATGCGTACAACGTGGTGACCTCTGCTGTTGCTGCTGCAATAGGAGTATTCAAACACACCCCTCTGGTCCTAAGGGGCCTGGACAATAGAATTCAGGCATCCTAGACCTAGATGCTGTTGCAAGATTTCCACTTTCTAATACAATTACTTAATGAAAGGGGAAAGAGAAATATTTAAGCAATTAATTTTTCTGTTGTTCCTTTGCATCTTGGTAATTATCTCAGTTATGGTGTATTGATTCCAAAGTGGACCTGCTTTGCTTGAATCAATAGCAAAATTCCATTTCCTTCAGTTGAAGCAGGACTGGGACATAAAGAGTAATACTGAATTACACATTTGAGCACTGCTTGCAATGCAAAATACATACAAGGTACAAGGAATGTTACTCTTGTATGAGCTCAGGGCTCCCATAAAACATACCAGAGCAAAGAAGTGTAAAAACACTGAAGATCAAGCCAGGTTGGAGAGCTGGAAATTCCATGGGCTGGCTGCACTGGTTGTCCTTATTTTCAGCAAAGAAACAATCTCCAAAATCAAAATGAACTTTTGAACCTGTACCCAGTGTTTGTTAAAAGCCTGGAGCTGTGTTGAAAATCTGACAGCCTAAACTGTGTGAGTCATGACTTTGAAAACCTGTTAAACACAGAAGATGGGTGGAAGAAAAGGCAGAGCATCCATACTCCTGCATCTTTGGCTATAAATGAAAGAGGGGTGCATAGTTTTTAATCTAAACTCAGACTGAGATGCAATCATGCTGCCCTCTTTGCAGGTGGTCTTGTGTAACTTCAGCAATCCAATCAAATACACTCCCTTCAATTTACAGATGACCTCAGTGGAGGCAAAAAACATTTTTGACACTTGCACTTTTCTGTAACTCACTCAGAAAATATCAGGGATTCTGTACTTGTTGACCTGTATCTGAAGGCTAGGCTCTTTCAAGTGCTAAATCAAGGAGGAGTGAAATCATATGAGTGCATTGAACTTCCTATTACCTTTCATGAGCCATTCTTTCTCTGAGCACCTCAGAAGTTCAGATGGAACTTAAAAATTGCTCAGTTATGTGACGTCATATACCCTTCAAAGGCTGAACAAAATGGATGGGAGGAAAATAGAGCTACTAAACACTTGTCTTCAGGATGTAATCGGTACTCAACTTGGCATGGGATCAGTACACTACAGAAAACGTGAAGTGCTGGGAAATCTGAGCCAGAAAAGCAACAGAAGCACATAAGAGGACAGAAAAACATCAAATGTAAGGTGCAACACTCTGTAGAGATTAAAGACTGTGCCTTATATTTTTAAAAAGTGACATTATTGTGGCCTGGTAAGAGAATAACTGCGAACAGCACATAAGCATTTGCTTTCTCAGGCGCCCGAGAGCGCTGCCAGTGGCAGAGGCTCCCTTCTCCGTGAGGGCCGGGAACACTCGGTGTGCCCGGGGTGGGTGCGTGTACCAGGCTACGGCTGTCCTGGGCTCGCCGCCGCTGCGCGACCCGAGGGCTCCGGACGGGGCGGGCGTTGGGGTGGGGGCGGCTTTTTTGGCAGAGCAGGGTGCCAGCCGCGGGTGGGCGGAGGGCAGCAGCCGCCATCCTCTCGGCTGCCCTGGCCCCAGCTCACCCTGCCCGGGGCGCGGGGCGGGCGGAGGCGCGGGCTGCGGGAGGGCGCGGCCGGCGGGCGCGCACACAATGGCCGTGCCGGGAGCCGCCGGCAGAGCCGCGCTGGGCGGGTCCCGCCGCCGTGGGCTCGCCGTGCAGTGCCGTGCCGGGCCGTGCCGTGCCGTGCCGTGCCGTGCCGGGCCGTGCCGTGCCGTGCCGTGCCGTGCCGTGCCGTGCCGGGCCGTGCCGGGCGGGGCGGGGCGAGCGCACCTGGCCGAGGAGCCGGGCGGCGGTGGCGGGGCAGGGGCGGGAGGCCGCGGCGAGGGGCGGAGGGCGGCGCGGCGGGCGGGCCGCTCCTCATTGGCCGCGCGGCCACACGGCGAGTGCCTGCGCGCCGGCCGGGAGCGGCCCCGGCGCTGTCGCCGCTTCCCAGGTCGCGGAGCGGCGGGAGCCGCAGCAGCGGCGGGAGGGTGAGCTTACCCAGCGGGAGGCGCCGCGGGAGGGGAGAGCCCGTGCCGCTAGCCCCGGCCCGGAGGCGCGGAGGGGATCCCCCGCCTCGCCCGGGGTCGGGTTGCGGGGATGTCCCGGGGGGTGCTCCTGCCGCAGGCCCGGCGGCACGTCCCGGTTGACAGGGCAACGGAGCCGCTGAGGAATGCGGCGAGCGGGCGGCTGGGCTCCGGTGGCCGCCGCGGCAGCTGGGCGGCTGCCGCTGCCGGGGAAGGGGCGGGGGCGCCGCTTTCTTCTCCCGGCGCTCGGGCAGGGTAGGGGAGGTGCCCTTCGGCCCGCGGGTGCCGCTTCCTCGGCGGGTGAGGAGGGCGGGGAGCGGCCCCGGCGCCGGGAGGGACCGCGGGCAGGGGCGTTCACCTCCGCGCTGCTCCGCAGGGCGCGCAGCCGAGCGCGGGGCGGCTCCGGGGCGCTGGTGATGAGGGCTCCGAGCAGGGGCTGAAGCCGACGGCGGGCGGCGACCATGACTGTGTTCCGGCAGGAGAACCTGGAGGAGCACTACGAGACGGGCGAGGACCTTGGCAGGTGGGTGCGGGCGGATGGAGCCGTGGCCTCTGAGCCCGGCGGGGCAAGGGCCGAGGGCAGGCTCGTACCCGCCTTGCCTTTCCACCATGTCTGAGGTGCGCCAAGAGGGAAGAGGGAGTTGGATTTGAAGTTACCGCGTCTTTGCCTTTTTAATACGGGTCTGATGAGATTTTTGGACAGGGTCCATGCCTAAGTGGTACCTGCTCGGCTCGGCGCCCTCCCGGGTGCTGTGCGGCGCGTAGGGGAGAACCTGCTGCCGGCGGCGCAGCTGTGGCAGTGCGAGGCTCGCTGCTGCTCGCCGGGAGGGGAACTGGAAACGGGCTGGGCTTGAAGGGGAGAAGTTTGCATTGTTCATAGTATGAAGGACCGCGTTTGTATTGCGTGTTGGATTTTTCTTTATAAACGTGATTAAGGAAGTGAGAGAAGCTCTGCATTCCATCGATACTGTTGTGGTGAAGATCACTGAGCATCGCTGTTGGAGCTAGAAGTCAGATTAAGGGATGTGAGCAGAGCGCTGCAGATGTAGAGCTGTCTACTTGAGCCTTGATTCTTGAATGCTGTGTAGTTGTGAGCTCCTCCGAGCTCGCACTATTAGTCGTGCCTTGTTTTTTCAGTGTTTTCCGTGTTTTGAGACTGTTAAAACACTGAATTATGTTACATGGGAGTCTTTTTCGTATTCTTTCCCCCTTCTTTAAGGAGGAATCCAATGGCATTTTAGCAAACCAGTATGGCAGAATCCTTTTCTAGTGTTCATCTTGGTGATTTCAAAGCAAAGGCTCAGTTGACACAGGGCATTCACTATACATGGAGCAGACACCCCCGTATCTGCCTCTGCACACCTTTCCAGTGAAGGGTCCTAGCAAATGTCATAGCAAGTGCTGTGAACAAGTTACTTGAATAGGCAGGAACTTAGAAATATTTCATGATTTCTTAAAAATAAATAAAAATAAAAATAAACAAAAACCCCAAACAAAGCCAAACAAAAAAAGCCACCCAGACAACAGCTAACCAACCAAGAAACCCCCCACATTATAAGGAAGTTTATTGCACTATATTTCCAATAAACTTCATCCCATTTATATTCAAGTTTGTTGATGTGACTTTGACGATAAATATGTACTTTTATTTCCACATAATGTTCTGGGTTCCCATTTTCATACATCTAGAGTAACATTCTGTGTTAGACTGTGAAGTAATATTAACTTGCTGGATATCTTGATCGGAAGATGTGTTACCATGCTAAAGCATAGGTTTGGATTTTGTGGTCTAAACAATTATTTTGGCACCTAAAATTGCTCTATTTTGTTTCCAGTTTTTATAAAAATGTTACACAGTGTTCCAAAATTCAGGTTTAGGTTTCTGGACTCTTAAAAACAAAACCATTTCTGTGCCTACAGGTAATGATTGACTTTATGGAAGAAAATAAAGATACACATATATTGTGGGGTTTTTAAGGTTTTTTGAGGAGAAGACAATGCCAATATTCAAATTTAGAATGTATAAAGGTTTATGTAATTTCTCTTTTTTTTTTTTTTTTTTTTGTTCAAGAGGAAGTATCAGTGCAATGTTTGGTCCCTAATACATATTTATAAAATAGAACAATTGCCCTTAGGCTGATTACTTAAGAAGTGTTTAAATACATGGAGATTTGTTTTTTTTTCAAATAAATGTTCTTTGGAAGTCACAAGCTCCAGAGCACAGCAGTGGAGAATAGGCATTTCGTTTTTACAGTATGGGAAGTGCAAACACTGAAAACACTAGGTAGTAAAAGAACAACAAAAAAAAACCAGAACAAATGGAGGGTTTCAGATTGACAGCATGTTAGGTAGCGGTGTTCGCTTTAAAAATGGTATATTAATTTGATCTTTACCAACATGATATTAGCTGTAATGCTATAGAAGCTTAGCATGCAGTCTAAACCTGTAATGTGTTATGAATTTTAAAGAATATTAAAATCTACTCTAGGTTTCACTTGAAAAAGAGTAAAGAAATCTATCAGCCTCTGCAATTTTGCCAATATATTTGAGAAAATACCAGTGGATGATAAAACATTGTGAAATGTTTGGCAGGGCTTTTACATTAGAAATGGAATATAGTTATTTAAAAGGGCCAAAGCTTTCACTTCAGTCTCATTTTAAGAATCCAGGGTTGTTCCAGTGTGAAATGTTGGCACAAAACCATAAGAGTAAGAAAACTTCAGGATAATTATATGGTTTATTTCAGTGGTGTTTTTAACTTCTTTTTGAACTTAAGTTTCTAGGGTTGCACAAAGTACTTTTTTGGAAACCTGTCACTTTCTGTTCTTCATTTACCCCTTACTAGGTTTCTGACTGTTACGTTTGCATATAAATGTAGTTACCCTGAGGCTGAAAACTCAAAAAAACCCAGTGAATATTAAAAACACCTTTGACTTCAAAATTTCCTTTATTCATTTGGGAACCCAAATTGTGAATTAATACTTCAACTAAGCAATGATGAAAGGTTCCATTTTGCAAAATCAACTGATTTTCCCCCTTGTCTTGGAAGAATGCTTTTATTTCTTCTTACTTAGCTGCAGGCATGAAGCAAAAGAGATGAATAAATTAACAGGTGAGTTTTTATTGACAGACTTGTGTTTGAATGAAAAGATCCTTAAGTTTCTCGGCCAGTCTGCCTTTTGAAAGAGCTCAGTGAATTTTAATTTTAATAATCTTGACTTTAATAAGCTACACTGTTTTCCCTTGTAAATTATTTAAGTCTTTGTTACTTCTGACAGTAACTAGAATAAAAAATCATTTGAATAAGAAAGGTGTGTTAAAGAAAGCAAATGGGCTGTGTAAATTAAATTTTTGATATAAAGTAATAAAGGAGGTTTAAATATTGCTTAGCATAAAACCTAGGGAAATGAGGAGAAGATATGATGGTGTGCTTGGGCTAAAAAAGGAGAAATATTCTCTGGTTTTCTGGTATTTTACTGTGCTTTTGCAGAAAAAATAATAATCATAGTCCTGCTACCAAAATGCCTGAGTTTTTTTCCAGTCTTTATTTCGTTTTCATTTATGTCTGGGGAGAATAAGAAATAGGAAATTTGTGATTGTGAATGCTGGTAGAATCATCACTTATTTATTTATTTATTTACTTATTACTTATTTCTTTTTCTTGCCCATACATGATTTCTCCTGACAAGTTCATGGCTGTTCAGGTTGGTTTATCTTAAGTTTTTGTACCAATGCAGTCTTGGGAGACTTATGGATCCAATGCTATCTCTGGAATATGTGAGAAGATTGTTCTTGTTTAATGTGTGATGCTTTGCATACACTTTTTTGTTTTCCATCTTACAAATACGAAATTATATGTGTTTACTTGTTCATATGCAGGCTACCTACAGATGTGTTAAGTAATCATCTAACCGTGAATGTCAAGGGGTGGTAAACATTATTATGGAAGAGCAACAAATTTGTTGAAAGCAATTTTGTCATTTCAATTCTGCCTGCAGTTGCAGGTGATGTGACTGTGCATTTTAAATACCCTGCAGTGCTTTTACTTCAGTCTGCCCAAAAGTCAGGAATTCATGTTCAGTAGTTTTAAAAACCTTGCTGTGGTGAGCAAGCAACTAAAGACCTTCAAAGCACACTGAACTTTTCAAGGTATGTTTTCACCTCCCATGACTGACCTTGCCTGGGAATTTGTATAGTATTGTGAGAAATGTGTTGTTGTTTAAAAAATAATTTTAGGGAGAGATATCCAGAGCTGTGTTATAAATACATATTGTGTTTGTCTGTGTGAGTTCCTGATCACATAGACAGCTCCTTCTTCCTTCACCCCCAACACCCACATTTGGTATTTTAGGTTATTTTATTTTCCTTCAGGCTTTCATGTGCTTTCTAAAGAGATGCAGAGTGTTAAGGTAGAGTCTTGGAACTGAAGAATGGTGTTTGCATTGCACAGTGTTTCAAAATTTTTAAGGCCCTTGTTGATTCAGAAAGTAGGAAGAGGTGCCTAACAGTTTTGAATGTCAGGCTTGTTTGGACCTCTTGGACTCACTAAGGAAACACTTGTAACTTGTCGAAGGAAAGCTACACTGAAAATTGCCAGTTTTGGAGACTGCTCTGACTCTGTTTGGTAGCTCACTAAACAGAGATGCTAAGAGTAAAAAGCAGCAACCTAATGTACTTAATGGCTTTATCAGTAGTGCAAGAAAAATGTCTAGGATAACATGCTGAAGATGTTGATAAGACAGAGCAGAGAGCTGTGCAAATATGTATTTACATTCTGTGAAATGTCCATCTACCATTCAGAGTTGAGTGAAAAAGGATTACTTTTTTTATTTTTCCCTGGAAAATTATTTCCATTGTAAACAGGGAGTATGTAGGCTGAATATACAAATATATATATATATGTATGTGCATGAATGTATGTGTTTTTGATTATTCGGATACTGGGTTTTGGTAGCACTGCTTTTTATAACTGCGGAGGCTGCCTGTCATCTATCCAAACATTGTAACTGTAACTACATTGCACTTCTATATTGGGAGGAAAGTGAAAGCACTGAAAAAACCCCAAACAAACCAACTTGAATGGCAAACAGAATTTGACCTTCATGGCGCTTTTCAAGCTTGACAACCTAAATTAATCGTGCTAACCAGCCCAGGTATTAAAATTGCACCAGTATTATCAGGCTCTGTTGTGAGATGATAGGATGTGAAACACGTTACAGGTGATACTTTCTTTCAAAACTGCCACATTTAAAACCCATGACAGCCATCTTTAATAATCTTGTAGTGTAACATTTTTTTCCTGTGAATTAGCAAAAAGTCTTATGGGGGAGAGGAAGGAGCAATGTGAAAGATGGTTTCGTAAGGCTAAAACTGTTGCATGTGAACTACAAAATTTTTAACTGTGGTGCATTGAAACTTCCAGATTCTGTTTCCTTGCATTTTCATGCTGTAAGCTGATTTCCATTGCTCCATTATAAGGCATGTGTTAACCTTCCCTCTCATGCAGCAGTAAAGTGGTTAAACTGAAGAAGTGTAAGGTGCAGACCTCTGAGGTGCCATTTCCTGTGTTTTTCATAGGCATGGTGATAAATACTGCAAGTGTATAATTCACTGTTTTTATAACTATTCATATTTTAGTAGTACATTATGATTAATTAAATTAAGTGGACTATATGAGTTTTTCAGGGAGAAGGACCTCAGAAGGAGCACTGTTGACAACAAAGCCACTGTTTGACCAGGAAACTTAGTTGACTGGTGTCTTTGTGTGCTCTTTTGTTTTTATTTGAAGAATTGAAGGTTGTGTAATTCAGATCACATGAAATAACCCTTACTGTGCTGTTTGTGAACCATGTACATGTTTTATCAGCCCTTGGAGGAAAGGTTGATTGTTCCATGCTTGTCTGTAAGTCCTGGCTTTGGCGGCTGCATGGATACTGAAAAGGAAGGTTTCTTAACTGGAAAGCATAGTTGCAAAAATTATGCATCTCAAGTCACTTTGCCTCCCAGACATGCCTTTTCACAAATGCACAATAACCTGCAAGCTGCTGACTGCACAGTCTGCAAGAGCTGTCACCATACAGTGCCACTGGTGACAACTGCTGCTGTACAAAGTGTGCTGAGAGGTTTGCTTCATGAAAAGCACAAGAAATGCAGATGATTTTCTGGGTATAACTCGGTCCTGCTTACTTTAGTTCTCTCTCTGGGGAAGAATAATGACTGCTTTGTAGGTCTTTTAAAATACGGTGTAATAAAACCTAGAGCTTGCTGATTATTCTGTGCTTTCGGTTTAAATGCACAAATCTTTGTAAATCTAAACTCATCAGGAAGCAGATAAAAATGCTTGTCTGATTTTTCTTCTAGCCAGGCTCAGTAAGGCATGATCAGTGCCAGAGCAGGCATGGTAGGGGTGTGCTGAAACTTCAGTCTGTCCTTCTAGCTTTCCAGATTAGTCCTCCAGTGTTCATGGGTGTTTTGGGGTGTTTGGATTTTTTTCTCCCCCTTTTCTCTCTTTAGAGGTGTTTGACTATGTCAGTTCCTCTGCTGGAATTATGTGTACTGAACAGAAGTTGGCCCCTTTAGCCTAGGAAGGGGAGGCTGACACTGCCGTTTCATGAGAGCTTTGTTCAAAGCTCAGGCTGCAGTGCTGGTGGTTGAAAGGATCAGTATCTCTTTCCTCTGCTGTATGTTTCTCTGTAGGTTGTTTTGTTTCAGGTTGGTGTATTTTTTTAATGTAGTGCTGGTGTCAAAGGGGAAAAATACCCCACCTTATGTCTAATTTATGGCAAGTGTACACTCTCAGATCAGCTGAAAGCACTAAAACCTTCAGCAAACAGAAAGAATAGGCTGAAATCTTAGCCTACATGCAGTTGTGATTGCCTCCATAAATATACTTCTAGTTAAATATACAGAATGGATGGAGATAATCACTTTACTACAAAGGCAGAAGAGCATAAACTGATGACAGGGAAGTTTAAGCTGGAAATTAGAACTATGGGAGGTACAATAGGAATTGGAGTAATATTCATAAATGGTTGTTGTAGTTAGCCAGAGGTATTCAAAACTGTACCAGTTTTTGGAGGAGATGATGTGTTTCTTTTGAGACCCTGCCTTAATGTCCAGGTGTCTTTCTGTTTTTTACTGGCTTGGTTAGAAAACCTGTGCAACTTGTTGATACAATTTTTTATTCTGAAGAAATGATGCCAGTTAAAGCAGTGGCTCAGCAGCTTGTTTCCTGGATGGTAGTGGCTTTGTAGGAGCTCTGAAACTGTTGTTTCTCAAACTGTGTTTTGTTCCTCTTGCAGGAAGACAGGTGACACAAAGGAAGATTATCCACTAAACCTGAACAGTGTTGACTTGCCATGCAGTACAATAGGTCATACTTAACTATGATGAGTTTCTGGCTAAGATGGTGAAGCTGAGAAAAGTGTAGACAAAGCCTAGAGATCTTCAAGCCTTTACTATCTTGTTGCTTGTCTACGTTATGCAGTGAATTTTGGCGTAATGTGAAATTTTGCAGAACTGGATACAACGGCCAGTGTCAAGGAATCTAATATTGCTAAACTCTGAGATCTTGCATAGGAAGTGATACAGGAAGAACGGAGCCTGCACGTTTTGGTCAGTTGTTGGGTGACATTCCTGTTGGTTTTGGTGCAGTTATGGAACAGAATAATGACAGAGATGAGTTGTAGGGGCAGGTATATCTCCATATCCTTGCAAACCTTGCTACATCCTCCTTCACATGTTACTTGCAGGTCTTGTCCCTCCATTTCAGAGAGATTGCTGCTGTCCTCTTCTAAAGTGAAGAAGAGATGCTAAGCTAAGGTGGTGAAGCTATGAGATGAAGCTTCTTGAGAAAGACTTAAGACTTTAGAACTTTTAGCCTTGTACCACTATGCTTTGAGTGGTATGATATTATTAATATGCTGGAAAAACAAAAATGGCTGATGAAGTAAAGAAACTTAAGAAACTATATTTACATTTACAGTTTTCACAGATGGTTCTGCAGGCTGGAATGGAAAGGCTTCTTGCATCAAAGTAAATGACCTTATGGGACCTGTTGAAATGAGACCAGTATGAACAAGCAATCTAAATTGTATCAAGATTGAGCTTGTAAAATTAAAAGAAAGACTTGCATGGTACTGTTCTGAAAAAGAAGACTGATAAGGATATCGTAACTGTTAGATTTCGATCAGTTTTAATACTGTGTGTCAAAGTTTCCATGCATATTGTACTCCATGGGGATGTTGTCCTGTTGTATTAAAAGTGTGTGGTATTACAGGCATGTTGGAGTTTTGTGGGTTTTTTTTGGTTGTGGCACACATTGATGTTGGAGGGAATATCTTCTAATAGATACTTTTCACCCAGTCCCAGAATAACTCACATGGTTTATAGCAGTGCTGTAAAACACTTCACTGACTAATCCATATGGTGGTCTGCAGCCTTATTCTCTTGGTTTGAGAAGTTTAATTTCCTTCCCCTTATTCCTTCCTGTTTATGCAAGCTGATGTGCCAAACCGTTTCTGCTTCCAGAGGCAGTGGTGTAGAGGAGGAAGCATTGTTGTGTGGCTGTCCAGGCCACGTGGGTGCCTTGACCACCAGCAGCAGGGACCCTGGTGTGCCACTCTCCTAGAGTAAGTCTTCCCCAGTACCATCTGCTTGTTGTCTCTGTTGTGAAGCTCAGATGGTCTTGCCTGTATTTAACAGAAAGAAAAATACCTTACTGGGTGGTCATGAACTTAGGGGGATCCATAAGCTTTATCCAAAGCTGGAGATTTCATAGTCAGTATAAATCATAACTGTCTTTACATACTGATTGAAACTATAGTTTGAGAATTTTTTTCTGAATTACTCGGAGGAGTGAGGTTTTGGAAAGGATAAAAGTTACTTGGGGAGATAGCAGTTGTCTGTTTCTTGCCTAAACAGGATGCTAAGAGCCTGTAACTGAATCAGTCTACTGGAAATATTTTATTTCCACAATGTCTTTACTTGTGAGCAATTAGTAGTATGCTTCTAAGTTTTCACAAGTTATTTGGAGTCCTGCTTTCTGCCTGGTAAGTAAATTGGCTTCTGTGCTCCTGCACATTTTCTCAGTCTTCTCTCAAGTGTCAGTGGTTGTTCAAGCTTTGAGATACTGGCTAGGTGTGCCTGTAGAAGTATGCACTTAGAGTACCTGCTTTCATGCCATGGGAACTGAAAGAAAAGGGACATTTTCCCCAGATCACAGTCTGTTGGACCTTTAGTGTTCTAAAATTAACACTTATGGGACGAGAACAGCTGTTCATTTTCTGGAAACTGGTGACTTTTAACTATCTTATGCTCATAGAGGAATGGTGTGGAGACTCATTTCTGTTCTCCTTTATGTTTGCTGAAGTTTTTAGAGAAGAGGATTGAACTTCACTACTGATATGGTATTTTGTAATCCTGTATTTCTAAAGGACTAAAAAAGCCAATGCATAAATCTTCAAATCATGTGTATCCTTTGTGGTGTCTCTTATTTGGCACTGTGCTTACTTTGCCTAGCTATGTAGGTACAACTGAGTGCAGCTGACTTCTATGATAACTGATAATGTTTTATTCTGACATGGTTTATAGTTAATTATTCTGCCAGGTTTAATCATTCTGCCAGGTTTAATGGGTGACAACCCCTCGTGTTGGTTTTGCACGGCCTGGTTTTTTGTAGCAGGGGGCTCACAGAGTGGCTTCTGTGAGAAGCTGCTGGAAGCTTCTACCATGTCCAGCAGAGCCAATGGCTGATGGCTCTGAAGATGGACGTGCTGCTGGCCAAGCCTGGGCCAATTAGAGGCAGTGGTAAGGCCTCTCTGATAACATATTTAAAAAGAAAATCAAACCAAAGTGGGGCACAGGTTTTGTTTTTTTCTCTAGCCAGAGGAGTGTTGTTGTTGGACTCAATGTAGAAGCGTGGATTCATTCACAGCACACACTAGAACAAGTTGTTAGGAAAAGACTTTTTTTCCTTGAACTTTTCAGCTTTTATAGGGTCTTACACTACAGGTTTAACATGACTGGTAAAGGGAACACCACCTCTTGTCCCATAGGTGGGATAAGAGAAAAACCCTCTCTCCACAGCTGTACAGAACTGTTTTGAGAAAGTGAAATTGTTCAGAGAGATAGACCTTGCACAAGAGAGCTCTCAAGAGACTTTCCCTTGGGAACAGATCAGCCACTGACAGGCTGTAATTCTCTCAGGCTGAGAAATCAGGTCCACAGAGGAGGATGTGCAAACATGTGAGGGAAACCACATGGAGACACCAAGGTCAGTGGAGAAGGATGGGAGAAGATGCTCCAGGCGCTGGAGCTGAGATTCCTCTGCAGGCCATGGTGAGACCATGGTGCAGCAGCTGTGCCCTGCAGCCCATGGGATCCGTGGGGCATGCAGAGATCCACCTGCAGCCCATGGGATCCGTGGGGCATGCAGAGATCCACCTGCAGCCCATGGGATCCATGGGGCATGCAGAGATCCACCTGCAGCCCATGGGATCCGTGGGGCATGCAGAGATCCACCTGCAGCCCATGGGATCCGTGGGGCATGCAGAGATCCACCTGCAGCCCATGGGATCCGTGGGGCATGCAGAGATCCACCTGCAGCCCATGGGATCCGTGGGGCATGCAGAGATCCCCACCTGCAGCCCATGGGATCCGTGGGGCATGCAGAGATCCACCTGCAGCCCATGGGATCCGTGGGGCATGCAGAGATCCACCTGCAGCCCATGGGATCCGTGGGGCATGCAGAGATCCACCTGCAGCCCATGGGATCCGTGGGGCATGCAGAGATCCACCTGCAGCCCATGGGATCCATGGGGCATGCAGAGATCCACCTGCAGCCCATGGGGGAGATGCCCATGCTGGAGCGGGTGAGTGCCTGGAGGGGCCTGTGATCCAGTGGGAGACCTGGAGGAGAGAGAGGCCCTGCTTCCAGGCTGGAGCAGCCTGTCCTTGGAGGGCTGCACCCCGTGGAAAGAGAGACCCACACTGCAGCAGTTTTGGGAGGACTGTGTGCCTGTGGGAGGGAGTCACATTGCAGCAGTTTTGACAGGACTGCTGCTCGTGAGAGTGGACTCACGCTGCACAAGTTCACTGAGAAATGTCTCCTGTGGGAGGGACCCCATGGTCTCACAGGGGGAGAACTCTCCTCTCCCAGAGCAGTGGAAAAAAATCTCAGTGATGAACTGACCAAAATCCCCATGCCCTCTCTCCCTGCACTGTTGGTGTTGGTGGGGGGGTGTTTCACAGGCTTTTTATTTCTCATTCTCCTCTGATTCTGTTAGTAATAAATTTCACTTTGTCCCTCTCAGTTGAGTCTGTTATGTTCTTGGAGTGTTTTCTCATGGTTCTTATGTCAATTCATGAAGCCTTTGTTAATTTTTTTTCTCTCCTCTGCCCAGCTTTGGCATGGGAGGATGAGCGAATGACTTTTGTGGCTGCCTGATGTTTGGCTAGTGTCAAACCATGACACCCCTTTGTCCACAGGAGAAAGTAATACTAGTGTGTGTCTTACTTGGGTCCAACTTCAAGGCCAGGAACTCAGCACTGAATAACTCCATCAGCAAGGCTGGGAATTTATTATTGTGTAAGAGCAGAAAGTATATGAAAATCTTGAATGGTAACAAATTTTATCTTTTGATATCTCTCTTCTTGTTGGCTTGGACTCCTTAGTTGGGTTCCTGTTACCTTTAAGGAACGTGATGCAGATGTAATCCTAGAGATAGATATTTTAACTTCTCCTTCAACTTTTTCTTTTAGGGATTTAGTTTTGTTTGCTTTGGGTTTGTGTGTGTGTGTGTTTTTGTTTTGTTGTGGTTTTTATTCCTTGCAAACACAGACTTCAAACATTTTGGTACGGGAGTGTTGACTTTGTTGGTGTATTATCTGTCTAGCAATATTTTCTTATCTCTGTGAGCAGGGCCATCTGCATAGAATTGCCATTGATTCCCTGGGAAAGGAAAACACGTCAGGGAATGGCTGAGTTCCTTATGTCTCATCTTTTCTCATGGCTTTTTATTTGAAAGGGCCTTCTGATACTATTTACTTCACATTCTTGTCTGAAAGGAGGATATCTGTTTTCCTGATTTTGCTGCCAGTTCTAACATTAGCTGAAGAACAAACCTTTCCAGATTCTATCTTGCAGAGCTGGTCTACTTCTGCTGCCTCCCTTATTCCTCTAGAAAGAAACCTTTCTAGAACATTCCTGGGGGGAACATTACTGATCCCCCTATATGTTATATTCCCCCCTGTATGTTAGTTCCTGGTCAATTCCACTCTGCCTGCCTGCGAGCCCACCTGGGGTGGCTATGCCAGCCTAGCAGAGGGGTCAGAGAATGGGATGGTCCTGTTCCTCACCCACTCAGCAGCATTCTCCTGTGCTAGCACTGGCACCACCGTGAGTGCAGCCTGGAAGCGAGAGGGGATTACAGATTGAGCTCCCTGAACTGGGTCAACACGGACATGCCAGACAAGGATCAGTGCCAGCCGCCAGTACAGCATAGGAATGCAGGGCCCATGGGATGGGGAAGCCTCTGTTGGTGACAGGTACTGGCTCAGCCTACTAAACCACGCTGAAAAGCCTGCACCAAGTGTGCTCTGCGTCAGTGCTGTGCAGGTCCGGCCAGCTAAGACTGCGCGGAAGAGCCTCTCTGAACTGGGAAGCAAAACCTGACTGTGATTAACTGAACAATGAGACTGGTGACAGCACAGTCTGAGTATGTTTTCCTGTGGCAGCAGCCATGGGGTAACCAGACAAGCGCTCCTTTGCACAAGGGTCAGAAGGGACAACTTGGAAATTTATTTGTTTTTTTAGATATTCTAAGTTCTGAAGTGCCCAAGCTTGTCTGTGAGAGTGAATAGCTGTGAATAAAAGCTGGAGATCTGGGGAAGCAGACAATTACTCAGCTGTAAATAGTAGCTCATAAAACCATAATGTATATGGAAGTTACTAAGGCACTTAGCAACAGAGCACTGTGTTTGTTACACAAACTGCTTTGTTTGTAATGCTATATCATCTTAAAAAGCTGCCTTTAAGTCACAGGAAAACAGTATTTTCATCACTGGCTTAAGTGATGTGTTTATAGCTGAGTGAGTTTTTACATATTTAGCTAACAGGTTAATAATTGGAGGAGAAAATACAGAATTTTTCTACACAAAAAATTACTCTGCCATCTTCTGTGGAGCGTAAGGAGGTTGTTTCTCCCTTCACTCTAATACTAAGAGGTTACTAGTACCCCTATGGATTTTAGTGATTCTTCATACCTGGTAGAAGTAGAAAGTAACCAAACTTTAAACTTTTAATCCTTTCCACACCTTTAATTTGTATTATTTCTAGAGAAAGCTGAGTCATAACCTGCTTGGGGCTTTGCAGTCCTTCCTTACTTTTGCGCTTAGTGATTAGATTTTATCCTCTTTCTAGCAAGTGTTTGAATGATCCATACTCTGACTATATTAAATTATTTTTTCAAGTATAATGAAGCAAACATTTTCTTATGTTAGCATTGTTTAATGTATTTAACATGTGTAGATGTGATGTAAAGGTGATGAATTTCTGCATTTTCATTTGTGGCCATTCAACATAGATACCTTCCAGAGTCAAAATTTCCATAGGAATGCTACTTATAGGCACATTGTTATTGCTCATTGAGATGATAGGACTTACACTGCTAAACAGGGAATTTCTGAAAAGGTGAAATGAAGAAAGGCTGTTCATTGTGATGAAAGAGTGGAACACAATGTGAGGTCTGAGCTTGGTTCTTCCCCAAGTCGAAGGACAAGCACTTACTCAGGCATGCTTCTGAACCTATTCCTGAAAAGAGAAGCACATAACTCAAAACACTAGTTATGAAATAGCAGCAAGAACAGTATTTAGCATCACCAAAATCAAATGTTTGTTCTGCTCATATGTTTTAATGTTCACACCAGTTTCCTGGTTTAAGATTTTCTGAGCTAGTAGTAACTGAGCTTTTATGATCAGTTCCAAATCAGATTTATGTCATGTCTGTCTTTAACCATTTTGCTAGATTAACTTACAATTTAATGTTAATTGCTGAGTTGGTTTACAAATTTAATGAAAAGTTCAAAAGAGGAGGAAAATTAAGTACCAAATAACAGTAGAAGCATTAAGACTCTACTTAAATACTTGCAAATTATATTAGTATTTATATAGCAATGTTTATGCATTGATTCTTAACGTAGCTATATGTGTAAATGCACTTTTTAATACTATGAATGACAGTTGCTTGAAAATTTGTGGCTTTCTTCACATTACCTCCCTGGGGTTTTTTTGTGGTTTTGCTTTTTGGGTGGGTTTTTGGGGTTTTTGTTTTGTTTTGTTTTTTTGCATTTTCCTATATGTTATAGATGTACTTCAACTGCTTGCAAGTGTGAGTACTTCTCTTTTCATAGCATAAGATGATTTCTGAAAAGGCTTTAGCAGATGTATGTGTATTCAGACCAAATGGGTTTCTACAAACTCCAGCCCAGGCATCATTAATAGGAAATGGCTGAGATACAGCTGCCTTGGAAGTGGTCTTGGTTTTGGAAGACAGGTGTCTGCTAGGGAGGGCAGGAGCCTCCCTTGGAATGAAAATGCAGACCCCTTCCCTCCAAATGATAATTTTGAAATCAAGGGGCTCTCAGGCAGAGATCAGGGGATAGGAATAACAGTTCTTTACAGGTATGTATAACGAGGCAAACAAACAACAATAACTACAGCATTAACAACAGAACAGAACCAGGGACCCCGTGACAGCTTTCTCGGCCGAGACAGGAAGGGATGGAGGAGAGGCTTTGCTTCACAAACCCCTCCGGCAGTCAGTCCCGGTGCTCCTGCAGGGCTCTGAGGAACACCCAGCTGGAACAGCAGGGATGAGCTGAGATCCTGGGCCGGTGGATGAGGTGGATCAGTAGCTCCTGGCACTGCCACACGTCCCGGCAGGACAGGGGGTGTGAGGCCACCAACAAAGAGGGAAGAAGGAGAAGCAGCAGCAGCTCCATCTGGGTGATGGCAAATTCCCTTCTCTCCACAGCAACAGCTCCAAGAGCGTGTCTCCCTCTCTAACCCAAGAAACCAGCTGATCTCCAGCTACCCTCACCCGCTCTCCTGGGCCCAGCTAACCTCCCTGTGTTTCTCAAGCACCCACCAAGTACCAGCAGTCAGGTTCCATCCCTCCCCCCCTCCCCCACTAATGGGCAAAAAATTCCACAGGTGAGACAGAGCAAAAGGAAGGACACCCAACCCCCAACAGGAGTTTTACAGCCATACATATTCCTCCAGCTTATACATGAAATACCACTACAATTAGATGTGGACTTCACATTGGTATTTTAAACTCCTTTGTCTGAGTAGTTTTTGGTCAGAAGTATTTTCTCTAGTACTAGCTAGTTCAGTGAAAAATTCAGTGAATTCTTGTTCCCTGTGTAACTGCAAAGGAGCAGCTCCAAATTCCTCTAGAGCAGGTCAGTTCTTTTTGCCTTTTAGCAATGCATGTGTAAGAGATTAGTGACTCAGAAGTGTTCCTTGAAAGAGAACCACAGAATACCAAGATTCACTCAATCTAATACCTTGTTTTTGTAAGTACATTTCTTTTTGTAAAAGTGGGAGAGAGAGTGTGGGTGTGAAAGTGTGGTGTAGCACTGCTTTTGTCTGTATACTAGCAAGCTGAGAGCTCTTGAGCTTTGGAGTATTGCTTTAGTCTCATATTGAAAAGAAAAATATAAAAAAAATTTGAACATACCACAGAGAAGATTGTATAAACTAACTCTCAGCTTCTCTGACTGTCTGTGTAATGCCTCTACATTTATGTCACGTTGAACTATATTAGATGAAACTTTAAAGTGAAATGTAATTGCATGGTAAAATGAATTCTCAGTAAGGAGCTAAGAAAATGTTTATCTCCTGAGCAGTGAAAAGTTTTACTGCATCTGAAGGGTGGAAGTTACAGCCTTTAGATATTATGCTTTTTGCTTTCAAAGGAATAGCCAACAGCTGCTTTTTATCCATATGTCTATCTAGATATATTTATTTATTTTTTCGTTAGACAGCATAAAAATAGTGTCTGACCATTAGTCAGTCTTTTGAATGAAGCTTCAGCAATGTTGATAACTTGCATTTCTTGTCTTGTCTACTGGCACAGTGACAAGTATGCATGTTTGGTGTTACCCAGGCTGTATATGTGAGTGCTGGATAGATAATATGAAACTGGAGACAGAGCTGAATTGTTTATATACATACAGGAAGGAGAGAATGTTTTGTCTTTGCCTGTCTAGTGTTTGCCTCTCACCCACCTATTCAACAGTTCAAAGCACTAGAAAAAGCAGGAAAGAGAATTTAATCTTTGACTACTTTCAGAATAGCTCAGTCACTTTCTTAGAGCCATGTGTAAAGCTGTTAGTGTGTCTCTGTTTTGTATCTGCAGTAATCCATGGGTTTCTAGGAGAACAGAATCCTCAAACCTTCAGTAATGCTTCCAGCTTTTTCAGAGTGCCTTTTCTTCTGAACATCTGCTGCCAACATAGACCCAGAGTACTTCACTCATTCAAATTTGCATTCCAAAACCCAAATGTGAATGTAAGAAAAATAATCTGACATCAGAATTCCTGCTTATGCTAAAGAAACTTTTGGGTTTTTTTTAAAGAATTACAGAACTCTGTAAAAGCATGTAATATCTCTTTGTTCTGGTTAAAAGCAACAAAAATCTACTTATTTGCCTGACACTAAGCCACATCAATCCATTGACAAAAGTGTAATTTAGAATGAACAAGACAGTACTGGTGAGCACATTGATGTGAAGAAGTTCCTTTTTGTTGCTGTGTACAGCTTGTAACTTGGAACACTTTTTCTGTTTGTACACAGATGCCAGTTTTTCAGTGCCAAGAATGTTCCTTTTATACATTACAAAGTTCTAGCAACAGTGCAGCTCCTCTTCCTGGCAAGGGCTTTGTATGTGCTTGAGAGTTAAATCCTTCTACTTCTTTTCTGCTTCATCTCCCCCACATGCTTTCATTCCTTGACCTTGAATTGCGCTAAACTAATTTTCAAGAGGACAGTTTGACCTAATTGCTTAGCAGAGTATGATCATGGAGAAACCCATATATTGTGTGATAACCCTGTGGTCATAACTTCTTTAAAGTCATGTGCTCCTTTGAAAGAAGACCACATTGATTGCAGGGAGGGCTGTGTGCTGGTGCTGTCTGCGGAGGATTTAGCAGCTGCAAGATCTTTCCTTTCTCTTTCTTTCACAGTCTTAAATACTATTGTCATACCACCATTTCTCCTGGAAAAACCCTATCCTTCATGCTGCACAGGACTTCAGAAAGACAAACTGTTTAATCTGTGACTATGTTTCTGCACATTGCTTTTATGCTGGCATAATGTAAATTTGAAATGCTCTCGTCGTTTGGAAGCAGGTAACTAATAAGAGACCAGAAGTCAAAGTAGAGCAAGAGATGCAATGACAGCTATTAACCCCCGTGTTCTGAAAAGGTTCAAAGCACAGCAGCAAGCAAATGGAGGAGGAGGAGAAGGGAGCATGATTGCCTCGTGTCAGCAGCACCTTGCTGCAAACCTTCTCGTGCCTTTTCAGTACTGGTGGCACTTTCTGTCTAGCTCATTAGGGCCATCTCTAAAAGAACTTGAAGCTGTATGCTGCTGCAGAGCAAAGCTTTCATTTGTTGAAGCTCGTGTTACCTGCCCTTGTTGACTGCGTTGATTAATGTGGGGTTATGCTGTGAAGAGACTCTTAAGGCACTTCTGGTTTAAGCGGTGTGTAATGGTAACATGAATGACAGAGAGTCAATGAAGGAATGTTTTCTCTGCCTCCTTTGTAAGGCAGATGGAAATTACTTTCAAGTTCCTTGTGTATGTCTATCTGTGCTAAAAGAAGCCACAAATTAAGTGGAGGCACAGGAGTTTTCAAGCTTATGGAGTAGCCTAGTGACAGGAAAATTCTCTTGCTAAAATAAGACCTTCACTCTCAAGTAGGAAGTGTTTTAGGATTATTGAAGTCGATGATCTGCAAAGTATGGTGCAAGGAAGAACTAGATTGTTTCCTAGCTGCTATTGGATTAATTTGCTAAATAAAATAATTGTGAGATACCAATTTTTATCTTTTCTTGGAGGATTGATCATGTCTTCATAGGAGATCTCATTGTGTTAATTGTGCAGAATTCAAAACAGGAGCTTTGTATTATATTGAATGGTATGTGACTTGTACCACTTAGTAGTGTCCTTCATGCTGTCATCATGACTGCTTTTTGCAGGGAAAAAGCTAAGGTGGGAGAGCTCTTCTGGCTGTCACTTTCATTTGAAAACTAGTAAGCAAACTGATTTTTTTATTTTTTTTTGTCTATGTGTTCCAGTATTAGACAGTTTTTCTGTCTTTTTTTTGTATCTTCCTTTTTAAAAGGTTAGGGGCAATAAGGTGATGCACTTTAAGTGTCATGTGTGTACTGCATGCTGTGTGTTGTCAAGGATATATTTTCGAAGTAATATTACTCATTTTATACAATTCTGTTGGTCTGTAATTTATGCTGTAAAGTTTACAGCCCATGGCCCTTGAGCATACAATGTTAAGTACTCTTGTAGCAGATCTTTTAGAAGCAATGAGAGGTAAAGGCAAATGGGAATATATTTGTGAGGGAAATGACTCCATTTTTTTCTTAAAAATAGAGGTGGAGAGGAAGAAGACTGTGTGTGTTTGTAGAGACATGCAGGATGTATGGTAGTTGTTTCTCTGCTTGGTTTTTATTCCATTTTTACCACACATGTAGATTGTGGTAGACTGTTACTGCATGTTTTGGGGGTCTAGTGGTTAGTCAGCTGCACAAAAATACTTAATAATGAAGTTCTGTTCCTTCACTCAATTCTCTTGTTCATTTGGAAGGATTATGAATTTTTAAACTGCTTTTAACATGTTCCATTTAAACACAACTTTCTTTTATGTGCTAAGTAATGTTATCTTTAATACTGTTTATAGCTGGTGGCTTTTCATGCTTTCTCAAGAATGACAAGTAGCTGACATAAAGAAAAAGAAGGATCTTTTGAAACAGTTTCCTAGCTCAGTTAGACCTGAAACACTGGAAAAAGCAAGACACCAAAATGTGAGATCTATTGAACTGAGAATTGAATCCACCATCTGGGGAAAGCGATGAGCTTTATGGATATGGCTACTATCACCTTGTTGGTAGTTATAAAATCTGCATTAGAGTGTTGGGGTTGCATGTTCCTGCATGGAGGTAGTTACAGCACATTTCTCAGATACACAGTGTAGCCTTATGCTGGCATGAGAGTAGGTTTACTCTAGTTTAAGTGTTTATAATGTCTTGGACCTCCTTGTGTAGTGTGGGCTTGCCTCAACAAAAGCAAAGAGCTGCAAGTTTCAGGTGTGCTGCCTGGAGTGCTGGTCTTCAACTTATCTTTTCAGTAGATTCCCTGTACTGCAAGACTGCACAGGGAAGAAACTGGTTAATCTTTCTAAAGCTCAGACTGGGTGTTTCAGCACATTTGACAGCTTGTTTGTGTGTGTAGCTTTTTAAAAAATCAATTGTATTCTACCCATTGTTCTTCCTTCTCTTTCTTCCTCCTTGTATTAAGGTTCAGTTGTTCCTGTACACCATCAGAAGCAACACGTCACTGCCTTCTGGTCTGTCTTGGATTTTATCTTTGCTTACATTTGCTTTTTGCCCTCTGCACTTTGGCAGTTATTCAATCTCAACATGATATT
Source organism: Cyanistes caeruleus (assembly GCF_971803275.1). Classification (NCBI taxonomy): domain Eukaryota; kingdom Metazoa; phylum Chordata; class Aves; order Passeriformes; family Paridae; genus Cyanistes; species Cyanistes caeruleus. Next base: position 43,057,376 of record NC_141732.1, on the reverse strand, counting down.
CACTTCCTGCTGCCTGCTGGATATTTTCCTTGACTTTATCTCCAAGTGTCAAAATGCACCATGCTGTCCTTAATCACTCAATAAACAGACAGGAGTTGAGATTTTCCAGGATGTTGAAAGGTTGAAAACATTTTCAGGTTTAGTCTGAAAACATCTCCTTTGCCTATGCTGTGCTTTTAGCTTATTATTTTCTTCCTCAGAAAGTTGATTTGTGCAGTAACAGCTCACCTTGGTACACAGTGAATTCCTGTCCAGTTGAGTTTTGTGGTTACTTTTTTTTTTTAAAGTCAATATAGCTGTTTTAACCAAAAGTTATTGGAATATTAAAAAAAGAAAAAAAAAAAATCCAACCCCCCCAACACCTCAGCTTAAAAATCAGTCACAAGACAATAATGAAGCTGGGATCATTATCATCAGAAGACATCTTATAGTGAAATCTTATGTATATTCATTTTTAAATTGCTAATTGTTAATTTTTTTCTTGATTATTCATAAGTACCTGATGGAAGAGTTTCACTTCTCTGTAGAAATTTAGAATTTTCATTCTGAAAATTGGACTGTAACTGTTTTTGTACAGGATAGGAAGATGTTGAGAAAAGAATTATTGTAAATATCTTAATATTTTTCAGATTAATATGCATTTCATATTTTTTACATGCTTTTGGAGCTGTGAGAGTGATTCGAAAGGAGGGAGGAAAAGCTGAGAGAATTGGGTTTATTCAGCCTGGAGAAGAGAAGGCTTTGGGGGGTGACCTTATCTCAGTCCCAGTAGCTGAAGGGAGCTTACAAGAAGAGTTTTTATAAGAGCATGTAGTGACAGGACAAGGGAGAATGACTTCAAACTGAAAGACAGTAGGTTTAGATTAGATACTAGACAAAACCTCTGCTGTAGGGGTGGTGAGGCACTGGAATAGGTTGCACAGAGATATTGTGGATACCCCATCCCAGGAAGTGTTCAAGGCCAGGTTGGATGTGGCTCTGAGCAACCTGGTCTGGTCTAGTGCGAGTTGTGTCTGCCCATGGTGTGGGAGGTTGAAACTAAATTATCTTTAAAGTTCCTTCCAATCAAGGCCATTCCATTATTCTGTGATTTTGGGAAGAACACAAAGCAAAACTGGCATGAAGGACTTCAGCTCATTGCTATTTAATCCTAGAACATGTGGTAGCACTTTCTGCCATGCCTAGTGTTAGCAGGGGTTTGGGGTTTTTTAAATTGTCTTTTAAGCTGGGTCATTCAGCATTAATGGTTAGAAGAAAATCTTGGTTTTGTCAGATCAATTTAAGAAAAGATGACAACAGTAAGAGGTAGCTGGGCATGCAGAGGGTAAGTAGGGTATGCACAGATATTTTTGTACCAGCTTCACTTCTTTACAGACAAGGAACATGTTAGAGGCAGTTTCCACAATGCCATGTGCAGAATTGTCACTGTGCTAGCAATCCAGCCCAACAAATGTTTGTATTGTAAGTTGTTAACATAAAAATCAGTTGAACAGAATTGTGGAAAAGTACTATTTTGGGAGAACTGTGGGTGGAAAAAACATAAATTGATAATAAATTGCATAGAAAAGTATCATATTGGTCTCAACAGTACTACTTTCTACACTGATGTCATGCACTGTTTTGATTTAGTTTAGATATTTGCTTAATGTATGGCCCACACAAGCTTTAACTTTGGAGCAGAGCTTAGAAATCAAAAGAGCTATGATCATCCCTGCTTTTTTTCTCTGGAGTTCTGGTAGTACCATTTTTGTACTACCCTGGCGGTATTCCGTCAGCTGGTCATGTGGCAGATGAAGAAAAGAGTCTCAGCATTACAGCACGCAAAATCATGTGAGGCCAGGAAAAGTGACTGCTCCATGGGGACTGCCTGGTCTCCATGTGATTGGCACTTTCCTGTTGTATCTGCAGAGTAGGGTGGTGTTCCTTGTGCTCACTGTAATTCCAGTGACCCTGTACTTGCAGTTTTGACAACAATGTGTTTGTGCTTAGGTAGTGTTAGTCGTTCGCTTCTACCGCCCGCTCACTGTGTGCTACCATCTTTCATGTGACTGCTGCTTCAAGCCCTTCTGTCATTAGTTTATTATGTTCCCATCTCTGATAACCTGTCTTCTTTTAGCACCATGCTGAAATGGTTGTGTGCAGAGTTGTCTTACAGCTGCCTGGTAACTTGTCCCATGCAGCTGCTTCTGGATGGCATCTTCCGAAGAGACCCACCTTTGTTCGGAGGTGTTGATACCCACTGTGAAGTCAATTTATATTTGTATCTGTGACAAAGGTTTAGGTCTGGCTGTTTGCAGCACAACGCCTGTGCTTACCTTGTTCACTCTCAAGGGGAAGCCTAGAGTTGCACATGTATTGGGATTTCAGCTTATTTTTTCAAATGTTCTTTGATTCACAGTTTGAGAAAAATGTTCTCTGATATTGTAGTTTTGTTTGGCTTGTTTTTTTGGTTTTTGGGTTTTTTTTTTATTTCCATGCTTTGAGAAAGCTTTCAAAAAGAGCAATAAGTATCTTCAGTTGTACATAGTGAATGCATTGAGAACAGCAGTGAATTTAAGCCTAGAAGCTGTTTATAAAACAGCTGAGTCTCAATGGTGGTGTTGCCAAGACAATGAAAATTAATTCAGAAGCTTTTCTGACTTTTGGGTGATTGTACAGTTTCAGAAAGGAAGGTGTTGGAGGATTCCCTATTCCATTTGACAGATTTTCATGTCAAGCCTACAAGCTGATTTTTGACTGCCAGCCCTGCAGTAGTGTACTTGCAGCAGCTGAGCTCAGCTCTCTGCCTGTCACCACCAACACACTATCACTTCTGCCAGCTCGACAGTCTTATGGTTACACTTGGAGTAACACCTGTGCAAACTCATTAATTGCTAGCAGTATTTCACTGATGTCGCTCTAGGACACAGGAAGAGAGCAGTCTGTATTTTCTGGCAATCTTTTTTTGTTTTGCCTCCAAAAACTCATTTTCCTTCCGGCACATTGTTGGCATTCAGCCATGAGAAAGCTGTGAGGCCAAAGCAGCTCTTCCTGCCAGAGAAACACCTGACCTGTGAGGGGAAGGAAGACTTTAACATGCCATTGTTGCTCTGCAAATGCAAACTTGGGAGCCCCATGGTTTTCTGCACAGGCTACCAAGATCATGAGTGTCTTCCATTAGTTTCTTTGTGGCTACCAAGGAGTAACCACATGGTTTGCTCACAGCTGGTCAGAGTAATGTACTGCAGAGGTTGCCGTAACAAAACAGTCTTTGCTGAAGTGACAGTCCATCCTGGATCCTGAATTGCACACCAGCACACTTGCCCTCCTGACATGCTATGAGGCACTTTGCTTCCAGGTGCAAGACAATCAAGGGCAGTTAAGAAGCCAAGATATCCTGGGAGCCCAGTCTCTGCCCACTTTCTTTGGGCAAATGGGGTTGGTTTCTTGGCTCCAAACTCCCAAACTACATAACAATAAAGCTGACCCCCTGTTGTGACAGGTGTGTGCCACCTGGCATCGAGGGCAGTGGTCTCAGTGGGGCAGCAGTGCCTGTGGAGGGCTGCCTGCTGCACCCTTGGCTCTTGCCAGCCAGATTCTTTGTTGCATTCCATGGCTCATGCTGGGCTCTCAGCAGTTGTCCCAGCAGAAGGGAGTGATCCAGAGGTGATAATGGCCCCATCTGCACATCATCTGCCTTCTACCAGTAGCCTGGCCTGCCTCAGGACTCCCAGCTCTGCCAGGGAGATGCTGCCTCAGGAGCTCCTGATCAGTGCAGGGAAGAAGCAACCATTGCTGGCAGCCAGCATCTTGGAACCTGGTGAAATTGACTGAGCAGCCAGAATAGTTTCAGAAACATGGTAAGATGGAGGGATAGCGGGATTCCTGTTTGCATTTTGCCTGCTGAAGAGCTGAGAAGTACAAAGTGGCCTGAGGCAGGTTACTGAGGCCGTTAATAGGAAGGGAGCCATCCTGCAAAACACTGGGCTGTCTTCATGGAGCTACATTTGGGTGCTGACTTCCTGACAAGTCGCTACTGCTGCCTTCTTTAGCTGGGCATGAGAACTTTGTGAGAGGGGAAACAAGAAAATGCTACTTTGCCACACTCTTATCTCTTGCAGTGCACGTTTTCTTACCTGTTGAGATGGAGAACAAGGCATGGGACCACCTTGCTCTGAGATGATTTATTGCTCAAGTAGCCAGATAAGATGTCAGTCTCAAGTTGCTCTTAGAGGAGCAACAAGTCAGACACAGCTCAAGGTAGTCACGAGTTTCTTCTTTGCATGGCAATATATGACATTTTAGCCCAATAGGCAGTTGACACTTTTTTGAACTTGTTTTCACTTATTAACCTATCACCTTTGCTTAATTTTGCTGTGCTTCCTCTGTCTTAGCCACTAAACTGAATTTATACACACACTATTACAGTTTCTAGAGCTCTAGCTTACTCTGTAACTCACACTATTACAGCTTAAACCTCAAACTGTTTTACCCAATATAACTCCTTACCTGCTCTAGGCATATTCTTATTCTTACAGAGACATAAGTTTATATATTTATATATAAGTTTATATATAAGTTTATATATAAGTTTATATATTCTTATTCTTACAGAGACATAAGTTTATAATTTCTCTACCCAATGTCTGTGTCCCTTCATCACTACATCGATCCAAGCTCTTCCCAAGGCTGAAGATCGAACCCTTCAGTATCTGTGGAATTTTCCAGTTTTCTGTTTCCCACACTTACCCAGCATAATAAATTGTTCTTAAAACATCACTTTCTCTAGAATAAAAAAGGACTATTAAAATTCGTTGTTCTTCATCATTTTGTTTTGCAAGGCTGTTTGTGACAAATATACTACCACACTGGTCTCTTTCTGGCAGCTCCACATTGACATTTCCCTGTGTAAAGAGCTAAGAGAAACCCCCAACCAGAGCAATTTTCTTTGACATTTTAACATGAAAATGAAACTTGTCACCAGGGGAGAGCACATTGTGCTGGCCTCTCTGAGGCAATTTGTATTGGACTGGAAAGCTGGTGGCTGGCAGTAGGAAAGGCAGGCTGCTTGCAGCACTGGCACAGGAGGTCTGTGCAGAAAGCAGTCACAAGGCACATGGTCCTCTGACAAGTGTTTTTATTAGAGAGTTGGGCTTCTGTGAAAGAAGCAATAGCACTCCCTGCTAAGGGAAACCTTGCTCCAGGTAATGTTTTGAGTAGATAAAACTTAAACAGATAAATCTGTCATTGCTTAATGACAGAAAAAGGAAGGAAATGTGTAAATGGAATTCGTATTCTTGAGGCCAAAATAAAATGCCTTTGTGAAGTGGATTTGTTACAAAAACATCAGCAAAAAATAATTACAACTTTGCTTGCAGTAGTGGAGCTTGTGTCTTTTCTCTTTCCTTTGTCAGGGAGGCAACAGATACAAGAAAATTTCAGGAATTTGTGCTGCTCAGTATTTGAAATCTTAACTCGATAAGTCTGTGTCTAGAAAATCAAAGATCAAAGTAGGCTGTGGTTTGGTAAGTGAAATATTTCAAGATTGTTTGCCTCTCATTTCCTTGTGCAAAACTGTATAATAACTACAACAAATTCAGTTTGCATGCAGAGGGCTCCTGAGTAGAAGCAAGGTGAGGAACTGAATTTAGGGACTCACTGCTGGTGATAGCAATAGGAGCTCACAACTCCTTGCTTCTACCTAACTCTTAGACAAGGTGGATTTGGATACTGCTCTCTACAAGAGTACTACCTTTTTGTTTGAAAGCTGTAATGAAAAGACCAGCTTTCTGGAAAAATACACTAATTGAAGCTCCATTTACAAAGTAATTTATTAATTAAAAAATCATTGCTTTATTTTATAATCAAAGCTGTATTTAAACACACTTTATCTCTCCAATTCTCTCCAAGTTAGTGCACTTGCTTTATCTCTGGTGCAGTATTGCTTAGCCATAACTTAAGAAGCACAAGGGTGGAGGGTGGCAAGCCAGGTTATGTAGGTCAGTTACAATTCTACACTGCAGAACTCTACAGAAGTGCATCTTGACTAAGACCATAATTTCTGAAGTGTTTCCTTATAGTTCATGCAGTCCTTTTCTCTCAGCCCTTGTAATGGGATGAAAAGCTTTCAACTGCAGCCTGCAGTGACTGTTAAGCTGAGGTCCATGTGAACGTGTTTTTATTCTGGTGCCTAACTTTTCATCTGAGTAGGAAGAGCTGAAGCACTGAGAGCTGTAATTGATGCATTAGAATCTCTTGGAGACTGACTAAATTACAGTAGAAAGTGAAACTTATCAGTAATGTTAGCGATTCTAAATACTCAACTGTTTGGATGACAAATCTCCTTAGTCAAAACCAAACCTAGGAAAAATATCTCTATTTTGATAAAGAAGCTGAATTTTAGAAAACCACTAATTTTTAGTAATGCTGATATGGACTTGCAACTCTTTTTTCCTCTTTTTGTCAGTTGTAAATATTTTTTTATCTCTGCTAGTATTCATTGAGCACGCTCCTTGCATTAATGAAAGTGTCTGCATTGGTTACAACAGTCTCCAACCTTTCTTTCAATGTAATAGTTTTCCTGGGTTTCATAAAGATCTTTGAAGGAGGCATGTAGACTTCTGGCTGCCTCAGAACACTGACAGCTGAAGTCAGAAATGGAGGTGGTATTAGGTCAAAGCTTACACACAGGAGAGAGCTTCTGTGCACAGCGTCCAGTTGCAGAAGTGGGATGTCTTCATGCTCTAGCTTTATACTTCATATAAACCATCTCTGGAAATCACTTAATCCATTCTCCACTTTAAAAGAAGATAACTGCCTGTAAACACAAAATTAATGGTATTCACTGCATTACTAACACTGAAAAATGAAACATTCAATACTCTGTTCTTAACTAAATGCATACTGCTAGCATTTTAATGATGAGACAAAGTAAATTCTTATAGGCAGAAAACATGTTAAAAAACATGCTTGGAATATTTTATTTTTTTGAGATAAAGTGTATGCTGCAAAGAATCTGGAACGCAAATGGATGGAATCCTAAAGGACAGTGTTAGTGTTGCTATTTTATTTCATGCAATGAAAGAAATCCAGTAGATGAATAAGGTGATGATGCATCTATTTCTCATATTAATTTGATAAAAGCTTTTTAATTTCCAGTGATCTGTTCTTATTTCTCATTTAAGTTCTGAAAAAGTTAGATAATCAGACCTCCAAAAACTTGATGTTTTTCTGTCTTCTCAAATTCCATTTAGAAATCTAACTGAAAACCTCCTCCTTATTCCACGAGGAGCATTTATGCAAATAAAATACGTGCTTAACCTGGGCCCATGTAATTATTTAGCAGTCATGCTCCGAATTTGCTGTCTCTCTAGTGCTGTACAACAGCACTTCCAAGTCCTACCAAAGGAAGAGAACACTGAGTTTTTAATGAAGAGCTGTTTTTGGCACCAATGATTTTCATCCATTACTTTCACAAGTATGCTGTTATTGTTGCTGTAGCACAAAGTTCCAATAGAATGTATTTCCTTGTTAAACAAAACTAATATCAAAGTAATAACAAGCACCAATCTTTAGCGTGTTTTAACATAAAGCTGTGTAGATTGAATTGCTAGATCATACACTTTATTTTTCCTGTAAGGAAAGAGGTTGGAGATGGTTACAGGGATTTGGCTAGAAGTCAGCTCTATAAAAAGAAAAATAAAATGCTTGTCACTGTCTTTTCTCCCCCCTCCAGTGATTGAATATGTTCTATGCTTTCAGATTGGATAGCACAGAGGTGCTGCAGTCTTCTCTGTCTTCAGAGTTAGATCTATATGCAGGCAGTAAGCAAAACAAAAATTATTTTAGTGTGGTTTTATATAATTGTGCTGTTTAGTTATGGTGAGACTGCTGATAAGGAGAGGAAGGCAAAATACCTAAAGCTTACCTGAAGGAGTTATATTTACATCTTTGTAAGAATAGTGGACTGAAATTAGAAACAAAATGTGAAACTTCATACGTAACAGAATTTCTGTGAGTGAATTATCTTGACAAATGAAGGAACTTCAGATGGTTTGTACTTTAAATGTGGCAGTACTTAAAATGAATTGAGTTGGACCCAAAAGCTAGTGGGTAGGTAAATGTCCAAGAATTTCCCACTGAAGTACTATTGCTTGAGGGACAGATTTTTTTTTTTTTTAATACATGTGAGAAGGGGAGGATGTAGGGGAGGAGGAGACAGTTTTTATATTGATGCTGGTTATACAGCAAGATTTGTAGGTTAATCCTTTTACCCATGTTGCAGATTGATGGGTAGCTGTGGTGTGCCATCTGCTTATCTGTTTAACTGTTTAACATCTGTTTAACTGTTAAATTAAACTTAGTCTTTGTGCATATATGCTTTTACTTTTTATTTATTCATTAAAAGACTTCTAACAAGACATTAAGCCATCTAAATAAAATGGAGTAAATAACCTTGAAATCAACAGAATTGTATTATTAATGAGGTATGTGAAGCTTTGAATTAATAACTTAGAATACTGTTTATTCCCTTTTTTGGTAGATTGAAATATTCATTTAAAACTGTGTGTGTTAACTTGAACAAGCAATGATTCCTTCCATTTCATACATCCATAGCTGAGAACATAATAGGTTTCGAAGAACTGTTTCTGTCTACATACTGAATAAGCCCTACTGAGTATAAAAAGTACTGGGTGAGTGTGAAAATTGTGTTTAGGATTCAGCACTCTGTTTAATCCTGAACAGAAGCATAATTGTCAAGGTAGTTTGGGTTTGGTTGTTCTTAGTTATGTTTCTGGTCTGCTTTGCCATTTTGTTGCGATGGTGGGCTGGGTAAGTTGGAAGGAAAGCGAGTGTCAAGCAGAGAACATAATATAGGCAGCAAGAGGGTGATTTGGGGAAGGGCATCTCTCCAAATCCCTCTCATTCATCTCTCATTAGGAGGGACTTTGTGAGGAGTACTGATTCATTTCTTTCACTGAGCTTCAGGAAGAGATCTGAATACCTGGCCACCGTGCTGGAGTCAGCACAGTGAATGTGTAAGGACAGAAAAGAGCAGTAACAATGAGAGCAGAGCTGAAAGAAAAGAGGAGAAATGTGTATTTTCTTCCAAGTTTTGGACAACAGTGGCTTGAAGACCAGGATTTAGTGCGATACAAGAGAAAGTGGACTTACTGGAAGTGCTGCATCTGCAGATGAAGGTGGACATCTTAAAAATCTGGAATTAAGACAGCTGAGTGAGGAAAACTCACTCAGCTGTCAGCAGACTGACGTTGGTGAAAACCATTAGAAGGAAAGCTTCCTGTTGTATTAAAAGAGCACAGTGAATGGGATGAAGAGGACTGAAGCTGGTAAACACCAGAGATAAATAGCCTATGAAACCCTACAGCTTGTTCAAAAGTTAGTTTTAAGGAAAAGTGAAAGGCAAACAAGTGGTGTTTCATTTGTGTTGCAGAATTTTGACCCAGAAAGACCACAAACCGTACAGCAGAAGAAATGGAGCACATAGCACAGTGCTGTATCCATTGCAAGCGTGGTGAGAGAGAGCAAGGCTAGTGTATCCCAATTCTTGTAAACACGGACAGGAGAATGAATACTAGGAGGTCCAGTGCTCCTTTTAACTCTTTTAAACCTTGGACTTGGCAGATTTGTTTCCCCTACCATTCTCTCTAATCAGGAAAGTGATACAAACTCATGAAATGGTTGCAGCTGTGTGTTAAAAGTAACAGAACATTTTATTCAAAGGTCTTTCTTACGTTTAACAGATGTGAGCTGTTTCTGTGAATCTTCAAGTGCTTCCCGGAATGATTCCATTGTATCAGTGTTGAGAAGAGAAACCTACCCACAGAAATAGTTTGAAGAATTCTGTGTGATTTCTTAAATCTTCCCATCTATTCATTGGCATTAAGTTTTACATTTTTAGGCAGCATTTTGTATGAAGTTGTGTCATGTCTTGATCATAAGGTAATGATTTAATGTGTGGGTTTTTTCATTTACTTTGCACATGAGTCTTATAGATCCCTCTTTAATTGAACATGAAAAAGAAAATTATGAAGGTTATTTTTGATGCCATAAGAAAATTGAAGACAAATTGGGAAAACAGAAATCAAATTAATTTCACAGTTATCTAAATTGAGGGAAATTGAGTCATTGGAAGTTACTCCTGCCCTTAAAGAAGATGAAAAGTCAATAAAAATGGTAACCTAAATTTAAGATTAATTTATGAGGTATATAGAAATACAAAATTTAGGCAGCATCAAAGGTTAAGCTTGAGGACTGATCAGAGGCTTAAAGATGCATATTTCTTGCACAGCATTTTCTTCTGAGCATTTGGTTTCCAAAGGACTTAATGAGATTTCTATTACATTATTGAGTTGTTACCTGCCAATTTGCGTTTATGGATGTTAACTCTTATTTAAAATCCCAAATAAACTTTGTTGTCCAATTTTTTTAAACAATTATGAAATGCCTTCATAAGCCTTGACTGTCTCTCAATTACATGCTTTGTGTGGTAGTTTAGATAATAAATATTTGTTGAAATACTGTACATATTGGAAAATAGCTTTCCATTATTTGCTTAAACTCCCATATTGTTCTTCCTCATTCTTTTGAACATTGTTATCTTTAAATAGAGATAAATTTGAGTTCAATGCAAATAAATTCTTCAGAGGTGTTATTCTTATGATTTGTTTATATTTAATTTGTGATGCATGTTTCTGTTTAATGCTTTGTTGTAGTTTAATATCTTTGTCTTTATTTTGGCAGTCGAAAGGGTCTTAAATATTAATAATGTTCATAGATCCATATAATATGCTGAGTTGGAAATGACCTATCAGGATCATCGAGTCCAGCTCCTGGCCCTGCACAGGACATTGGCAAGAAACGTGCCTTGTGCCTGAGTGTTGTCCAAATGCCTCTGGATCTTTGTCGGGCTGGTGCTGTGACTACAGCCCTCTAATAGCTGAATGTCTTTCTTATATTGTGGTTGAACATCATTTACTTGTTCCTATACTGTAAGGCCAGGCTATACACTGACAGACTGAGAGAGCTGGGGCTGTTCAGCCTGGAAAAGAGAAGGTTCTGCAGGGACCTTACAGCAGCCTTTCAGTACTTGAACGGGGCTTAGAGGAAGGCTGGAGAGGGATTTTTCACAAGGGTTTGGAGTGATAAAACAAGAGAAATGGCTTTAAACTGGAAGAAGGAATTCTTAGAGTAGATACTAGGAAACAATTCCTTACTGTGAGGGTGGTGAGGCACTGGAGGAATTGGTTGCCCAGAGAAGTTGTGGATACCCTATCCCTGGAAGTGTTCTATGCCAAGCTGTATGGAGCTTGGTTTAGTGGGAGGTTTCGTGGGAGGTGTCCTTGCCTTTTGCAGGGGAGTGGGAACTTGATGTTTAAGGTCCCTTCCAACCCAAACTGTTCTATGGTTCTATTAATGTGTGATGCATCATGACTCACCTAAACATTCCTCTAAAGTGGTGAAGCGAGCCACAGCTCAGCCACATCTAATTAAATATCAAGGAGTTCGACTATATAAGGCAAATACAAATAGCTTCTGTTTTGAACTGTGAATCAATGCATGCAGGTGACTGAGAGACCAAAAAAAACCACAGCTGAAATGCAAAGAATAAATGTATCAATTACCTTGCTAACTGGAGGATCCTGAAACAAGGCTGGGCAGCAGAGATACAATGAGGGCACCAGTGCTGTCAGGCTCAGTCCAGTCCTAGTGGGCAGCAGGGCTGCTGCTGTGCCCATTTATCCAGGGCCTGAGCACAGTTTAGCACCATGCTGTGATCTCCCTGTGCTTTTTATGGCCTCTGCTTTGATCTCCCTCCCAACAGGGAGCTCAGGCATGTCTGGGATAGGGCCTACAAGTCTCTGTAAACACCTGTGTTATCTCTACACAGAAATTCTACTTCTCCAAACAGATAGAGGATAAACAGCAGTAGGTATAACATATGGTTTCCCACACTGTTTATTCTCCCAGCCTTGGCATTCCCAGCTTGAGCAATTCCACCATCTTCCTTGCATTCTTCCCCTTTTAACCCTCTCTGAACACAAACAAAACTTACATCACTGTTTGTTCAAATGTTTTCATAACTGTTTTCACATTGAATCACATAATAAAGCATCTCCATCTCTACTTTTCATAATTCCTTCCACTCTTCTCCCCTTTCAAGGTCACATGCCAACGCTTGGGAATCACACTGAGCAGATCTGCCTGTAGCTTCATGGGGAGAATTGGTATAACCCAGTCAGAACACAGGATTTCACTGAAATCCTGTTTTCACTGAAATCCTGTTCAGTTTCGAGCTGTGAATTAAAACGAAGCCACTTTTTAAAGGGAAAAATTGTGAAGGCACTCTCCTTGGATAAAAGGGTGGACTACATTCTGCTCTGGTTACATAGCAGCCGTACTTGGCAAGGGCTATGTAGTGGCCTTCAGAAAAACTACAGCAGCAGGATGAAAATATTGCAGGCATTTTGACTTTTAATTTATTTTTCAAAGTGCTATGTTTCTAATTAAAACACTTTTCAGGGACAGAAACTCAGTTACCCCTTATGATAAAATACACCAAGTATCTATTCACTTCACAATATAGTGTGTATAAAATAAACAGTAAAGGAAATATAATCCCAAAATATCGTCCATTCATACTTTTAATCCTGCTTTTAAAATCCTCAAAGTAATGTCTATAGAGATACCATGCATATTTATGTGTACACAGAGAGTGACTGAAACTTGTGCTTTATTCTACTTTATAAAATTCAGCCTAATCGCAAGATTGCGTTTTTTCTAAGCTTCTTATTTGTAAATGCAAAGAATTCTTCAGTCGTCTGCAGTTGATGTTTACTGTGTAATTGCTGGTACAGGAGCCTTATCTCTGCCTGATGGACTGTACTAGTTAATAAGTGTTTTTCAGCTCAGCAAGTGTATGCACAGGTGTGTGCATGCGTTCACACTCTGTCTGTTTTAACTTGCTTGACATTAAGTATGTTGGGAAAACTGGTTCTCTCAGTAGAATAAGAAAATCACAAGTAGATGCCGATCCTTTAGGTGAGGGTGCTGGGGAAGGGATGTGGGAAGTTTTGCAGGCATGCTTGGCCTTACTTTTGACACAGAGGCACAGTACGTAGCTGTCTTTCTTCATCCCCTTCTCTCTGAGCCAGCCACAGCCATCTGATTAATCTGCTCATGCTTAAGTAATTACTCTGCTGAGGAGCTGTGTTCAGTGAGATGTGATCTTGACCAAATCCATAAATGGATAAATGGGCTCCATAGGGAGCCTTGGCAATGGCAGGCACTTGCCTTTTTAAATGTATGGCACAGAAAGCAGTTTAATTCTATGATAAACCACCCTCACAGTAAGGAATTAGAACACTTTGTAGCACTCAGTACTGCATACACATGCATATCTGTCTCTTGTCTCTTCATCTCTTTTTCTCTTCCTTCCCATCTCCAATATAACTCTTCTTCTAAAATTTTTCATGCACTACTTGGAACATTACGAAGCATTTTATAATAATAAAAACCAGTAAACAATGTCTATTTTTCTGAGATACTTTATTTAGATTTTTCATAAAATTTTTTAGCATGCTCTTATGTCCTCCCTTAGGACTAGTGTCTCTTCTGGGTATCTGAGAAAACAGTTAAGAAAATCACTTCTCTAAGCTTAGCAAACATCTAGAGAAGTCTGTTAGCAACCTAATGAAATTACAGAAATCAGAGCAACAGAAACGTCCAATTTCATCAGTGTTACGTGCTGAGGTTTGACAGCACAAGAGGATTTCTACAGAATATAAATACATAGCTAAAAGGCATGATGATTTGTTTTTAAAATAATCAAATGACAAAAATATGACGCACAAGGTTTAAAATGCTGGAGAAAATAATAGATTGGAAAAATTCTCTCCTTCTTTGTGTCTGGTTTCAGCTGTACTAGAGTTAGTTTTCTTCTTAGTAGCTGGTACAGTGCTGTGGTTTGGATTTAGCATGAGAATGCTGGTAACACACTGAGGTTTCTGTTGCTCCTCAGTAGTGCCTGCCTTACGGCAAGGACTTTTCAGCTCCCTGAGCTCTGCCAGCCAGCAAGTGCAGAAGAAGCTGGGAGCACTGCTCAGCTAGGACAGCTGATCCAAACTGGCCAGTTTTGGGTCATGTTATATCATACCCAATAGATAGTTCAGGGGGAGTTTATCTTAAAAGAGGGGCAGTCACTGCTCAGGCATGGATTTGAGCGTCAGTGTGTGCTGAGCAATTGTACTGTGCATTGCTTCTCTCTCTTGGGTTTTAGCCCTATCTTTCTCTCACCCTTTCCTTTCCACTGCTATCTTCATTGGTTGTATTTTTTTTTGTTTTTTTCATCACTGCCCCTAATGAACTGTTCTTATCTTAACCCTTCAGTTTTTAATTTTTTTCCTGATTCCTCTCCCCATCATACCATGGAGGGGTTGAGAAGAGGCACTGTCATCTGGGGTTAAGTCACAGCACTATAATTCTTTATTTTCTGGTCCATCATGCAACCTGACTTCAGTTACACAAAGTTGTGGTAGGTAGTTTAGTCTATAAATGAGCTTAAATATTTGACTTAAGTCTACCTGCTTCTAACACTGCTTGAAACTTCAGATTCTGACTGCTTCATGTTGTCATGTTGTAGATACTATCAAAATGCTTCTATTAATTTCATTTTAAGATAACAATTACTCTGTTAAAACTGTATTTGGATAGGTGGTACGACAGAAGTTTCAGTTGATCTATAGAGACAAAAAGGTATCTAAATAAATTACGCAGTAATAATAGTGTTCATTTTGAAAGTTAGGGTTTTTTTAGTTTAAAATATTACATAAAGGAAAAACTGTTTTTATATTTTGCATATTTTGGTAAAATAACTTTAAATTTAATATTTGATATATTCATAATGAAGAATAATCAAACTTAGCATCACATACATACATGGAGTCACTATGGGGGAATCTTGGTACTTTTGGGACTTGGTAATTAGACACCAAAATTTATTCTAAGTCAGAAATAAAGAAAAGTAATTTAAGAGATGCGGAGTTTATAAGTACATAAATCATCTAACAATGAATTTGGAAATTACCAGAACTCAGAAATACCAGGTGTTAGTACACTTGGGTTTTTATACATCTGTCTGATTTTCCCCTTTGCTTCCCCTTCCTTGTTGTTGTTCTTTTTGTCTTTGCTGCTTTTCCAAAAATATTTCTAAGGAAAGTGTATCAGCATGCATTATATTGATGGGTGTAAATTGCAACTTCATTTTAACTCTGCACCTGTTATGTACTGCATAATTGCCTAACACGTGTTCCTCTCCAGCCTGTGTACTTGCAGCACTCAACATTTATTGTTCCACAGTTGGATCTATTTAAACCCTTATGTTTGCTATTCTATACAAGTAAGTACTTGAAACAGCCAGTTCTTAACAGCGATCTCTGTGGTCCACCATCAGTTTCCAGCTGGTTTATTCTTCTGCTTAGTCACTTATGTATCATTTCAGGAGTATTTTCTCTTTAGCTTAAATACTGTATCATGTTTAACTTCTCTTTTTTCTTTTCTTTAGTACTGCTTTTTTCATGTGGCTCTCAAAATTATTACTTCTGTTACGCTATGGCCACCATTCCCTTTCCTCTTGTTAGTGTGCAGCCTCAAACAAATTTATGGTGAGTAATAGGCTTCAGGTGCTTCCAGCTCCTTCTCCTACCAGGTATATAGATGCTGCTCCTTCTTGTTACCAAGTGGTCAGGTTTATGGACAATATTCCTTTTCTTTGGAAAATACTTGGATACCACTGCCTCACCAGTGGGTTTTGTGAGAGCTAACCTTGTTAGCAGAGGCAGGTTGGATACCTTTAGTGACAGACAGCGGTAACAGAGAGCAGTGCTTGCTGGCAGAGCTGACTGATGCTGGGATGCTCCTGGAGCTGCACATCCCCTGGTGCATTGGCCTTCCCTGCAGCAGATCCCTGAGGAAACACAGAACTTGTACAGTATGCTGATAGCTGTTCTGTCGGAGGAAACGAGTGGCCCCACGCTTGAGGTGCAGTTTCTTTCGCAGCCTAATATAATAGTATTATGTAAATCTCTTTCTGTTGGATTAGTGTAATTTTATAAAGGGAAGTAGTCAAACAAATAGTAAAACTAGTTGAATGAAAGACATTGTGTTTAGAGAGTTGTGTACTAAATATCAAATTTTTAAATAGGAAAAAAATGCCAACATGTCAGAAACATACCAAAGCGTCTTATTTTTCTAATGGCAACTTAATGCCTTTTCTTTACTCCTATTTCCTGCTCCCATTAAATTTTGTAATGAAGTCTTCAGAAGCTGGCATGGAAAATTGCCCCATTATTGACCTGTTGTGGCAATAACTACTAGAAAATGGTTCCCTGGGGGTTACTTGACCAACTCTGTCTCCAGCTTTCACCGGGTTATTGGGGCAAGTTTTACTCCTCACAGAATGAACTAGCTGGGATGAACTGGTGCAGATGGCTGGGAGTGGGAAGGAATACAGGTTGTGTGCCACCCCTAATCACTGACACCATCATTATGGAAAAAAATGAAAGTATTTTTTTGTGTTTTCCTTTTGATTCTAAACCAAATGTCTCTGCATTTAAAACTATCCTTAATTCATGCTAATGAGTAGTTGTTTTGTGATGCCACTAAGCAAGGAGCAATAAAGGTTGGCATATACAGGCTTTATTGGTATTTCCATACCCTATCTGCATAGTTTTCACTTACACATGTATTTATTGTAAAGGGCAGTGTGTCTCATGATGTAAAAAGTATTCAGAAATGTCATGATTAGGTAATGGGTAAGTTGCTATTCTGAAGTGAGTCTGAAAAATCACTGGATGTGGATGTATGCCAAGTGTCCCACAATGAGTAGGTTTAGGGCAGTAATTAAGGGCTGGTTAAGATAAGGATTACAAGATCACCAAACAAATTACTATTATTAGCAGAAGTATTTGTTCTTACATCAAGCTGTCATCCTCTCTTGTTGTTTAACCTGATTCAGCTATGTGGAAAAAGAATGATGTCAGATACTTTATTAAGTGTGAATTTACTTTGGGGAGAGGCTGCAGGGTGGTTAGTGTCATTTTCTTCTAAACTGGTAGTCATTTTTTTACTCCATGCACTTTAAATCAAACCTACAAAAGCAAGGGAGCTTAAAAAACAAAAGGACTTTTCTGGCTTTGAAGATGCTGTATCGATGAATGCTGAATCTGAAAATGTGGGATCTGTGGGAAGATATTACTGGATATTCTATAAGTGTTAGCAAAGCTGATTTATATCAGCTTGTTACTGCAGTTCTACAAGGGGAAGCCCAGTAAATACCTTTTGATTTACACATCTCCTCTGGTTTTAAAATAGGAGTTTAGAGAGAGTTGTAAAATGGTGTGGCTTAGGGATCACAGGCATGAAATAGCCCCTTTGATTGCAGCTTAAGTTTGATCTGCGTGTACAGCGTTTAATAACAGCTAATTGTGCAGTTGTGTGCAGAATAAATACCACCACAACAACAACAACAGTAAGGGGGTTATTTGGTGTATAACTGGCACTTACTCAAGATACTTGTTATTTGATAACTTTCTTACAGTCTTGAGCAGTGTCAAATATTTTGGAACTTCACCTACTATAAATCGTGGATGAGACCCAATCTTTAAAGTCATGTGTTTTAAACAATGTACTGGACTTCTGATAACGCTTTTATATTGAATAGTGATAGATCAGGGCATCCTTCCAGCAGGTTGTTGTGGACAGAGAAAACAGTGAAAGACTGAAAAAATGAATGACGTATCTCAGAAGAGAGGAGATCTACTTGTCTTATGTAGCCCTCTTTGTTCCAGGAGGTCAACCTCATGCTGTAACATCATAGTTGACCCATTGCCAAAATAAGATTAAACAGTCTTAGCCTTAAAGGCATCAGAAGCATGAAGTGGCTTTGGGGAATGATGTAATTCAAATATGAATAACACCATGTAAAAATCATGAGGTCAGTAAAACACAGACAACTCTTAATTCCCACCAACTTTTATAATTAAATCTTCTTGGATATGAGAATATATTGTTTGTTGGTGTAGTTCAGATTTATATTTTTCCTTTTTTACTCCAGAGCTGATGTTAGATGTAATTTTGGTTTCAATATTATAATTCGGGGGTTGTTGTTTTGGGGTCTGTCTAATTTGCATTGTAGGGATTGGGTAGGAGTTATGGAGGGGGTGGGGTGAGGGTGGGTAGGGGGAAGATTGTTCCTTTTTTTTGTTTGTTTTGTTGATTTTCCATAGTGAAGCAGTAGCTTTTGCTAAACTTAGGGGCTGAGCATTAATCAGAAAGTGGTTAGCCATGCAGCATTCAAGCCTATGGATGAATCATAAGCAGAAATATTTTTCTTCCTTATCAGGCCTTTTATACTTCTAGCCTGAAAGCCAGCCAGGTGGTCAAAAGACAAGCAGCAGCTTTTGACTTCCTTGTGATCATGAGCTTGAGTAGCTGTCTGGAGTTGTGATGATGTCTGCATCTGTGTGCTACTTCACTTTGTTGCTTCTTTGAAACTGTGAATTTTCTGCAAAACTGACTGCTTTTTAAATAAAGCTTTGTATCTCTGTGGAGATGTGCATGCTGTGGGGGAGAGTGTGAGACAATCACTTGCTTCTCCCTCTGGAAGCAAGAGCCATAGAGGCTGTGTTTTCAGTTCAGCAGTGCAAATGCCTCTACTCTGGCAGTGCAACATTGTTCAGACCTTGGAGATCAAACTCAGTTTTTGTGTTTTCTGGACCAAAACAGGCAGAGAAGGCTGATGACCTTAGGACAATGTGTCTAGCTCCCTGCTGCCAGATTAGGATGACACAGGAATTCCATGTGAATATCTTACATGTCTAAGAGCATCTCTGATAACACTAGCAGGCCAAGTCCAGGCCAGTGAAAGCAGGTCTTCCATCCTGTGTGTGATGGAGAGGAGGATATGGTGTGGTCTGAAGCACTGCTCTGTCCACTGCAGTTTGTAATAACAATGTGGGGGTCCCCATATGGCAAATCTGATCCTTGAAAACTTTGTGCGGAATTGGGGGCGGGTGGAATTTGAGGCAAAGATACTTTTCAAACAACGTAACAGCTTCTCACAAGCTCATTGATTGATTTCATCAAACAGTGAAGAACTAAACTTGAATGGTGATCATAATACTGAAATAAATCTAAACCTCAATTTAAGACTATTGACTTAAGACTCTAAAGTTTACTACTCTCACTACCCATGGCTCCATTCAAAAATTTCCCAGGCTGTGGTGGCTACTCTAGAGTGTCTTTCTAAGAGTTCACATGAGAGGTCCTGTCTTTGCCGTGCCCTTCTGTGAGTGACAGTGATTTAGCCTGGCCAAACTACACGTCCCAGTTCGAGACAGTGTGTCACTCAGAGTACTGCGAGATCAACGTTGTAATGGTGGCAGGAAATTAAAAAATAGCTCTGAATGCTGTATGGCTTTTCAAGTAGTCACACCTGTTACGGCTAGCTCTGATTTAATTGTTGTTCTAAGTCTGCTTTAGAGAACAGCTCTTCTTCAGTTAACAGGGTAGGCTTCAAAAAATGTTCTCATTAGTATCATTCTGTAATTCTGTGATTGCTTCATATGGTGAAAAAGGCAGGAACAGAATTTCCTGAGAATCCTCAACAATGCGGAAACTTAAAAGAAAAACAGTTTTAAAAATCCTGTTATTTCTTTAAGTCAACATTAGGCTCCTGGAGATTTCTGATCTAGATCAGTGTGTACATCTAGCAACAGCAGACTTGTAAATCAATGATCGCGTGCTGGAGTCAGCAGCTTCCTGGAGTTCCTTCTGGTTTGTGATACAAACACAGGTTTTGTTTCTCAGTGCCTTTTCTTATCTTCAAACTCGTACTTAATAAGATGATACAGTAACTATATTTCTTGATACTGTTGTATTTAGTGCTAAAAAAAAATCCAAAGCAGCGTCATGAAACCCAGTTTGTTTTAAAAACTTCATAAAAAACTAACTTGAGGATAGAATAAAGTTTATATTGACAAATCATGTAGGTTGTAAGAAACTACAAATCGTCCCAACTGCAGAACAAAAAATATTCAACAGGCATATGGGAAGAGAAATCCAGAAACTATTACTTTTGCTCAGTAATACCCAGTGCCCATATCTGTCAAAAATCCAGTGGTCCTCACTGACAAAGTGTTACCTTTTACCTACTGATGTGCTGAAATGTGTACATTTGTGTGATGCAGAGACCATATCTTAAATTACCTTTCTTGCCTCTTCCAGATTTTTTTCAAATATTATTCTAGATGGCAAAAAAAGCAGTAATATACTTAGGTCAAGCAGAGTTAAAAGCTGATTTCCTCCACCACAGGAAACAGGCTACTCTTAACTCTAAATTTTCTTGAGCTGAACACTTGTCATCTCTTTTTTTTTTTTTTTTTTAGCGGGCAATTTGCCGTAGTGAAAAAATGCCGCGAGAAAAGTACTGGTCAGCAGTTTGCAGCAAAATTCATCAAGAAGAGGAGAACAAAATCCAGCCGTCGTGGAGTAAGCCGGGAAGACATCGAGCGAGAAGTTGGCATACTGAAAGAGATTCGGCATCCTAATGTGATTACACTTCATGATGTCTATGAGAACAAAACAGATGTCATTCTCATTCTGGAGCTGTAAGTAACTCTAGAGACCCATGGACAAGTAGGAGAATATTTGTTTCTTTGGTTTTTAAAAACAGACACTTTGAGAATTTGCGGTGATTTAATTGAAGTTCCTTTTCACCCAAAAAGGGAATAGATTCTCTATATAGTAATCTTCGTTCTAAGTCAGTGTTGTAGCTTCCTGATTTCTACACATGTTTTTCACGCTGAATGCACTACAAAGTTTAAAAAAAAAATCAGCATATTTAGGATTTCTTTTTTCTGTTTTCGCTTTAATCACTGTTGGTGTTATGGATCCAGAATAGCCTTTAACTAAATAAACTGATGTGAAGATCAGAGCACAGGAAAATAGATATTCTAAGTGGAGATTAGTTTAGTGAATTTTATTGCATTTTGCATTGGTGTAAAGTGGCCTCAGTAAATGCTTTTTCTCATTTCTAGCCAACATAGAACAGAATTTTCCCAGTTCTCTCTTGTTGAAATGAGAACTGAAATTTCACACCGTTTCATACTGGTTTAGTTCCCAATTTTTCATCCAATGTAATTGCTAATAGTTTGAGGTAAATATGTCAGCAGAGACTACTTCTGTATTTTTTCAAGTCTGTCTTCCAGTTCCTCAAAGACTGCAATTGTGGGAGTTGAGCATTAGTCACCTGTTAAGAGTCTGTCAATGCCTGCTGCTGGAATGTGCATCTCTTTACATTAGATGGCATGCCTGGCACTTTTTTATTGCCATTCCTGTTCACAGTACCAGTTAACCATGCTTTTAGAGTAAGAATTTCATGCAGGCAGAAATTGGTACCAGAATCTTCGGCAGCATTCGTCTTTTTCTTGGCTGTTAATGTGTTTTTTCTTAAGTAGATTCTGTCTTCCTGTTTACTACCTTTGATAAATTTTTTTTGTGGTAGATAAGTGATATTTCCACTTTATAAAGATACTTCAGTGTTGTATGGTTTCAGTAACATATAGATTTACAGTAGAGATTTAAAAAGAAAACTGGGAAGTAACTTTTGGAGTTCCATTTTTTCTTATGGCCTATATATGCATGATACTACATTGTTGTTTATGCAGACATATTTATACACTTCTAGTCCAGCATGTGATGGTTTATTGTAATAGTTGTAGTCTGGCTTGTTTTTTTTTAGTTCCAGTTGTATACACTTGCATTAGCTTGCCAAATTTGGATAATTAAAACAAGTATTTTTTTTCCAGACTAAAATATCATCCTGTATAAAGTAAAAGTTCCTTATATTCTTATTATTTCTTGGTTTTGTTCAGAATTCTTTGAAGTGTGACATGAATATGCAGCAAAACTAGGTGATGCTTCTTCCTTTCCCCACTCGATACTAACTCTCGTGTTCTCTTGCTCTATAATCTTACTGTCAGAGTATTGCTGCTTCTGCAGCTCCTTCTGCTCTGAAATCTGTCCAGATGAAATCAGGCCAGTGTCTGTACTTGAAAGCTGTGAGGGAGACTTGGTAATCATGGCAGTGGTAGGAGGAATGGGACTACTCCACCCACCCTGCTTCACACATGGAGTAGGAGCTCTTTTGGCTGCAAGGCTGTTCTGTGTGTGTGTGTGTGTGTGTGTGTGTGTCAGTGTATACCCACTATTGTCCACTGAGCAGAAGAATGACAATCTGCATATTTCATGAGCTTAATGGCATGAAGCTCAGCAAATTATTTGCATTACAATTTAGATAATTGTTTTGCGGAGGTGAACAATGTCTATATCGTTTCAATTGGAGATTTTTTTTTTTTTCACTTTTCCTAACTGCTTTGTGAGTCTTTCAAGTTGAAGAAGTGCTATTTTGGATATCACAAAGGTAATGCATTTATTTATTTAGACAGTCAAAAAGAGGAAAAGATGACATTAGCAGTCCCTTTGTAAACTTGAATATGCTAACTGCTACAAAGTTTTGTCATTCTCAAAGTCACCGTGATGTTACATAAAGCTATTGAAAAGACAGGATTGTCATTGTAAGCACATGCTTAGACATTCAAAATGTAATTCTTTTTCTCTAACGTTCTAATACTCATATTTTGCTTAGGGATGCACCCTCTTGACAGTCGGTTCTTACAGAACAATTTCATACAAACAGAAATACAGCTGAAATCTTATTAAATACCCTGTTTCACTATCCTTGGAATCTACCCTTAGTGTCCATTTTCCATTCCGATTAGAACATAGTATATTTCCTGGCACTTGTGTTCTGTTCTGACTGCAATAACGAGGAAGTATACACACAGAGACACAATTTTGTATAACTGAGCAAATGCAGCTGCCCTTTTGTTGCCATACATGCACAGTTCGAGGGCAACGGGGTCTCTGGCCTGTTCACTATTGATTTTTAATTTCTGCCTCAGCAAGAGGTTTGCTATGTTGCATACAGCCTTCTGAACATTTTTCTGCCTTACTAACTGGCAGTTTCTCAGAGGTGAGTAACTGACTGGATAAGGGGGAATGGCATCAAACTGAAAGATGGTAGACACAGATTGGTTATTAGGAATTGTGAGGGTGTTGAGGCACTGGAACAGGTTGCCCGGAGAAGTTCTGGATCTCCATTCCTGGAAGTGCTCAAGGCCAGGTTGGATGAGGCTTTGAGCAACTTGGTCTGGTGGGAGGTGACCCTGCCCATGGCAGGAGAGTTGGAACTTGATGATTTTTGAGATCTCTTCCGACACAAACCATTCTCTGGTTCTATTCAAAGTCATGATTTATATGCAGGAATATGTGGGCAAATGGATAATTACTGCAGTGGCCAAGCAGGTCCTCACAACACCAGAGCTACTTAGCACAAAACAGAGCTGCTTTATCCACATACATGCTTGCAAGTTTTTCTTTCAACCACCTTATATCAGGAAACTAATTTACCAAAAAACCCGAGTTTTATGAAGCATTTAATTAATGAAACTTTTAAACCCAAATCCTTCCTTAAAAGATTCAGCAGCCATGCACAAGAATGAGATATTCTTGAAGAACCTTACTTTATTGCACTCTTTTGGTATATTTAGAGCATTCTGACATATTTTCATAACTCTAGGTCTTTAAGACAAGTGTCTCATTTCTTGATATGGAAATAACCATTTAAATTCCCACTCTGTGGACTCTTTCATCAACTTGAAAGGAATGTTATGCATGTTACATACAAACTGGAAGCCACTGTCTTTTCCTCATCTAGCTTAAAACCTTAATAGTTTTCTTTTTTTTTTTTTCTTTTATCACACAAGTAATTGAATTAGTCAGAATTTCATGGTAGGTTTTTCTATCCAGCTGCAGCAGTTAGAATCTGTTATATGTTAACAGTACTAAGCTATTTCTAGTGAGCTCTGCTGAAGCCATCATTTTTTCAGACTTCACAGACTAGAAAACACAGATGTCTATGCACAGTGATAATTATTTTCTTTCCTCAAGCATGTTTTGCACCTACTTTGTTCCTGTTTTTCTAGCCTTGGATGCATAATTTCTCTCTTCCATTTTATTTTTTCTTCCACTTCATTATTAGTCTTTATTTAGGCTGCTGATGTAAAATATACTCAGTTTGTGGTTCTCTGTGGAGCCTTGGTTATGGTTTCTTGCTGCAACACAAAAATACTTTCATCCTATATTGCATAGTATTATGCAATAGAATTCACGAAAGTAGTGCAGGTGGTCTCTTTTTTTTTTTTTTTTTAATGGTTTGATAGCAATACCTGACTCCTTGTACTTGGGAGCTGTGGATGGAGCTAGGTATTCATATTTTTCTCTGCAAAAAACATAACTTCATTTCTGAATTTGAAATCTTAATTTAAGATGGTTAGCTCTTCTAGCATGGTTCTGAGTGATGATTATCTGTTTTATAATTTTTTTAAAAATAGAAAGCTTTGAAAGTATTAGAAGCATTTGTGCATTAAATACTAGGATTTGTGCTTCATTTGAAAGCATAAGCTTTCTTTTAAACTTAGTCTTGTGCATCACACGGTCTCTGAGTTTTGATTTTGTTGGTAGCTTCATATTATTAATCAAAACAGAACAGTGCAAGGAGAGGATGATACATCCTTGTGTAAAAATGGTGACAATTTCATTAGTTGATCATTGAAGAGTAAATAAGAGCAGATAACTGAAGTCTTTAAATTCCTCTTCTATCTTATTGGTGCTTTAATTTAACCTTTTACAGTTATGCTCAGGAAGAGAATTATAGCCTGTCTTCCAGAAGCTTGAAGACTTCACAGGGCTTCTTTAATTTGTAGTCTTTCTCTTTTGGTAGAAATACCTCTGAGATTTTTGTTAATTTTACCTATAAGTAAATAAGAAAGTTATTCTCCAGTGGCTTTGCACTGAAATTGAAGAGGAGGATTAAATATTTGGTGCTTCTTGGATGTAAGAGGCAGTTAGCAAAGCCTGTGACACTAATTTGTAGATCTTGTGCCACCTTTGGATTTCAAAATCCTAAATTCCAGGCCCAGAGATAAATGCACAGAGAATAAGTAGACAGGTTAGAACAAAGGCTTGACAGGGCTGACAGGACAGGCTCTAGAGCTGGTATGACTCTGCCACACAGTGAGAATTGGTTTCCATGTGCTGCAGTCCCTGAGCATAATCATTGCCCCTCTTGTTTGCTAAACCTAAATGCTGCTCATATATTAAATTTGAATGTTGTAGATGAGATCAAAATACTAAGGCATTCTGCTGGGCCAAGGTAACCACCTGCTGTATCTGGACTCTGAGAACTTCAGTGATGAGGACCTAAATACCAGTGCAGGAAAGTGCAGGAGTGCAGGAAAGATCCACAGGGGTGTTCAGGCCCCCTCCCACCCTGCCCCTGAGTGGGATTTCACTGCTTAAATTATAGTCCAGGTTTTGGTGTGTGTGTTCTGGCTGGCCATTGAGGCTAATGCTTCTTGCTCAGCGTGACTGAAGAATTTAAGCACACTAAAGAATTCATGACAGTTGGTGTCTCTAATAGAAGCTGGACAAATGAAAATGGTGTAGTGGTGCTGGAACATGTCATCATTTTTCTGGTAGCTAGACAAAGAAAAATTGAAGTGCAGTGTTGTTTAGCCAGTAGGTAATTTATTGAGCTAGCAGCCCTGATCTGCTGTTTTGAATGTTTGGTACACTTTGTACTTCTGAGGAGTGGGTTGGTAACTGCACTATTCATAAAGGCAGTGAAATGATGTGGATGTAAACCCCCTTATTCTTACATAAAACAAAGTAATAATATATGAGTCTTGGGCTGAAAACTGCATGACTGGCTGTCATACAAGAAACATTTGACCAGAGAATCTCTAGGGAAAACATTTCTTTTGCAAATTGACAGAAGAAATGCATGGACTAGAGAAAAATTCAGATAATTCATCAAATTGCATCTGTTTTAAAACTGGAATAAATTGTTTCTTTAACTTAGTTTATGTTGTTTTGAGGTCTAAGCAAGCTAACTGTTTCTTTAAGGGGTTTGGGCCTAGATTTTTGGGTTCATTGTAGATCTTTAAATTCATTAGAAATACTTAGATAATCATTAATTACCATTTAGGTGCTATTGCATAATGAGCAGTATGATCATAGCATATGACTGAGTCATTATGAGGTGACCGTGCTGTCTTTGAAGGTTAATTGATTCTGAGTTCCCTGAGTAGGTTCCCCATAATGACTTCCTCTGAGATCTGGCGATAGTTCTGTTTCATAGTTAAGAAAGCCTGGCAACTTGCAAAAAGCACTATCCAGAAATCCTTTTTCCATGGGCGTGATGTATTTTATTTCCCAGAGGGAGGTGTGTGGGTTGCAATCACATCTGTCAACCTTCCTTTGGGAAGGCTGGGAAATGCTTTTACCACTATTGCATTTTATAAGAAAGAATGCAGTCAGCTGAAAGCTTTAATTTACTTTTATCATTTCAGGAAAGCTAGAATTTCTGCTTAGAAGTATCAGTGAAATAAAACATACCAGCTTTGCTCTTAGTGAAAATGTTTACACAAAACACTTCTACAAACATAGTAGCACTCTGCTACTTTAAAATAATATAAAAGGTCATGTTGTAATGATGAGATACATTTACTCAGCCCTTATGACTTTCTGAGTTATAACATGGTCAATAATACATTAGAATTAGGTGGAATTAAGATGTGGCTGCCACAGAGCACAATCACTTATTTTGTCGAGCATGACATCTGAACAACATATTATGGCTGCAAAATTGTGACTTAACTTAAATGTAAACAGAAAGGTTTTATATAGGAACATTAACAAATTAGTGCTTTAGAGGAAAACAGTATGTGAAGGTGAACATGGAAGCTTTGCAGCCATAAAGGAATTCAGCTGTGACTTGACTGGTAATCAAGTTTCTCTGTTAATCTGAATGGGTGTAGGTTGCTGTCCATCCTTTTCTTACTAGCATTTTGGCAATTAGAGTCATCTTAGGGCCCAGAAGAACTGATCAGAAAGCTGTCCAGTAATTCCTACCAGCAAACAGAGAAATTGAAAGCTCTGTGCTTCCTGGGGATACCAGGCAGAGATACTCCAAAGTCCTCCACAGGAAGATGCACTAGTGCTTGGTGGATCTCTTGCCTCTCCGCTCCCTTCAGGAAGCATCTTTATCCAGTTGGTGGTTGGGGGCAGCAATCTTTTAGGTGCTGGTTGTGAGGGCCCTTCTGTAGAGGCCCGAAGGCAGGCTGAGAGCAAGTTTGTGTGGCTTGGGAAACCCATGCAATGGTTTGGTTTCAGTCAGATTTCATCAGAGTGCGCGTGCATCAGCATTCCCAAAGCTAATTCAGAAACAAGGGCCCATTGTAATGGGGATAGAAACTGTACTTCTTGGTAGAAGATGATGTTCAAAAAGAGCAGTCAAAAGGGCTGACGTATGGAATAACCTGGGTCTTCTTCTTTTGATTTAACACTGCTTGTATATGTGAGATGGGATATGCACGTTGGTGGAATGGGGCTCTCTCCTTGCCTTCCTTGCTCCACTTTTGAAGGTGACTCTGGTTTACTAAAATGTGCAGTATTTATATATTGCGGGACTTTTACACAGGCTGAGGCACGGGACTAAACGTGACAACCCAACAGCATTTTAGGAGGCTTGTGAAGGCTGCAGTAGCTTTCACAGACAGTGTCTTTACCAGCTTCTTCTAACCCATTTCTTCATCTGTGACACCGGGAAGTCTAGTTAGGATCATCTAGTTATTCTACATCTACAATACAATTATGAAATCTGTGAAACCCAGCTCTGCTGATAAATCTGAGGACATTGTAATTCAGTCAATTAATTATGGAAGTCAGACTTGTACAGTATGTTGAGTGTGTACCTGCATTAACCCATCCACAACTCACTTGAAGATTGTCACTTGCAGTGACACCATGGGTTTTCCTATGCCCATGGTAGCACAGCTTAATACCAGATCTTCCTGAGTCTGCAAGAGGGAATTTCCTGACAAACATAAAGAGGAAGCTGAAAAACGCAACCTCCCATGGGGACATGGGTCACTGCCCTACATGTGTGAGATGGGTCTCCCTTAGAGGTTGCCTGGTGCAGAGGCACCTTTCTGGGAAGGCAGGCATTTCTGAGCTTCCAGGTGAAACTCCTTGTGCATGCTTAGTATAGCCTTTTACTCATCCTTGCTGTAAAAACCCTTTTCTCTCATAGTTATTACTACCATAAGTAAGCAGCAGGAGCAGCTTGATGGGCACTGTGCTTGCCAGCTATGGCAGCGCCCCAGGCTTCCGGAGCTCGCCCCCACAGCTGAGGCGTTACCAGCAGGAGAATTCACAGTGGCCCCTCTGTGAGGTGAACCCACGCAGGTTCTCCTCCTGGACATCAAGAGTGAGATGTGTAACATGAGGGGGCACACCGAAGTCCCACAGACCAGAGGTACAGCTGCTTCTGGAACAACACTTGGAGTGCATTACAGCTCATCCCTCCTCACTCGCCTACTCGTTCAGAAAGGGCTGCCAAGTCACTTAGGGTAACAGTACTTCAGCATCAAAGAAGTACACAACAGATTGGAAAAAATCTACCACTTCTGCTAATAAACTTTCAGTTTTTAAAAAGAAAGAAAAACATCTCAAGCCTTTTACCTTCTTTGGCCCTGTTTTGAGATTTGAAAGCGCTGGGTATATCACCTGTGAAATACAGATAACATTTTATTGCACACAATTATAAGGCTTATGATGTGTCATTAAAGAAATGTCACTACAATTAACATGTGGTAAAGACAGAAGAATTGTACTCAGCAGTACAGAATCAGAATAATTGCATGTAAGAAGAAACTGAATCGTCTCTTTCCATTTTAGACAAATGCATACATCTCGAAAAGTTTCAAACTTCAGGAATTAAATCTTTTGGGGGGGGGGGTCTATAAGGAATGTGCATAATCCGTGATAATCATAGATGGAGTCTTTGAAACTTAATAGTCATGTCTTTAACATGCCAACAGGACTAGGAGCAAGCTTTACCAGCCATGAAGCATAACACCACTTGTGTGACACTGTCAGTCTGAGACTGCAGTGTGGACAGCACAGTGCTTCAAGAGGGCATTGCTGCAAGTGCCTGCTTGAGTACTTCTCTTGTGATGGCTGATGAATGATTTAAGCACCAGCAGGAGCTTTTGCTGTTTTGCACTGTTTCCAGCTGCTTGAGAAGCAGGACCAGAGGCAGTCTTTCAGTACAGTCTTACAAGCTCTTCTTCAGCTGAGGATCCATCTTCTCTGGTTGCCCAAACTGTGTGATAGCTAGCCCAGTGCCAAACCATGCTGAGTGCATGCAGGTGATGGGTTTTGCTGTGGCTGCTGCCACAGCTGCCCACGGCTGGAGCAGCAGGCACCGTGAGTCTGCCTGCTCCATGTGGCAAGGCTGTGCTCCCGTCTGCAGCCACTCAACAGCTCCAGCCAACGACGCTTGTAAACATGTGCAAGTGAGCTTCACGTGATGCTAAGACCTTTAGCCCAATAATTGGAAATGAATGTCACTGTTCAGCTCAGTGCTGCAGACATACAGACGTTAGCCTGAAAATATTTTCTTTTTTTTTTTTTTTTCAGTCAGAAGCAAACAATGAGAGAATATGCATGTGTGTCCATTTGGAAGATGCTTCTGACCAGTCTCTGTAAAATAACAATTTGGATTTAATCATTAGGAATGCCATTTTACTGTCTCTACAACTACAAAAAAAAAAAATCATTAAAATGACCTCTCGTCCTTACAGTCTATAATTCTTATATTTTAATGGCACTTTGTTTCAATAATTGCTTTCATGCAGAAAATATTACAACACGAATAATACCCAAAACAATACTCTCATTATTGTCTAGGCAGCTCAATGAAAGCTCCAAGAACTCATTAAAATACACTTTTCATGCAATTTGCATTACAATAATGCAGATTAAGTCTCTTAAAAAGTAGACATGATAAAGAAGTCAAATGTATTTCCAGAAATTTGCCCAAACTATTTACCTACTGTTATATGTTAATCACCACCTCATGTTTCATAATCAGAGCTTTAAATCACGAACAGATTATTTTCTTGCCCTGCAGAAAAGCAATAAAAATTAGGGTACACTTTCAGAATTTGTTTTGATATCATTACAATAAAAAAAAAAACTAGGGGGTATTATGACCATTTCTGCAATCTCCAAGGCTTTTCTTTGTACCCCTGCTTTCACAGATGAGAAAAGTAGTTTGCCACAGTGGGCAGTCATATGTCGTTCAGCTGAAACGTGAAATGTGTTTATTTATGTGTTATTTGGGAATAGCTGTAGTTCTATCACTTCAGTTTCCTGTCACTTCAGTGTCTCTTTATGCTGTTGGCTGAGTCAAGAGCTGCTTGACTTAGCTGAGAGTCATCTTCTCTTTCTTCCTTTCTCTCTCAAATGCAAAAATCCAAACATGCTTATGTACCCTGTCTTACCTCTTTTCTTTCTGCTGTGGGGATAGAACACTTGCTGGAAACAGTCTTAAAGGTGTTTGTAGAAAAGGTATCATCATGTTAGAGTACAAATACAATATAGATGTTGCATGTAATACGGTATTTCAAAAACATAATCTATTTTCAAATATGTGGATGCTCTGGGGAGTTCAGAAACTAAATACTAGGACAGCTGCCAATAAATATTTCAAAATAAGCTTTAATTTTTTTTATTTTTCAGTGAGGGTGAAGAAATCTGATGTGTTACTGATATGAGCCAATTAAAGTTTCATTTTCTAGATAACGTAATGTCCCATTATGTTAGTATGTTTTGAGTCTCATTACTTCATATTTCATTTTATACTTTTAAATGTGCACAGAGAGAGTAGGAGGCTTTAACTTCAGTTAAATTTAAATACTGTTAACCATGTTATTTGGGTTTTCTAAACTTTATTTTTTGTCTGAACGTAAGACTCTTTTTACTGTATTCTTTTCAGGGAAGGGAGGGGCTTACTAACTCTTTTGGATATCGAATTCAGTAACTTTCATAATTTTTTGGGATATTTGAAACATTTAAAGCATCTGGATCCTTTTCAAGGTTTGAGGACAGCTATGCTGAAAGGAACCCATGGGTTAAAACAAGCTTGTCAATAACTCTGCTTCTGCTCTCCAAGTGTTGCAGGTGGAGAGCTCTTCGACTTCTTAGCTGAAAAAGAATCTCTCACGGAGGAGGAAGCCACAGAATTTCTCAAACAGATCCTTAATGGTGTTCAGTATCTCCACTCTCTGCAAATTGCCCACTTTGATCTTAAGGTGTGTTGAACAGATAAAAACTTTGACAACTGAAAGCAACATCCATTAAAGTCCTTTGTAATTCTAGCCACAAATCAGTAATCATGCAGATCTTGGCCAGAGTTTTGTTTTGCTAGCTTGTGTAGACAGGGGAAAGCTCAGCCACTGGAAAGAAGTTACTGAACTGTAAATAGTTCCCGTCTGTAAGATTCTTCAGGGGAAATGGCACCTCCTGACAAAATTAAACCATTCTGAGAAAACAAACCTGAAATAAAAATGAGGACTATGTTTTTTGGTTGTTTTTTTTTTTTTTTATGTGAATGTAATCTGGGTGAAACATTCTGACCTAGATGCCTTTTTCAATTGGGTTTTTTTTTAGACGCTTAACTGAAACTGCAGTGAGTTAAATACAAGGATTTTTGTGGAGCAAATGACAGATTTCAACTTCTGTCTTTTTCCCCTTTTGTGTCTTTTTTGTTTGTTTTCAGAAAAGTTGTTAATTGCATCCTTTTGATAATGAAAACAGAGCTTTTTGTATCTAAACTGAGCAACTGCTTTTCGATGTTTCAGTTTCAGGATTTTTCCCCCATAAGATTTTTTTTTTTCAAAGGTAGACAACTAAACATTTCCCCTTAAGTCTTCTGAACTGGGCAGAGAAAATGAGTGAGAGAAAAAGAAGACATGATTATTTCATTATAATTGAAATATGGTTCTGAAAGGGAAGGGAAAGGATTTCAGGGTAAACACACCTTTTCCAGTTTCAGCCTCATCAACTCAGTAATACATCTGGTCTTTGTATTGCAGCAAGAGAAAAAATTGTAAAGCTAGTAAGGAATGTATTTATTAGAGTATGAAATGTGAATTTTCACCAATGTGCTTGTAGTTGAACAAGTCATCCTTGGATACGCCGGATAGCAAAAATTTGTGCATTAAATTAGGCAACAATGTACAGACCAATAAAAGTATGCAGTAGAAATGCAGGGAGGAAAGGAAATACACATATCAGGTCCTGTGACTGGGAAAAAATGGAGCTTATGGACGTAGCAGGACATGGAGACTAAGTAGCTTGTTCCGTATGCTGATTAAAGTGATGCAGTGTAGGAACAGGCCCCTTTGCTAATAATCCTGACATTTCATCATTGTTTTGGCTTTGCAGATCTTTGGTGTAAGGTAATGTGAAATCCATATTTCAAAATAAGCTAGAAGAGACAGGAGAACCTGTTCTTTTTCCTTTCTATTAAGTATGTTGAGCCTTAAAATCTGGGAGCTGGACCAATCCAGAAGTTTCCCTGGAAGATCCAAAGGCAGCAAGATACACCTCCCTGATTGTTTATGCGGTGCGAAAGAAACATCTTTCAGGGACTAATGTAAACCAAAGCCAGCAGCTGGTTTATAGGGTTTTGTTTCCTGGAAGCTCCGCACAATGCTGGAATGGCTGTAGCGCAGGGCCTGTGATCTTTACTGGGGGACAGGGTGTTTTACTTAGGGCCAGTCCACATGAAAACTGCAACTGTGGTATCTACAAGAAGTAAAATCTTGGCTTTGTGGAAATCATAATGCTCCAGCATCAACGTGGAATTCTAATTTACTGTAGTTAACTTTTAGCATATGTTAGATCATAATAGAAAAGACAGTTTTTTTCTGGCTAAAACACAATTCAAGTGTCTAACAGAGGTAAAAAGGAATGTTCAGTGCTGAAGAACACTGATCCAGAGTTTGTACCTATGTGTAATCTCTCTTTCTCTCCCTCCTTCTCAAAGCCTGAAAACATAATGTTGTTGGACAGGAATGTACCGAAGCCTCGAATCAAGATTATTGACTTTGGTTTAGCACACAAAATTGACTTTGGAAATGAATTCAAAAATATCTTCGGAACACCAGAGTTTGTTGGTGAGAAAACTGTTGTTTCTTCAAACTATTCTTTTTCAGTCTGTGAAGCAGTATTTGTGGCTTAGCTTGGCTGATTTACAGATTATGAAATTTGTGTGTAATTTGTGACATTTTGAAATTTAAGTAAGTAATTTGTAGCATTTGACTTCAAATTCAACTTGCATTAAGGTGTTTTAAACTATCAGCATCTTAACTTATTATCTCTGACATACATGGACTCAGAGTGAGACTTATACCTGTTATTTGACTAGGTACTTACCTTGCTGCTTTTTCCTTTAGCTCCTGAAATAGTAAATTATGAGCCTCTTGGTCTTGAAGCAGATATGTGGTAAGTTATTAGATCTTACTTGAAATAAATCTCTCATGATTATGCTTATGTTCTAACCATTTTTTTTCTCTCCTCTCTCTCTTTCCATCTATTTTTTTCTCCTCTCCCTCATCCTTTTTTTTTTTGTTTGTTTTTTTCTTCAATCCAGGAGCATTGGTGTAATAACTTACATTCTGTAAGTACCAAAATCTGTGGATGTTTCTTGCAAATGCTGTTGTTTTTTTAATTCTTATTCTATCCTCAGGGGCGCTGGTGTTGTTTGTAGAAAGCAAACCATTCTGGTTGCACATGATGATTCAAGTTGTATGATCTTAAAAGCAATAGTATAATTATTGAAAGAATTGCCATTAATCAGCCTTGAGCTAGCATGGGAAACTGTCTTCAGATCTGTAGGTGACTATCTTAACAGTGTTCTTTAAAATTACAGCAAAGTTTTTTTGCCCTGCTACATCACATTTTCCTGAAGGTAGATTTGCAGCCTTAAAACGGAAAAGAAAAATGTTATTTCTACTGTTATTTGATCACAGAGGGTTGAAGCAGCAATCTTACAACATATAATGAGAGAAATGTCTTTCTTGCAGTCTAAGTGGTGCATCTCCATTTCTTGGAGAAACCAAACAGGAAACGCTGGCAAATGTGTCTGCTGTGAATTACGAATTTGAAGAGGAATTCTTCAGTAATACCAGTGCCCTAGCTAAAGACTTTATACGAAGACTTCTAGTCAAAGATCCAAAGTGAGTTGTTTTTCTTCTGTGTGGCACTTACGTCTTGAGTATTTAAAGTTACATGATATTTGGAGGTGATGGTTTAATAAACATAAAAAAAGTGTGTATTTTATTGATATCTGAAACAGTTCTATCTCTTATTCTCTTGAAGGAAGAGAATGACTATTCAAGACAGTTTGCTGCATCCTTGGATCAAGGTTAGCATGCCATTCATTCTCTGTTGTCCTGTTTTTAATCATTCTTCATTTCATGCTTTTCAAGTTTCTTAACATGGAATATTGTCATAATTGTTTGATGTAACTTACTGTTTTGGAAAGCTGTCTGCATGAAAGCTAACATATGCAGAATGTGGGCTTCATTCATATATGTGCTCTGTGAGTTAGCAGTAGGGAAGTAGCCCCCTGTGGGATTTAAACTCACGGTCACACAGAAGCTAATCTTCAGAGAGCATTGCGCTGACAAACATACAGTCTCTGAACCCAGTCAAATTTACACTAACTTTTCTTCTTCCGTGCCCTTATTTAGACTGGGAAAAAGCCAGTAATCTCTCTTCTGTCCTTCCCCTTTAGACTGAAGAGAGAAGTTGATGTGGTGGTCCACTTCCTTCTTCAGTGTTTCAGTGTTTGGTTTGGATTGAGCTGTTGTGAAGTTGCTAGGTTGAGAGGGAGAAAACGGCACCTGTCATTCTTCGTAATGTGTGTAGTACTCCCTGGCAGTTCATTTCTTTTAATTCAATATCACATTCTGATTGTGAGTAGAAAACCCATTCAGTGCCATTGATTTCCCAGGATGTGGGGATGCACAGTGGGTGTTTGATCCCATTCTACTTCCCAGAGAATCAGTTAGAAGAATATTTATCTGTGCCACAACTGCTCCAGTTCACAGTACAACATCCGAGGGCAGGCATTTCTACACCAATGTGCCAAACTACAAATTTGACCATGGTTTGCTGACTTTTTGCTGAGGTAATCTGAAATAGTTGAAATGCTTGGAACATATTGACACGATATTTTAAACCACTAAAGCAAGCGTTGTGCAAATGGGTTTCTCTTGGATCAAGTTCCATGCTCATGCAAAGACACAGGTTATTCTCTACCCTATTACTCTGCTTTACAACTTTCCAGGTATTTGATTCCCACTCCACTGGTCATATCCTCTTTTCCCCTTTCCCACCACCATCTTTACCTGCATTTCCATGGCAGGGAAGGTTGAAACTAGTTCCCTTCCAATCCAAGCCTTTCCATCATTCTATTTTATACATATATACATATATATATATATTTATATGTGTATGTGTGTATATATATATATATGAATATGTAAAAATTACTTCAAGAATAGGATCATAAAATCCAAAATTCAGTATTGCACTAGTCATTGGTTCTTACTATTAGTCCATGAAAAATTTGAAATTATGCAGGCTGCGAGCTTGCTGCACTGGTAGGTGGGATATGATTTTGGCAAGGGGGTAGTTTTTCAGCAGCATCTAGGTAATTACACTGAGACTGTAACAAAGATTGGCTGCATTTAAAATCAGTCAGGAAATCCTCACAGAAGACAGGATTTATCTTGGAAATCAAATGCCTCTATTGGAGAGGGAGGTGAAGGACAAGGTATTCTGATGTTTAAAGGGGTTTTTTTTGTTTAAAATGAAAAGCACATTTTGTGCATTCTTAGGTCTGGATTTCCCTTACAGCATTTTCTTAAGAAATTTCATCTGTATGCCAGACTAGACTCTGAATATTAAAATTATGTGCTTACAATTACTTTATTATTACAGTATGATTGGAGTACTATTATAATGCAAGTGGAAATCATCACTGAGGGACAGTCTTACATGCAGATATTATGGCATTTTTTAGAACAGCTTTATTTTCCTTTTGCTCTCAGCCAAAAGACACTCAGCAAGCACTTAGTAGAAAAGCTTCTGCAGTGAATATGGAGAAATTCAAGAAGTTCGCAGCACGACGAAAGTGGAAAGTAAGTCATTCACTAACACATCAGAATGTCAGTGACATACAAATGCAGTAGCATTGCCTGTTCCAGGGAAAGGTCAGCACATTTAAGAGTGGAGAAGAAGGAAGAAGAAACACGTTCTTCTGTCACTGGGAATAAATTAGGCGCTTGACTATGGTAATATGGGAGAGGACTTCTCTGTTAAGGATCTGCATACAAATGCTTGTGTGTTGACTGTTTGCTTTGTGCTTCTGCTGGATTATAAATAGCAAGAGTTGAAGTTTCACATTCAATATAAAAAGCAGATGGGGTACTGGAATCAAACTTCATTTTGTTTTGCTAAGTCCTTTGAAATCTCTGCAATAGCATCGTATCAGAATTTTCTAAATTTTTTTACATACAGCTTTTTTCTTATTATTTTTATAAAGCAATCAGTGCGCTTAATATCCTTGTGCCAAAGATTATCAAGATCTTTCTTGTCCAGAAGTAGCATGAGTGTCGCTAGAAGTGATGATACTCTGGTAAGTGTGTTCTTGTATATTTAGAATGTTTTATGACATATGAACTTTGTCAGTTTCTAACTGACGGAAATATTAGGCTCTTGAAAATTTGCATAATTAGCTAATCTCATAAGTAGGAAGAAATAGATGTTCAGGCTACAAAGATCAGTTATCCATAGTTCGATCTTCTGCATCTTGAAACCTTGAAATTTATCTTATCCTGTTGAGGCTGATACCTTAGTTTCTTGCTTTTGAAGTTTGATTCATGAGGACTTTTTTTTACTGTAAAAATTGTATGGTGAAAAAGTGTTATCTGAATTTTACTCATCATTTACATCATCATTGTGTAGACTAAAATAATATTCCTTATATTTCTTTTTTTTTTTAACTAAGTATTCAAAATCACAGTGACCATTTTAAATCAAGTGAATACTAGACAGTGTCACAACAAGCAGTTACTTCAGGAGGAAATTCTAGGGTTGGCCAGTATTCAGTTTGTGGTACTAGATATGACTAGAGTTGAGTAGTTAGGAGCAATTGCTGTATGTTTTGTAATTACAAATGTTTGTAAATCCAAAAGCATTTTTCTTAGCTTACACTACAAGTTTTAATACACAATTCAGAAATTCCCCATGATCAGCAAGGAATGTGTGTTAATATGTTTATAGCTGGGGAATATCATCTTTTCTATGCATTAATAGGATCAAACCTCAAAAATTCTGCAAAGCCCTTTTCATGCATACTGTCTTCTCCATGTCCCTCCTGTGCAACTCCATGCTCATGTTTCCACTTTTTGCCCTCTTATCTTTTGGCTTCTGTGCTCTTTGTTCTCCTCTTGCTCTCCTTTCCCTGCCCACCACCCCCCCCCAGCTTAGCTATCTCTATGCCTTTTAACGCTGGATCAGCATTTCACACCCGTGTTCCAGGAGAAAGGATTTACAGTCCAATGTTAGTGTCCTAAAAAAATCTGAAACCTCAGGAGAGAGGAGGTAAGAGCAGTCCAAATAATGGGCTCTGTGAATTTCAGCTCTTTGAAATTCTAGTGCAGAGGAGAAAAAGAAAGCTACACCTGCAGAGGTATCTAGGCTTATTACTTAGGTTCTAGATTTTTAACTGATCAATTTGAATAGATAAAAGCTTGAACCAAAGCACCTCTCCTGTGGATGACACAAAACCTGTTAACTTGGTTGGGTTCCTGGCCTCTTGGGTCTTTTATCATCACATGTGTGCAAGGAATAATTTCATTTTATGCAAGTATTGCTTCTGTTGGTATCTATCACCTATTTTTCCCAAGAGGAAAAAAAAAAAATACACCTAATAGAAGAAACCTGTGTGGAATCTCAGTGAGTAACAGGTTTGTGTGCAAAGAAGAGGGAAGCATATTTTACTAGAAAACATGTGGGGGGTTTGGTGTAGGTTTTCAAATAACATGAATACATGCTAGCCATATGCTTCACGAAAGATTACAACTTGAAGCTGAAGCACTCTTTTAGAAAAAAATATTTTAAAAAATTTAGGGTTTAATTTTATTTTTTTTATTTTTTTATGTCTTGGCAGCTCTTTAGATATGGATTTTTTTTTTCTTAAAGCTAACAATTTTTCTTCTTTCACATTTAATTGCAAGGATGAGGAAGATTCTTTTGTGATGAAAGCTATTATTCATGCCATCAATGATGACAATGTTCCTGGATTACAGCACCTTCTGGGATCTCTGACAAATTACGATGTCAATCAACCTAACAAGGTAGTGTGGGTCTGTGTTGAGGTGTGTGGGGGACAAGCTACCACCCTGTTGAATAGAGCAGTGAGATTGTAAAAGAGAAATGTAACACCTGAAATGAAAAGGCAAGGGAATGGGAAAAAAAATTCTACCTTTTTTCCTAGGAGAAATTTTCATGTGCTTTGTGTTCAGTCTTTTCAAGATACATTGAAATGGAGCCCAAATTGGGATTTTTTGCCTAGGCATTTCAAAAGTATAACTCAAATCTATGGTCAGGAGCTGTGGTTTATCAAGTATAACCTTCACTCCTGGCTGCAGTTGCTGTTGCTTGTGGCAGATGATAGATAAAGATGGCAGAATACCTAAGAATAACCAGACTGATAAAACTGACTTTGCAAAGCATTGATAGGAAGAGAAGCCAAAAACTGCAGAAGTGGGTTATGTAAACATGTTAGATGGTGGTGGTCATTTACAGTAATGAAATTGCTTGTCCACTACAGTATTTCAGTGCATCAGCAACATCTCGGAAAGTGAAATGGGACTGCCCATTAAAACAAAAAATACAGTGATTTCTTAAATGGTTCAAGACAAGGTCACACTTTTTTGCGTGGTTATAGTGACCTTCATTCCAAAGTCCTTTCAGAAATAATCATGAAGAGCAATATAGAAGTAAAATGTGTGTTATTTTACTGTGATGGAGTCTTGAACCATTTAAGAAATCACTGTATTTTTTTGTTTGAATGGACATTCCCTAGATGTTGCTTATGGCTTGTGTCTGAGGTGGTGTAGGCCGCAAAGAGATCGCACAGGGGAATGTTCTTGCCAAACAAGGCTAATAAGAGATAAACATTAATATTCCTAATTTAAAAAGCATAAATTTACTGTGTGATATATCATGAATTCATCTCAAAAATATGAAAAATTGCTGTGCAGTACATTTTATTAAACAAAGAGATAAATTATTTTTTTCACACAGAATTTCCTGAAGACTTGAAAATAGAAATCCAGAAATGCTATTCAATGCCTGCCTTCTATTCCACTGTTTTCTTAATCCTTCAATAATTACTTATATCGTTCTTGCTTGTATTTCCTTATTAGCATGGAACACCTCCACTACTGATTGCTGCTGGCTGTGGAAACATTCAGATGCTTCAGTTGCTTTTAAAGCGTGGATCTCGTATTGATGTTCAAGACAAGGTTTGGGTTCTGCTTTTCCACTGCTCTTTTTAAGTTTTTCTGTAAAGTTAGCAGGAGAAAAGCAGTTCAGACCAAGTGGTACTGGATATTAAAAACTCTGAACTGTAGATCCTGTTTTCTGTCTTCCACTGCCAAATTATAAGACCAAGCTTTTAGCAATGTCATTTGTTACTAATACGCATCCTCTGACTTTCATCACTTTATTAGCTGAAATAATTTGAATTATACTAATCTTATATTGTAGCTCATGCTTACAAAACCACATCAAGTAGTTCAAAGTAGTGATTACCCTAAAACTAAATAGTGAACTTTATTTAATATAGAATAATAAATTAATATTTTAGCTGTGGGGAATATTGCAAATAAAACTACAATATATTTGATGGAGGATATGCTTTGTAATAAGCTTTTTTCCAAATGTGCTCTAACAGTTCATTTAAAGCAAGCTTGAAGAACTGTGCTTCTCCATCTAATAGATGGTAAAGCAAGTAGAAGAAAGGTTTTTATCTCATGACTGTTCTTTCTAATGAGCTCCTTAACAAGAGAGAAGAGGATTATCCTTGCAAGCAGTTAGTAATCCTGTTAATTATCCTTGCATAGAGAGGTTTTTGTTGTCACTATTGGTATGTAGAGTTGTTGAATCAATATGAAATTTTTTTAAAAGTGAATTGTTCATATAAGCTTGAAAAGCTTTTCAGTGTCTCTGTGTACACCTAAGTGCACGTGTACCTCAGGTGAAAATCCAGAATTAGGATTTTAACTCGATCAATAACATCTGAAATGAAATATTTTTGACAGGCTGGATCTAATGCAATCTATTGGGCTTCTCGACATGGACATGTAGAAACACTGAAATTTCTCAGTGATAATGAATGTCCTTTGGATATTAAGGATAAGGTAAGAAAAGAACTCCTTTTTCACACAGATGGCCTTTTCCTATAACTTTATCTTAGAAAAGAGAGAGGTCTTTCAATTGAAATGGTTTTCAGCCAGGTCATAATTCCAGTAATTTGACTGGCTTTTTTAGTGTGGTTTTCTAAGTTGACGCATAGGGCCGTGATAAGAGAGCTTTAAAGGAGCTGGATGTACTGGTTATTTTCCTGACAAATGCTAGCCAAGTGTG
This sequence comes from Cyanistes caeruleus, assembly GCF_971803275.1. Lineage (NCBI taxonomy): Eukaryota > Metazoa > Chordata > Aves > Passeriformes > Paridae > Cyanistes > Cyanistes caeruleus. The sequence continues at coordinate 43,016,618 of NC_141732.1, read as the reverse complement.
CATGTTAAATGTGGTGGTGAGTACATGGTGGGTAGGTGGGGAAGTACAAACCTAAATTAATTTTCACTTGAAGACTTGATTTCTCATTGGAACTCAGGGTGAAATCGTGATTCGGTTTTTCATTCCTCTTGATTGAAAATCACTTTTGCCTGACAAGTAAATTTGACTGTTATTAAGTTGAGTATAAGGAAGCATAACAATTTATAGCTGATGAGCACTTACCTTGTCTTTGGCAGTGTTACTTGAGCAACATATGCCCTAGAAACTAGTTGCTGTTAAATTTTTATACCATAGCAATGATTTTATACTAGCCAAAGCTTCAGTACAGAAGAAATTATACTTGTGAAACACAGTTTGTTTTGTTGAGGGAACTAATGCAAAGAAAGGTACATTGGGAAAATTGTTGACTCCTGATAAGGCTACTAGGATAAAGATTACTCTCCTAATAAAAATACAGTTTCTGTTTTATATAATTTCAAAAAAGAAAGTTTTGCAAATAGTTAGACATAGTGACCAAAATGCACCAGGGTATACAAACATGTTAGGCCAGCTCCTTACATTTGAATAAACAGGGTAGGGGGGAACATATGGAAATATTATGAATAGAAATGGGACATCTGTTTCAACACAATTGCACAAACAGCTTCCTCCTCATACTGCTCAGAAATCCTGTCATGACTGTGATCTGAAACAAATAAAGTAGGGAAGTAAGTTCTGGAAAAAGAAAGCCTTTGAAGAAATAACCTACCTGCCAGGTGGTGGTGTGTCTGTCACGTACAACCAGCTTGTAAGCTCTGCTGATGGAGCTGTGTGGCTGGGCAACGGAGAGGGAGGAGAATCCCATGCCGGATTCAGGGCATTCAGGCTGTACACGGTGTACAGGCAGTGTGTATCATGGTGTGACACAGGAAATGACACTGGCATGCTCTCCTCTAATTGCAGTCTGGGGAGACCGCTCTCCATGTGGCAGCTCGCTATGGGCATGTGGATGTGGTTCAGTTTCTCTGTAGCATTGGATCCAATCCAAACTTTCAAGACAAGGTGAGTCATGAGCACTGTCTGCATTTTTTCCAACAAATAAGGCTTCATACGTGTGGTCAAAACTTCAAGTCTCACTTTTAGCCTCTGGCATGTCTGCAAACCAGAATTATGAAGATTTTGATAGCTCTTAATAGATAAAGATTATGTGAAAAACTGAGAGTGCTATGAAACACAGGTTCTCTCAAAAATGAAAGCTTAAAAAGATGGATAAACAGCTCCATGAAGGTGTGGGTGGTGGTGTGTACTTTGAGTTTAGCTAAAGAGTTTTATTAGTTTTTGCCTTGAATTCTGCTTGGTTTTAGCAGTCATAGGATTTTTCTGCCATGATGTCAAGTGACTGATTTTTGTGTCAAGGACTCATTTTTGAAAATAAGGGGTGGTCTCAGGAGGGTTTCTTTAGAGGTCTGAAGGAAACAAGGAAGAGAAGGCTTAACAGAAAAAGAAAATCCATTTGACCCATTGTGTGAGAGTTCCACAAGCCTCTCCAAGTGCTGCATCCTCTAGGACTTCCTTTCCATAGTTTAAGGAGACCTACACTGAGGGAGGACAGGACATGTTCTTTGTCTGTTTCTTCACACTCAGATTTGTACAGAAACCTTGAACACAGTCCAGGTCCTCGGTTATTATCAGCCTCTTGTCTCCTCTTTGATATTTGCCAGGTACACAAAGGATATCTCATTTCTTAGAATTTGACAGAGCTACTTCTTTTAGTGGGTTTTAATTCCCCCTGCTTTTTCAGTGGGCTACTTTCAGCATGTTTTTGTGAAACATTTGAGGTTTTAATGTTGTTCCACATAACTGCTCTCACGTACAGTGAATTGAAGTTGAATATTTCGAAATTTCTTGGGTTCAAGCAAAAAACAAATTAGTACTTCAGTCACAACTGAACTCCAAATGCAGACAGTTTCAAAGGCTTGTTGTGATGTGTCTTTAAGGACTTGGGTCTTTAGCTATCTTCACTCCTAGAACTTTGGGATGTGCTTTCTCAACATGGTAAGCAGAGTAACCTGCCTCAAACTGCTGGCCTAATGTGATTTGCATCTTCATGGTGATCGGTCTGTTTTAGATGCTGGATTAGTCACAGCACCCAGGATGTAGAAGTGCTTTGTGAACAAGGGTCTGTTTTCAAGTGAGAGAACCAAGATAGTTAGCCTCAGGATCATGGATAGATTTGAAGTAGGATTGCTGACATACAAGGTAATCACTTGTATGTCAGCTGAAGTTGTTCTTGGTTTTAGAGTGTCAACATTAGAAATTACAACATCTTTTTATAAGACCTATTTAGTAGACTGTCTTTTTTTTTTTTTTTTATACCATCTTTTTGTATTTTTAAGTTGGCAAATTGTCCTTCCTGAAGTTTGGATCAGTACTGTTTATTGATTTTCTATGTTAATAGGAAGAAGAAACCCCACTGCACTGTGCTGCTTGGCACGGCTACTACTCTGTTGCCAAAGCACTCTGTGAAGCAGGTTGCAATGTGAACATTAAAAACAAAGAAGGGGAGACCCCACTCCTGACAGCATCAGCTAGGGGTTACCATGATATTGTGGAATGCTTGGCAGAACACAGGGCTGACCTTCATGCAACAGACAAGGTTAGTTATGTTCAGAGATCACAGGGGCGTGTCTCTCAAGTACTTCATTTGAGTGCTACAAGTCAGCGTTGTTTCCACAACGTGAATTTTCGTAGCAGTTCCTAAAGGGCTTATTGATGACTGAAATAGTCTTTAAGGTTGTCCACTGATGATTATTATTCCATGACCGGGTTTTTGCTGATCTATTATCTCCTTATCATTTATCACCTCATGAGTAACACTGAGAAATTGCAGGAACATTTGGTTCTGCAATTGGCAACAAGTTGTTAACTTCAGAGAAAAAGATGGATTTGTTGTTGGCCTTTGATTACTATGGACTGGATAAACCACACCCATTTTAAATAAGAACTATGTAAAAATATGACTCTGTTTGATTCAGAATTAATTTTTGTCTTTCGTGATGTAATCCAAATAAATAAATTTGGATGTTCGGTGCTTGTATTTTTGGTATGGCTGGCATTTTAGCTACCTTTATTACTAGTATTAACTAAATAGTTATTAAAGTAACTTCAGAAAAAAGTTTTCACTTCTAAGATAATTTTTTCCAGTTACATTGTCTTTTTAAGTTGTTTCACAGAGAGAAAGCTCTGTCTTTAAAGTTACTGATCAGAAAGCAGATTGCATGACTTTTGCATCACTAACTTCTGTCTAGTAAACATTAGAGTTTACAATACTCAGCTGGTTGTTACTGTTGAGCACTCTCCTTCCTCTAAAGATGTTAGAAGAGAATGTGCAATTGTGTTTCATCAGCTCCACTGCAGAGACCAGTGTCATAACAGAAATTTGCTTTTATCTCATGACTTATTTGTTCTGACAGATACGGTGCATCTCCCTGCCTCCACCTTCAAATTAAAAACCATTGTGATTCTTGAGGCAAGGAAGATGCACCCTGTTACTTGAGATGGTTGTGACTTAACTAAATATTTGGATTTTTAGCATTCTCACAAGCTGTCTCTTTATTTCAGGATGGTCATATAGCCCTGCACCTTGCTGTAAGAAGATGTCAAATAGAAGTAGTTAAAACTCTCATCAGTCAAGGATGTTTTGTAGATTTCCAAGACAGACATGGGAACACTCCTTTACATGTGGCCTGCAAAGATGGGAATGTGCCTATTGTGATGGCACTCTGTGAAGCAAACTGTAGTTTGGATGTCACTAATAAGGTAAATGGAATATGTATGCTGAACTACATTGTTTATTAGCTCACCTGTTGCATTAGGTCACCTTTCTAAGTTCACTGATATGAAAAATCCTTGGATTTTTCTGTCTCTCAGAGTGGCCAAATAAGTATTAAATGACTCACCCTACAAATTTACCAAAGTTTTTTTTCAGTTGAATAGATCATTAAACATCCAGGAAGAAAGAACTCAGGTGAATTATCACAGTATATTTTGCCAACACTCTTCCCTAGCCATTTAGCTTTGTGTTATGCAAATTACATCTAGGTGCAAAAGAACAGATGAAATGCATTGCAGCTGTCTTTGATTTCATAGGTAACATTAAGTTATGCACGGAATTGAAGACTGGTATGTTTTCTGCTACAGTGTTGTAACTCTAAAAATGGTGATTGCTATGATTATTGGTAGATGAATGCCAGATAAAACTGCAAACACTCTGTAGCTGGTGTAAGCATTTTCCAGGAAGAATATTTCATTACCCATCCCTTAATTTTGAGACACTAGTGCCTTTATTGTTGCATCTGTTGTGCTCATCCTGCAGTATGGGATAACTAAACATAACACTTTACAGGTTTATATTATGTCTTTTATCCTGGAGGTCTTTAAGAGAAAAGTGAGCTGTTTCAGGAAACATTCCATATATATAGTTTGAATAGGTCAAGGTCAGTCACTCTGCTGTCAGGCTGTGGTGCTTAGGGCTTGATATTTACCCCTGAATGTCTTTCTCTGCCAGATTTAAATTTTATATATGCTAAAATGTTTAAAAGTTACTTATAAGAATCTTTATGTTGCTATCTCCAATTTCTTTGATTCAGGTATTTTAGCTTCTTTGTGGTTTTTTCCTGGAATAGTACCTATTCTAGCAATAATACTAGCATATAATATTCTAGCAATAATTTGCTAGTTAACACTTCTATTTATTACCAAAGCACTTAGATTGTATTAACCAGATAAAGAAAATTACCAAGTTTTTCGAGGACTGTCTGTGCAATCACTTTTGGTTTCAGCAATTAAAATCATCAGCTGTCTAATAAAAAAAAGTTAAAACAGTGAGGTCTCCAGTCCTGCTTCTCAGCTTAAATCTGATTGACTAGGCAATTAAATCCAGATCCACAGATAAGAGCACATTTTTGACAAGTTGAGTTAATGGACCATGAGGCTGTTGTCCTGTTTGCTAATGGAGAATGCTGAGCTGGGATCACCACCAGCATGCTGAGAAAAAATATTTAACCTTCAAATGTTCAGTGGCTGTGGGATCACGGCTACAGAAGCATGGTTGTAGTTATTATTTTGCCATTATTCTTTTAGGAGTAATGTATTCTGGAGAGACTTTTAGAGTGCCCTTTATTTGAAATGGTGAGTTTGAGTGTTATTAAATAGAGAATCTTAATTTTTACTTCTCCTCTTCAGGAGCAAGCCCTATATTAACATGGCATTAACAAAACTAACTTCCATCCTTGGTGCAAACACTTGGCTTTGCCCCACATGTGTGTAATACTGACAGAAGGCACTGTTTGTTTCTTTCAGAGATTCAGCACAGTAGAACATCACATGCATTTCTTTAGAATCATAGAATCATGGAAGCATTTAGGGTTGAAAAATAACTGTAATATCAGAATCTAACCATTAGCCCAGTATTCCTAAGTTGACCACTAAACCATGTCCCTAAGTCCCACGTCTATATGACTTAAATACCTCCAGGAATGTTGACTCCACCATTTTTCTGAGCAGCCCATGACAGTGCTTGACAAGCCTTTTAGTGAAGAAATTTTCCTGATATCCAATCTAAATCTCCTCTGGCACAACTCAAGGCCATTTCCTGTAGTCCTGTCACTTGTTTCATGGCAGAAGAAACCAACACCCAGCTCACTACACCCTCCTTTCGGGCAGTTGTAGAGAGTGATAAGGTTCCCCTCAAGCCTCCTTTTCTCCAGGCTATACAACCCCAGCTCCCTCAGCAGCTTCTCACAGGGCTTGTGCTCCAAACCCTTTAACAGTTCCATTTCCTTTTCCTGGCCATGTCTCAGCACCTCAATGTCCTTCTTGCCATGAGGAGCCAAAAACTGAACACAGGATTTGAGGTGTGGCCTGACCAGTGCTGAATGCAGAGGGACAATCACTGCCCTGCTGCTGCTGCTGGACACACTATTCGTAATACAAGCAGGATGCTACTTGAGTTGAGGTGTAGGGTTTGGAGGAGCCTGAGCGTCTTTTCAGATTCCAGTTATCAGAAAACTGGCTATAAATACTTCTTTCAAGAAATAGCTTTATGACTTTGTTTCTGATTGTAGACAGAAATATATTACTTCATGCTGACTTCTTTCATTCATTCTTTTTATTTCTTTGGGTGAAAGGGGGAGATATTTAATCTCCAGTAGTACTTGGATGGAAGTAGAACCCAGAGTTCTAAAGGTTAAGGAATTAGTGTTGTTTAAGTGTTCTTATTTAACTAAGTAAAAAGGCAAATAAATTTTCTGGAATTAAAAGACATTATCAAATATAGTCAATTCCTCCACAGTTGTGAGGAATTTAGCTAAAAAAATCGTTTCCCCATTTTTTAAATAGTCGTCTAGCCTTTGTTTTTAATTGCACTTTCAGCAGTTGTGCTTAAGCTGCAATCAAAAGTACTTTTTCTTGCAGTGTTAGCAAAACCATTCCTGTGTATCAGGTATGTATAATTGTATAATATGTCTGATTATTACTCAGAACATTTGAAGTAAAGTTCTTTGACTAATATAGTGACACTTCTTTCCTCATTTTAGTATGGAAGAACACCTTTACACTTGGCAGCAAACAATGGCATTCTTGATGTTGTCCGGTACCTTTGCCTTACCGGTGCCAATGTAGAAGCATTAACCTCTGTAAGTACTGAGAGATGCTCTTCTTCTTCTTCTTTTATGCATGACAGTAGAAAAAGAACTCACAGAGAGGAGTAGGAAAAGGACATTACATTTTGAAATTTAAAATAAAGGCTGTTGTATGTCATACAACATGCGTGGTATTTGTTATATCTCTCTTGTCTACTTGTTCCCTTCTTCTAAATGAATTTGGAACTGATTATGGTATAGAACAGCTACCACTTCATCTACACCTAATAATTTCTTTGTCTAAGAATTACTTGTATCATTGTGTTTTCTATAAGCACAGTGAGTCACTTCACAAAGATGTACGTCATTTCACATCACATTTGAGAAACATACAAATACACTGTATGCATCTTAAATATTTTTCTTGCTTTAAGGGGGTTAAAAAGTTCTGGTTTTATGGTGGGAGATGTGTGGTTGCATGGATGAGTGAACTAGCATGAGAGTATCCTTGTAAACTAAATCATTCATGTCAGATCAGCCAGCACCATTGCTTCCAGTTAGTAACACTGGAGGCATTTTTCATTCTCAGTAAGGTGAGAAGAATCCTCCTAATGACATACTCACAGCAGGAATGAAGTGTCCTTCGTCCTGTGCACGCTAAATTATAGACATCATGCATTACATGTGTTTTGAACAAACTAACCATGATTTATTTTCAGATCCAGTGGATCATTTTACATTGCAACTCACTGTAACCAATGTATTCTGCTTAGAAATAACTGCTGCTGTGTATGAGGAAGTCATGTTGTCATTAGATTTTAGTTGAGTTTTCAGAGTTCTTATTCCTAACAAATTATTCCTGAGATGGCTGAAATGGAGGGGGGAAAAGAAGAAAACTTCTGTATCAGTTGCTCTATGCATTTGGTATAATATAAAGTAAATTTTAAATTTTTTTAAAATTTAAATTTTAAAATAAATATTTAAAGTAAATAATATAAATTAATTTTTTGTGTTGTTTTCCTCTAGATTTAGCACTGCAGTTTTGTCTTTTAAGCACAGATCTTATGTAGGAGGAGAATGCAAAAAAAAAATTGGAATTGTAGCTTAAACAAGTTTAGGACTTAATAATTACTTTTTGGTAACTACTGGATTGTATATTGTCACGTCCCCTATTAATAATAATGAAATGTCCATGCAGTGGACTTGGTAGGATGCTCTCCAGATTTCCTTTGTCACCCATTTTTTGTCTTTTTTGTTGGTTTATTACATCCCATTGTGTATATGTATTTGCACTACTACGTACTGTAGAGATGAGATAAAAGAAAAGGGTGATGAGGGAATTGTTGAGCTGTTGCACTTCATTTGTGTCATATATGACAGCTGTGTTGTTATAATTGCCTCTGTGGACACTGTCCTTCCAAGATAAAAGTACATTTTGTCTCTTTCGGTCAGTGTGAAGGACATAACAAAATAAATAGTGCTGATACTAAATCTACCAGGAGCAGTACACTGAATATCCATAGCCATCCATTATTCCAGGAGTGTGGTGGCAGAGAGAAGGGAAAAGGAGAGGACCAGAGAGCCTTGCATGTTGTGATTTTAATATTTCTGTTTTGCATTGGTTTTCTAGAAGGCTGTTAAACTGTTCTGAAAAGTTTATTAACAGCTCTTTCTGAGCCAGTGCAGTAGAATTAATGGCCTTTTTCTTCTCTTAGTATGCCATTTCTGAGGAACTAACTTTTCCAACTCCATTTTGTAACTGGGCTATATTATGAATTCCTTGCCTTCTTTCTGATTTAAGCCCATTTTGGAACTAGTCTATTTTTAATTTGATTGCCTGGATGGTGTTTAGTGACCTCAGAAAATCTTCCACTTCTGGAGTATACAATTATTTCACATGTTTAAAAATTGCCCCAAAACATCTGTTGTGCTCACTTGTTAACTGGCACCATGTTGTTGGATTTTCCTCATGGAAGTTTCTAAACCAACTTTAAAATTGTCAGATTGATTAAAAACTTTGGATGCAGATGCTTGCAAATGCCATTTGAACTCAGGATCAGCTCTTGCAGCCTATCTGATTTGCAATATAGGGAGCCAGTCAGCAGTTGTAACGAAATATTACCAGTGGGTGCAAAATAGGCTTTCATGGATCCTGTAACCAAGCCCTTTTTATATGTCAGGTTTGTTTATCTATTGCTATACCAGTGTGTAGATAATCTGTATTTTTCAGGAAAGACTAAAAATAACTTGCTATTTTTCTTGTGTATGTATTTTTTAATTCTTTTATCTGAGATAGTGAAATAAGCAAAGTACTCCTAAATTAGTTACCTCTTGCCAAAATTTAGAACAGTACAATAGTGTAAGGCAGCTGTAAGAGTCAAAGTAGTGGGCAATTTTTCTTTTAGTCTTATCAGTATTAAACTGCTGATCTGTGAAACATAGGTAACTAAATGACAAGACCAGACTACTGAAGGCAGCTTTGTTTCTCCTTTTAAACTTGCTGGTGCAATTTAAACTGCATCCCTTACAAGTTTCTTTTTTTCTGGAATCCTCCAGTGGCTGATATGATGCTATCAGTCTTTATCCATTGGTAAACAAACATTCACCTGCTATCCCTGTGAGTCAATATGCTGATGTGTCCCTCCTTTGTGACCTTTCAAATCTGTTCTGTGGGCAATATCTAGAAATCTCTATCACCCTCTAATTGGTGAGAAGAGAGATGGAATTCAGGGGGAGGAGTGTTGACTTTGCTTTCAGACTCTGGATTCAAAGTATCTCATTACAGTGGCATCCAGATGCTCATCTGTAAAAGAAAAATGAAGGAACTGCTGCTAATAATTTGTGTTTTTAACAGGATGGGAAAACAGCAGAAGATCTCGCCAGAGCAGAGCAGCACGAACACGTAGCCAGTCTGCTTGCAAGACTTAGAAAGGTTGGGAATGCTTGAATTTTAAGTGAGGTTTTCATCAAAGACATTCTAAAAGCTGTTGCAAAATTCCTTTCTGCAATGGTGTCTTTTCTTTTTTTTCTTCTTCCTTTTTATATTTTTAATTTGAAATTATGCTCTCAATTAAAACAAATATGTACATATTAAAGAAGCTGGCTAAGCTTGTCTGTACCACTGATTTATATCTAGCAGTGTCTGACAGTGCCTAGCAAAGCATCTAAGGTGTTTAGTAGAAAATAAACTACTAAGCACATCCCCCAAGATGACTTATTTCCTCACCATCACCATTTCACTTAGATTAAGGTTATGAAGGATGGGGGGGTTTGTGCCCCTCATGAAAATGTCAGTAATGTATGGAATAGTTGTATAAGACCTCAGTGTCAGCTTTTGATTCTGCAGTTTCAGTATATCCAAATGTCTTGCCAACTAGAGCAAAAAGCTGACCTGGGCTTGCTGCAAGGCACTATGTCTGACACATCTGATATGCATTGATTAGTCAGATAGGCAGCATCACTCATGCTGGGAAGGTTCAGAGCCTACTTGCCTGGAGATTACAGGCAAGAGCCAGACCAGTTAAAATAATCCTTTTATAGTTATAATGATGAGTCCTTGATTAGAGAAACTGAAATAAATGACCATTTCTATTGCTTGTAGACAATGGTGCAAACTGTGTATTGCCAAGGTAGAAGTAGAATTGTGTCCTTTAGGCCTGCCAGCAAATCTTTACTTCCTAGGATTGTAAACTAAATATGTATCAAGACATGAGAAAGTGCAAAGTTCAAACTTCCTTTGCAATGACAGCTTTTGTAAAGTTTGTCATAATAGGCTCCATTTTGTATAGTTACATCCCCACACCAAATTCTTATTTGTATCTGCATGCAGGCAAGTAAATCTGTGATTTATTCATGATGTAAACATGAAAGTAACACAAACTGACCTAGAACAAAGGAAGAAGGTCAGATAGATGTCTTTTGAAAGAAACATTAGTAAACTGTAGCTCTCCTCTTGAAAGTGGAATATACATTACTAAAGGCTTGTCTCTCTATATATGGTGAAAATGCATTATACTTTGTAATACAGAATCTAATCAATTGAAATTAACAAATTATATCTAACCACAGAAAAATATTCTAGTACTACTTAAAATTGTCAGTATCATCTAGCACACAGCATACCTTACACTTTCTTTTGGTGCTTGTGAAACATCTTGCCTCTAATACAGACATGTGAAGAACCTACTGCCATACTGGCTTTTGTGGAGGATCCAGTATTAGCTGTAACAGTGCAGTGTTTGCACACTGTGACAAACTTACTAAATAAATTCCTGCTGGTGAGGAAGGAACAAAATTGTATGCACTACTGTCTGTGTCAAATTTCTCAGCTCAGTTGCTGCATGCTTATAATTCAGGGGGGCTCATCCTACATGTAAATGGGTTCAGAACAACAGAGTCTCTCCCTCAGCTCCAAATGGGGGAGTGGAGAAAGGGAAGATTAATCTAGTTCCTTTGCCCTCACACTTCTCTGCTTTCTCCCTGTTCCCTTGAAAATCACACAAACATGCGAAGCACAGAAAAAGTTGATGTAAAGGAAAGAAGAGAACAAATGCACATTGAGTTGTTGGATGGCTCAGGTGATAGCTGTCACAGAAAAATTCTTCAGTTCCGCATATATATTTTGTAAGAGTATGTACATTGGTTAACCTTCTGAGACTGATGGGTTAGGAGAATGGGCACTGAAAGAGGCTAGTTTTGACACTTTGCTCATTTGCTTTATTGGAGGTCAAAATAATTCCATTCACTGATTTGAGCCTGAAGATGTGTGATTTTCATGAAACATCAAGGTGGCCCTCGAGAGTGAGCATTAAGCTCTCCTGTGTGCATGTCCAGTAACCATGGCTTGCATGATGAGCCAGAAAGTGTATCTAAACCCCATGCTGTTTGCTGGGAGGCAGAAGTTCCCTGCCATGAATTCTGATTTCTTCTTTGCGTTGAATTTTAGGATACACACCGGGGGATTTTTATCCAGCAGCTGAGGCACACACAGAATCCACAGCCTCGGATCAAACTGAAGTTGTTTGGATACTCTGGCTCTGGGAAAACCACCCTTGTGGAGTCCCTCAAGTGCGGCCTGATACGAAGCTTTTTCCGAAGACGTAGGCCTAGGCTGTCCTCCACAAACTCAAGCAGATTCCCCCCATCTCCTTTGTCTTCCAAACCTTCAGGTATGGTTTTGAGCCATGTTTGTATGTGAGAGAGAAAACAGTTTCCTCTTATTCTCTAAGGTTCTAAGAAGCTGTTGTCTGCACTGCATAAGACAGGACAGCCTAATCACGTAAGAAACAAAAGAAAAAGGGAGAGGGAATTGATTGACTTCTCTGTGCATAGGCTTGTATCTAAAGTAAGAGGAAGAAGACCAGCAAGTATGAAGGATATATGAGTAGTTAAGGTTTTGTTTGCTTACATGCTGCATAAGTGAACTTGCAGAGTGGAGGACAGGACTTGTAAACACTGCTGTTTATTTTTCACAAAAGGTCCTAAGCTGGAAATATCAGTTTCATTACTAGCTTCCTTTTTGCTGGAGGAACTTCAATAAACACCACAAAACTGGAACGGGTGCTGCATCTCTATGTGATTTTTAAGTAATAACAGGTTTCAGAACTGCCTCTGATGCCTTGGAGTGCTTTTCCTTAAGGTAGAGGATTGAATTAGCCCACTTAGAGCTGTCTAAAATTGTCTTCAAACAAGCTGAAAATGGAAGTTTTCTAAACTGAAGTAGATGTTTGCAAATATTAGGGAACAGATTGCTCATGCAGCACCAGCTGGCCTGTGCAAAGCAGGAAGAGCTACAAGGTGTGGAGAAACTAGCTAGGTTTACATTTAAACCTAGTGTGCCCAGTTTTTGAAGAACCCACAGGGGGACAGTGGAAAGACCAATGAACCATTTGTCCACATCCCTTTTCTAACACTGGGAGCCTACACAAGCAAGCAAAACATCTTGAGGAGCTCAAGCTCAAATTGATGTTTAGAAGTGACTGTGTAACTTACAGACAAGGCCAGGGTTGCCTTTTGTAAAAAGAAAAAACTTCTGGATAATACTTGCAGGTTTGGACTTTGTTCATCATTTTTAAGTAATATTAGAACAGTGCTAGTAGTAGTTTTTATTTCTACTTTCTCTCTATTCACCTGAGGAAGATATAGAGCATTCACAGAGTGGCTTAACAAGGCAAGATCCATGCCACAGAGATTGTTACTGCATTTGATGTTTACTTAACACCAGGGCCTCACATCTGTGACAACAGAAAAAAAAAAAAAACTTGATTAAATTAATCAATTAAAAGGTCTTGATTTATTTATCTTAATTCACTGTGTCATACAAAGGGCAATAAATCACTCATGGAATATCCATTCCTGAAGGCAGTACAGGAACATTTTGAGTAAAGATAGATTTTTTTTGTGTTGGCTGGTAACAGAACCAAAGAAGAGGTGCTCACACCATCATAAAATCAGAAAGATTGCCAGTCACACTGGCAAATCAGTGTAGAAACAAAGGTGAATTCGAAGCATGCCCTTCAAAAGAGCTTACCTAGATACAAAGCCAGAAAGATATGCATTTCTATACATACAAAGCTATTATGGTGTTATTTTAACATCTGGAAGTCTGGGGTTTGCTTCTTTCGGTGTATGTTCTTTTGGGATGCAAATCAGTATACAGCATGTAAATTATATTATGGGCTGATTGATGTAATCAGATAAATATTTAAATCAGCACAACTTGGTCTGTACTTGGTCACATGATTTGTTTATATGTTTGTTTAAATTCTAAAAATAAGTAAAAAATAAATGTGCAAATTCACTAAATATTTATTTACAAGAGCCAAAAGATTAATATACTACACTAGTATTTTGAAATATGAAAGCTGACTGGTAATTTTTCTATTGTATAACCTAAATATTAGAATTTGTGGACTAGTAAAGGAAAGAAATTCTTTATCCACTAGATGGTGCAAGTCAGTTAAAAAGCCCTTTCGTTTCTCATTTGTGCTCTGGGAATCTGAATAAACAAGAAATTTTAAAATTGTTTATTAGTAAAATAATTTTAGTTAAGGGCCTGTTTTTCTCTGCTGCTATCCCAGAGACAGTTGTTACATGAGGATATTATTTTATCCTTACTTATAGGAATCAATAATACAAATATGTGACATTCTTATGCCAATAAGAATAGATCATGCAATGAAATTGTAGCCCTTAGCTAAAAAAAAAAAAAAAGGTAGTATATCTTTGCAACATAGAACTTTAGCTATTCAAACCTTTCATACATATAAATTTCAGTTTTCCAGGCTTCCCACTCAGAGGTATATCTGCTAATGGACATAAGTGCTTTATAGTAGGATCATTCTAATATTTTTCTTTTAATCATTCAGAATAAGAATGTGGTTTTATATGCCCACAGCTTCAAAGACATCTCTTTTCTTTGAAGAGTACATTGGGCTTTTTAATCTGCTTTTATGGCTTGCATACTTGTTTTGAAGTGATCTTGTTGTGATTTTCAAATGATTTTGTAATCTCATTTTCCTTTCCCTGACCCAGTTTCAGTAAGTATTATGAATCTTTATCCCGGCTGTGAAAATGTCAGCGTGAGAAGCCGTAGTATGATGTTTGAGCCAGGCCTGACCAAAGGGGTATTAGAAACCTTGGTGTCACCTGCTCATCACTCTCCCTTCTCTTCTGACGACCAGTCCACCAAGGCCATAGACATCCAGAATGCCTGCTTGCATGGTAAGAAGAGCCCTGGGTTGGGATGCTGCAGGATCCATGCCATGTTAATGCCATTTTACTTGTTTTTTTAAAATAAAAATGGTGAAGTCTGAGTTGGTTTAGTAGTGGCTGTGTTTGACAATCCAGCACTAGTGGGATTTAATTTGTTTGAGAATGTAAATCTGCCTGAGGTTCTGTAACTGTTGTAATATACATTTTAATCACTCATGTCAGAACTTAATGGTATTATATAGAAACGTTTCTGAGGTAAGTGGGAGAGAAGAAAAGAGAGATTTGGTATGAGAGGAGCAGGTCAGCAAAGTGGCTACCGGTATGAAGGCTTCTTCACCTATACTATATGTCGTCTGGGGATTTTATCAGATTTAATATGGTCCCATTTAGTTGTCACCATTTAAGTATATTCCCAGCTATGCAAAGGACATACCTTTCTCACTCCATGTCAAGGGTGAAGCATATTTAGTGAGCCCTGGAGCTCATCAGTCACTGTGAGTGGAGCTTCTGATTTAATTTATTTTTTTGCAAGGAAACTAACTGCTCTGCAGTAGTTAGCAGTAAGCAGTAGTTAGCAGTAAGAGGGGTCAGTCTCAGAAGGTGTCGTAAGTACGCACATGGCTTTTGGCTCTGAGACCACACAAATGCCTCTACTGCACCAGCCATATTAATTGTCATTTATATAGGTGGTCAGGTCTCCTTCATAAGGAAGATGTTTTGTGGGCTTTAGCAGCTGCAATTTTAAAACTGAGTTAGTATTAATCAAGGATTTACTTGGAGACAGAAACCTGCACAGTAACAAATGCAGTGACAAAACATTTATTCTAGGCGCTGAAGAGTTTGCAAAGTAGCTAAAGCTCGTTCTTTGTGCAGGCTAAATTCTTCAGTATTTCTTCTTTCAGTATAATTCGAAGCCCTGTCAAATTTTGCAGGAAACAGAGTTGTGCCATGGATTGTCAGAAGGACTTTTTTCCTTCTCTGTACTGTCTTGATACCGAACGAAGTGTACACACAGGTGAACTCCTGCATGGCTGAAGTGTTCTGACTTCTCTCCTTCTAGAAGCTTGAAGGGCATCTTCATCACCATTTATTTAGTTAGAAGTAGTACAAGTGCGGCAGACATCACCCTGATCAAATGGTGCATCTGGGAAGTGCAACATACTAACGTTTTTCTCACCCAAAGCTAAAGGAGATGACAAAAAGAAGCATGGAGCTCTTGGAACCCTTAACATGGTGATTCTTCATCCCTGATTAACCAACAGTGTAAAACAAAGCAACTTCTTTTTACAGTGTGCTTCAGTGTTTTTTAAAATCAATGGTGGCATGTTAAGAATAATTAATAAAAATATTAAGCTTTTTTGAAGTGAACAAAATGGGAGCTATTATTAATGGTTTTCAAGACAATTACAAGATATGCTGCTGTTGTTCAAAGCAAAGCTCAATTTAATTGCATTGGACTGCATACATTTAACAGAGGTACTTACCTATGGCATCCAGCTAAATGTCCTATAGAAGGAATGTGAGAGAGGAAGATTTTGAGGGTCCAACTGCTAAGCCTTGGAGACTGACTGAAACTCATTCCCTTTGCTCATGATTGCATTTTCAGTCTTGCTTTCTCACATGCATACAGTTTATGTTTGTGAAAGTTTAAAACAGATTAAATGTTTTGTTTATATTACCACGGCTAGAAAATGTTTCATGCTTACTGATAAAGTGTAATCTCTTCATCTGTTCATCTGTTTTTCAGGAGTTGGTGATTTCAGCATCTGGGAATTCTCTGGGAATCCTGTGTACTTCTGCTGTTATGATTATTTTGCTGCAAATGATCACACTGCAATTCACATAGTGCTTTTTAGTCTTGAGGAGCCTTATGAAATCCAGTTAAACCAAGTGACCTTTTGGCTCAATTTCCTGAAATCATTGGTCCCAGTTGAGGAGCCAATAGGTATGTTCTCATGCTTGTTAATGAAGTATTAGAGATCTGTAGAATAAAGCTTCTTGTATTTCTCTGCAACTCTGTACATCATCTGTGTTTGATCTTCATCCCCATGTATTCAAACAAACTTTACATTAGGTTTTTTGGCAAAAGGGAATTTTATCTGTGGAAGAAGCCAGAAGAGTTGCACACACCACTTTAGTCCAATTAAAAAGTGTCACAAAGCACAGTGCAATATGTTGTGGCACTGGGATTTACATCTGTACATGGCAGATGAAGTTTTATGTCAGATAAGCTGTCAAGAGTGTTTCAGAGGGCTGGAACCATTCAAAACCAAGTTTAGACACATTGCTTAAGTTCCTCTTACATCTAACCCAAATAAATGATATTTTCAGCATAAATTAGTCATGTCAGTGACAGCAAGAAAGAACAGTATTATGGAGCAGCATTACCCCTTAGTATGTGCAACTTTCATGTGTTTAACTAGAGTTCTAGTTAGACTTCAAATATGATAACTGTTTGGTGCTGATGGACAGAAATCAGTCTTTCTTTTAAATTTTGTATATGCTCCAATTTTGCACAGGTTTTAAGTAATTTGTTTTCTATTTAGGCTTACTGAAAGTTACTTGGTGGGCAAACTTAAATTAACTTAAATAACATTTTTCTTAAAAGGCCTAGTAGTCCAAGTGTATATACAGTAAATTATAACTTGTTTGCATATGTAGATGAGTATTGGTCTGCAAACTGTGACATTTTCTTGGACTAACCAAGCTCTGACACGTGTCTTGATTCTGATTGGAAAGACTATTCCAGTCAGCTGATCTAACTCAGCACTCTAGGACATTTGTAACAATGCTAGGAATTCACCAGACATGTATTAAATACTTAACATTGTGCAAACAGTTATTTTCTCTCTCTTTCTGTGTTCTACCCTGTATTATCTCAGCCACACAATGAGCCAAATCCAACCCTTGGTTTTCAGTTCAGGCATCTGCATTCTTTTCTTTTCTATTTTAGATCAAATTACAATGTTAATAATATCAGCATTTGGATCTAACCAACAGCAAATTACCTGAGGAAGTTAAAGCTCAGAAATTTGCAAAAACATGACAAAGCTGCAAATACAGCTAATTTGCAACTGCTGAAAGCTTTTCACAGATCCTCAGTCTCAGTTGATTTTTTCTTCTTGCTTATCTGATTATCAACATTACTTAGCTGCTTCACTTAAATCTGTGTTTATACTGATCAGCTCAATCTGGGTACCCATGCATCTGTGTTGCTACAAATCTCTCAAGTAATATCCAGTAACTGATGTTTGCAGAAAAGTTAAAACTCTTGGAATTACTTTCCAGTTATTTTGTCCAAGTCCTTAGCTGCCAATTAAATAAATAAATTAATTAGAAGAAGATAATTACAAACTTGCCTGGAAGTGCTATGCAGAGATTTGGGGAAATGGCTTTTTATGAGTTAATCAAGATTCTGTAGCTCTTAGTTGATAAGAACTGAGCAGTGATGTAAGCATATTTCTCCCATGGACCCTTTTTTTAAGGCTCAAAGAGCAGGATTGGGTGTACTGTGTCTTTTAAAAGTAGCTTAATGATGTCTTCTCTCTTCTGGGATATGAGTTTGAGAAAAGATTGAAAACTCTGTGTTCCTTAGTGTCACCTCATTCATGCCATTTGTATCTTTCTTTCTTTCTCATTCTTTTTCATGGCTTCTGCCAGGCTTTCCTACTTAACTCTCACCTAAGTGAGAGGTCATTGTTTGTGTAAGTACTGCAAAGTAGCATTCATATCAACATATGAATGCTGTAGATGTTTGTGTTCCTACAATCCTCTATTCTGCACCTGTAATATTAAGGACTATTCAAAGTTTATGCAAAACCCTTTCAAGAAGCTGCTGTTTCTAATTGTTTTTTTCCTCAAGCTGTCATAGTTGAGTTAGTAGCTGTATCATTAGCGCTACCAATTACTGTTTTTGTTAAACCAATAAAGTAACACAATATTAACATATCTGATGTTATGCAAGTAGTCTAGATATTAAAACTGAGCCTTATACAGACAGTCCTATAAGCAGATAGTTGCCAGAGCACCAGCAGGTACACTGTTAATGGCTATGCTCGGAATTGGTAAATCACTACAAAGGTGGCTGGTGTGAAGAATGTAAAATGTATTTCTGCATTTCTGGCTCAGTATGAGCCATCTCCATAGGCATGCCTCATATTGAGGGAGTCCTCTTGTTTCTCTTCTAGCATTTGGTGGAAAGCTGAAAAGCCCCCTGCGTGTTGTTTTGGTTGCCACACACGCTGACATCGTCAATCTGCCTCGGCCTGTTGGGGGAGAGTTCTGGTATGACAAAGACATCTCCTTGTTGAAAGAAATCAGGAACAGGTAATGGGAAGTACATTTGTACATCATGTTTAAACATGCTAATTGGAAAGAAAAATACTAAAAGGCATTGGAATAGGTAAAAGGTTTTGTATGGCTTATATGATACTATGATATTTTGAATATGTTCAGGAAGCATATGTTGTGCTAAAATTGAAAAAATTACCAATAGTACAGCAAGTAAGCTCCCCTGAGTGAGCTAAAAATAGCCAAGTTGTGTCAAAATTAACTGCGGTGTAGGCAGTCTCACCCTGTAAACACTGGGCTACATCCAAAGACCCATTCCAACTTTCTGTCTAACATCTTGGTTCTGGGGTTTTTTGCTGGTCTCAGAAAAGTAGGCCATTTTCAGCTAAAAACTCTGAACGCAAAAGAGGAAACATTACCAGAGAACTGCTCTTAGCTCTTTACTGATTTAGGATAGGTATGTAAAAGACTTAAATGAGGCCTGGAAGTACTCCCCACACAGTTTGCAGAAAGCTGGACATTGTGGAGTCACACAGGTGACAAGGTCATCCAAGAGGTACCTAGGAGATAGTGAAACTTCTAGAATTCTTCAGCAAATGCCTGGAGCACACGCTAATGGTAGATGGCAATAGGGAATTTTCCATAAACATAGAATTGTTTAAAGTAACAATACCTTATGTTTAGAGTAAGCATGTAAGTGAGAAACACTGGGTATGAAAAATCATCCACACCTGTGAGTATGGACACTTGTCTGGGCTGTACAACAAACAGAGGTAGGAATTCCAGCACAGTGGTGTGGGGGAGGGTAGTATCTTAAGTATTAATTAATTAATTATCTTAATCAATTGAAATAAACCAAGAGAGAAATACCTGTGTGTTATCTTTGGTGCTGAAATCCTTTTAAATGCAAATCTGTCCAGAGCTAGGCAAACAGGTTTGTGTGGTTGGAAAGTCAGAAGGAAGTGAGAAAGAGAGCTGTTGACAGCAATGACTACTAAACTATTTAAAGTGAGAAGAAAGCAAGCAACAGACATTAAGACCTTAAAAAGAATAAATTCCTATAATCTCTTCTAGTAAAATGTTTCGTTTTGTAATTAAAAGTCATGCTGTGTAGTTACAATTTTCTTATGCATAGTCACTCTTCATCCTGAGAGAAAACGATTTTCTCTTAATATCTCTGCTTATTTTCAGGAAAATTATACAGCATCTACAGTGTCTGTGCTTATAAAATATCTCAGCATAATCATTACTTGAACTTCATAATTCCTTGAGGAAAACAACTCTAGTATAATTTAAGATGGAAGTACAATTGTATTAAGAAATATAACAGATTTGGGGCTAAGTTAATAATAATTATTTTCCTTTAGATTTGGAAACGATTTGCAAATTTCAGAAAAGTTATTTGTCCTGGATGCTGGAGCATCTGGGTCTAAAGATATGAAGCTTCTTCGAAATCACCTGCAAGAAATAAGAAGCCAGATAATTTCTGTAAGTAGTGTCTAATGATCTGACTTGCATCAGACAAAATGTGAATATCTTGTGTACTAATCTACTGTAAATTTCAAACTTAGAACAATGAAACATACAGAAACCACTGTTTTCTGATTTCTAAGCCACACACTTGACAGGTATTGTGATAAGCAAAGCCTTGACATTAAAGATTCAGTCGGTATTTTGAAAATAGTAGCTGTTTTAAGCAGATGACCAAAATACTCTCTGTTGAAAGGAAACAATTTGATATTTCAGTTTAAAGTCACAGTTTCGGTTTTTGATTGGCAGTGATTGGATTTCAGCACTGCCCCCCCCTTTTTTGGTTTTTTTAATCATGATATGCATAGTATTACATGCATACAGCATAGTATTACAGAGAAAGAGAGAAATATATTATAAATATATTTCAGGGAAATAAGTTTTTTCACTAAAAACCCACCAGAGTAGAACAGTTTTCTCAACTGTTAGAAAAATAATTCCAAATATATATATGTAAACTGAATATGTATTAACCTTTTACTGCATTTTTAACTGAAAAATATTGCTTGCAGTTGTATCTGTGTGAGTAGGTATATGCATGTGAGACTAAAGGTAAAGTGTAGCCATGATTTGATATTATCACCATGAATCCATAGGGACTTCCATATGAAGGGTGACCAAGTCAAATTTTTTGTAGCCTTTGTTAAGTGGATTAATATTATGTTACACAATGAGATTTTCTGCAGCTACTTTTGAAATGTATTTTTTTGTAATTGATTAAAAGTGTATGTATTACTGAGTTAATTCTGTGGATTGATGAAAATACTTGGATTCATGCAAAATTCAGCCTATTTTACATTCCTGATGGTCTCTTGATTTTGTAAGCTTTTCTTCACTAAGAAAGCTTTATTATAGCTATTGTCACTAGCTTGAAATCTGAAGGGATTTACTGCAAAGAAGCGGAGGCTGTGGCTTGAGAATGTAGCAAGAGTGCATCAGTGAAGTCTGAGGCAATCACTAAATCAAAGTACCACTTTTGCTTCTTACTTAATACCCTGCTGTCTCATGTTTTGAAGTAAAATGATCATGTGTACTAATCAGTACAGATTCTAAATAAATTCTGATCATTTCAGAAATAAGCATTAACTTGTAGATGCATGACAGCAGCTCATGGTGATATTTGGAAAATTTGCTTATTTCAGTGAAAAAACTGGTTTCTGCAATTCACTTTTTTAAGAAAAGGTAGGTAGGTCTTACAGCAAGTGAATGCCAGATGAAAGAGTAAGGGTCCAGCACAAAGGGAACTCTTAGGTCTGAATATTCATTATGAATGCATCAGACCTCCATTAAAACAAACAAAAAAAATACTACCACTATTCTCAAATGAATGTTTTCTGTGCTTTTCTAAGACTTGCCCACCTATGACTCACCTGTGTGAAAAAATAATCTCCACACTGCCTTCCTGGAGAAAAATTAATGGACCCAACCAGCTGATGTCCTTGCAGCAGTTTGTGTATGATGTACAGGAACATCTTAATCCCCTAGCAAGCCAAAATGACCTACGGCATATTGCACAGCAGTTGCATAGCATAGGAGAAGTAAGTATTTTTATCTAAATTCCATCTCTTTATTTGCAAGATACTGTTCTGGTAGAATATTGCTTTATAAGTTTAAGCAAATGTCTAAAGTTGTTTGGTTTTTTTCTCTTCCTCTTAAGACATCATGAGAAGCAGAGAATGCTTATTAATGCTTTCTGTTATCATTATACATCTTGTGGCCTCTATTTTGTTCAATGTAATATCTTTGAGACAGGAAGAATTAGAGTTTATTACTATAGTTGAAAGAATATAAAATACCCAGAAAGGATCATTATGTTTCAGCTTCACTGAAATGTTCACTGCATATGAAAGATCTATATGTGTCCATTAGAAATTGAGTAGTAGGATAACACCTTTGCATAAATAGCTTGCAGGGCATGACTAGGCTTTCCAGCTGTTGGGCTCTAATCATTTCATTACTAGTGTAAAATAACAGCAAGATCTGGTTTTTGTTCTCAGTACTTGACATATATTTAAATGCACTGTTGTTTTTTTCCCTGTGAGCAGTGTTAATCAAACTGTTTGGTCAGTCTGTTAGGAAGGTGAGAATGTGGGCTATCATCTTGTACTTCACAAGATGTAAACAGTAACTTTCATATTTATAAACAGATTAACATTATGCAGAGTGAAACTGTCCAAGATGTTGTGCTTCTGGATCCTCGCTGGCTCTGTTCTAATGTGCTTGGAAAAATCTTGTCAGTGGAGAACCCAAAAGCCCTCCATCACTACAGAGGTCGGTACACCATAGAGGACATCCAGCGTCTGGTGACAGATAGTGACGTGGAAGAACTGATACAGATTTTGGATGCCATGGATATTTGTGCAAGGGACCTTAGCAGTGGAGCGATGGTGGATATTCCTGCTCTTATAAAGACTGACAATCTCCACAGGTCTTGGACAGATGAGGAGGATGAAGTGCTGATTTATGGTGGTGTTAGAATCGTTCCTGTGGAACATCTTACCCCATTTCCTTGTGGAATTTTTCATAAAGTTCAGGTGAATCTCTGCAGGTGGATTCATCAGCAGAGCGCAGAGGGAGATGCTGATATACGTCTGTGGGTAAATGGATCAAAGATTATGAATCGAGGAGCTGAGCTTTTAGTGCTGCTGGTCAACCATGGGCAGGGTATAGAGGTTCAAGTTAGAGGACTGGAAACAGAGAAGATCAAGTGCTGTTTACTTCTGGATTCTGTGTGCAGCACCATTGATAACTTAATAGCCACAACCTTACCAGGTCTTCTGACCGGGAAATATTACCTTAGTCCTCAGCAACTGAGGGAACACCATGAACCAGTAATGGTCTACCAGCCCAGAGACTTTTTCCGTGCGCAGAGTCAAAAGGAGACATCACTAACTAACACTATGGGGGGATATAAAGAGAGCTTTAGCAGTATACTGTGTTTTGGGTGTCTTGATGTTTACTCCCAGGGAAGCCTAGGAATGGATATTCATGTTTCTGATCTGAATCTGCTTACCAGGAGAAAACTAAGTCGACTTTTGGATCCACCTGATCCAATGGGCAAAGATTGGTGCCTTCTTGCCATGAACCTGGGCCTCCCTGACCTTGTTGCAAAGTACAATACAAATAATGGAACACAAAATTATTTTCTCTCAAGCCCAGTTCATGCCCTTCTGCAGGAATGGAGTAATGCACCTGACAGCACTGTAGGCATACTAATGTCTAAGCTGAGAGAATTAGGTCGCAGAGATGCAGCAGATTTCTTACTGAAGGCATCTTCTGTATTTAAAATTAATTTAGATGCTAATGGTCAAGAGGCTTATGCCTCCAGTTGCAACAGTGGAACATCTTATAACTCGATTAGTTCTGTAGTGTCACGGTAAGAAGAGGTGTTTTTTGTGGGCAGCCTTTCAAAGTGCAGAAAGGATAAAAGATACAGTATAAAAGTTACAGTGCATACTAATTTATGAGCTTTTGCATCAGAGGATTCTTCTCTGGCACCACCTTTTATGTGCATAAACTTACTACTCCTAACTGTGAATTGTTGCTCTTTATTAAAAAGACTGGTGTACTTCTGGTGGTTTAAAACTATTTCTGATTGAGAATGTGCTGCTTAATACTGCCATTTCAACTGGAAAGTCTTAACTTTTGGATTATGTACTGCAACTGTTTTCTATAATTCTTCCCATAAAAGTTAGGGGGAGAGGAATAGCACATGGTACCTTATATGTGTATGTTCCTTACATATTTTTTTTTTTTCTTTTAACTGTGTTCTCTGCTTAACATTTTTCTATATTTGTAAGGGGAGAAATCCACCATTTGTGGTCAGTCTGACCAAACTTAAGCGCATTGTTTTTAGCTGAAAAAGTGAGTGCCTTTTGCAGAAGGGAGAGTGCAGTTGATTTGAATGACCCTGCTGGAGTTACAAGAACATGCTACCTCTGTTTCACTTAAATTGTCTGCATGCTTTTCATTGCAAGTGGTGCTTGCCTGTTAATTTTTCCTGCACTTCTAAGTCATTGGTGATGACTCGCGCAGAGCATTCTTGTGCCAGTACTACAGGTATAGATGTGATACCTAATCAACTTCAATTAAAGTCAAATCATAATGTGAAAATCTCTTAAACTTGCCAATTATCATGCTTCGTTATTTCCATGCACCTCAGGTAAAAGTTCATATCATTATAATAGAGCTCAAAAACACAAGTGTTGGATACTACAAATAATATTGTCTAGCTGTCAGTTGTAATTTGTGTATAACAAAGGTTTTCTACTATTAGATCCTGCATTACTTACTTCCTGTACTTGAAAACTTTGATGGGGATAAAAAAAAAAAAAAGGAAGCAAGGTTTCTTGCAGTGATAACTTTAAAATTGATATGAGGGAATATGATTCATTCTCTGTTCTAAAAAGCATGTAATTTTCATGGTGCGATAAGTGTTTGTTTATATATATTGTATGTATATATATTAAGACTATTTTTTCCTTAATCTTACATTGTAGTAAATTTTAAAGGATTTTTCTACAAATAAACTGTTGCTTGTTGCATCCTTGTTGATCACATTCTGTTGCTGAAGGGTATCAAAACTTCTCTTTTCTTCAGAGTCAGAATTGAGGAGAGGTAATGCCTGCCTTCTGAAGTTCTGGGAACCTCCTGTTTGACTTCATGGGGATTTCTTAGTATGCTGCAGGAATATTTTTGGGGTTTTTTTAATTGCAGAGATGGTGCCTGTGCAGCAGAGGCATCTGCATTCTTTTGAACAAATGGCAAGCCAAAGCAGTTTGCTACATAGCTTTTCCTTTGTGGTTTTTCATAATGGAAAGCAAGACAGCAAATGTGAGTCTGTCATCAGGAATTCTCCAGATAATGCCATGCTGCAGAGAGAGAAGACACTGCATTAGAACTTGTGCTCAAACAATGGTCCTTTACATTAATTATCCCCTCATCACACAAGGTCCTCTGCTGGTGCTGCTTATTTAAAATCTCAGCATCTCTCCCTGATAGCTGCACAGTCTTGGTATGGCACGCTATGCAGGCATCTTTGCACAATAGTTCTGCCCTGCAAAGGATTTAAGCAAGATCTTAAAATGCTAGTTGCTGTTTCCCCCTGCCTTTGCCTATTTTGCCCTTGCTTTATTAAATCTTTCCCCAGGCTCCAGCTATTGTTGGGTTCCATAGTTAACCATTCTTTTAAAATCTAGTCCTCAATAAGAAGTATGGTTTATGAGCAGTCCTACCCTGAGCTCTCTGTGTTTTGATATTCTGCCCACTGCTGCTCTTAGTGGCTCAGTGCAGAGCCCAGCTCTATGCAGCCTGTATTTATCTCTGTCAACTAATGACCACTTCCATACCTCCACTTCCAGCTGCAGACATGTTTAGTACTTCTGTCAGAGTCTGGTAAGTGGAGGGGTCTTTCTCATGTCATAAAACTTCCTGTGTTTCTACCAGAAAAGGCTTCCTCTCCAGCCCACTTTCCCAAATGCTTTATGTACACTTGAGATGTGTGGTCAACTTACCAACGCTGATTAACTACTCCTTTTACTTTCTTTCTGTTTTTCCCTTCCCAACAGTATTTATTACATGTTTCTCTCTCACAGTTCCTTGCTTCCATTTACTATAAAATGCAGACCTGGGTGTATAAATTACTTAGTGGACTCTATGGTGAACCTTTGACTAGCAGTTACTGCATCATTTATGGTTTTCATGGTAATACGCTCAGGAAAGTGAATCACAGTCACAGGACAGCTTTGGATTCCTTTCTTATAAATCCTGTGCTACTGATAAAAAAAATAAAAACTTTGTTTCCTAGCATGTAATTTGGGGATAAAAAAAAAAAAAGGTTAGCCAAATTGATACATGTGAGTATCCCTTCTGTTGCTTCACTTGTATTAATGTATCATCTTGTTCTTTGTGAATGTGACTAGGAGCAGAGCTTCATTCTGCACTTTCTAGAACTGTGTTTAAAATATGCAAAGATCCTGCCCTTTCTCCATTTCTCTATTTTCTTCCAGAAATGGAGAAAATGGAGTTGTTTGCAAGGTCAAAAAAGTTTAAGTGTACAGAATGTATAGTTCATGTAAGGAACATGGTAGGTTTAGCTCCTGACAGTGAACTGAAGCTGGATACTAACCATCTTTGTAGCTTCAGAGAAGACCTGCTGAAACATGATATTGAGGATAAAGCAACAAACGACAATTTTCATTTCGTCTTCAAAATCTATAATAGAGACAAACTCTCAAGTTTGTTGCTCAAGGTCAAGATGCATTACAGATTACTTTAGTTTAGGGAAGTATTCTACTGGCATCCTTCAAATCTTAAAGAAATTTTCTGAAGAAGATAGGGAGGAAGCAAACAGTTTGGTGCAGGCCATTTTCCCAGTGATTTCTCCCAAGCATGCAGCAGCATGCATCAAAGAAAGCGCTTCATATGGCTATTTTTATTGGGTGTTACTGGTTGTACTGTCTTTGAAAGTTTTGTTGCTGACCTGACTGCTGAGTTTGGAAAGCCACAAGAGATCAGTAGTTACATGCAAATGATTTTAAGGTGGGACAAGGGCATCCAGAGGCAGCCTTGGGTGGAGATGGATATATGTTTATATGATTTTTTATGGATGTATGATTTTTATTTTTATATTATTTTTATGGATATATGATTATATGAATTTTCTCACCTTAAAAGGATGAGGAGAAAAGGGTAAGACAAAGTGAGTCATAGGTTTTAGGACTTCTGGTATTCAAGTGATTGAGAAAGTTATGAAACTACAAGAGTTCAGAAACTCCTAAATGTCACATACTTGACAGAGCCAGGTTTAGAAAGGAGCCACTTTCCTGAATGGTCAGGTCTTTACAGAGAGCAACAGTGAAGTTTTGAGAGCTGGCTATGCTGGAGCCAATAATTCCAGGTCCTAAACTTCTGTTGGCTGTGTTACTCCCTCAATGGAGAAGTTACCTCCCTAATTCACTGTAACTTTTTTATAGCAGAGATGCTTTGTTGCAGCACCATTTAAAAGAGGTGCCTCAATTTGAATTGCATCGCTGTTTCAGCTTTGACAATGAAATGGAGGAGTAAGGCCCAAGTTGTTACTCCAAAAAAAAGTAAATGAAGCATGCTGTTGGCTAAGTCAGAGGAGATGGAGCATTACAGTATGTACGTGTACAGAAGGTGGCCTAAAAGCACTCTGCACAATATTAAAATTTATTTCTATTTGATTTTTTAATTATTATACTCAGTCCACTGTGTCACCAAAAACAAAAAGCACACTCCAAAAATTCACTCACGTTTCTTTTCAGGCATTGTCTGACTCACAAGACAAGGCAGTGGGTAGAAAAGAGAAAGAAAATCGGTTTTCAACAAGGCCTAAGGTACTTGCTTTCCAAAAAGTTTATGGCCAAGCCACACAGACCTTGCAGGTAGAAGTATTTGGGTCTTCAAAAGTCAGGTGAGCAGTACATAGAAGGGAGCATATTCCTCTGTATGGCTGCACCTTTTATCATAACAAGCTTTACAGGAGCAGTGGGACCAGCAGCTATCCTGTCTCAAAGCCAGATGAGGCTCTCGGTAGACCTGGTTCAGCTTTGCATTAACCAAACTGACCTAGTGTTTCTGCACCAGCCAGACTATTTTGGGTGAGGTCCAAATCCAACACATGCATATTTAAAGATCGTTTTTGCGAAAGCAGTTATGTTTCTGAGTCTGTTGGATGTATCTTAAAATTCCCTGGCCTGTCCTGGGACAAGGCAAACCTGGACCACCTTGCCCAAACTCTGGCTCCTGCTGTCACCAAGCCTAGGTCACCTACACTGCCAATATGCACTCGCATACCCTAGGCAGAGAGGAAGACTAAAGAATTTAGGGCAGGGTGATAAGGGGTCTCAAACAGGAGTGAATACTTGGACATGCTGCATCTTACATGGATTTCTTGGCAAAGAGATGCTGACAGCCTGAACCCACAACATACTCCTCCTGCAGAAATGTAGCATCTGCTGCGATGGTGTAGGCATTTCTGGTGGCTCTGTGTCCAGGCTCATGAATACACACTCTGTTGTATCGGCACAGGATTCAGAGTGCAGCTTGGTGAGGTATCTTCCCTATGGATTCAGGCATGGCCACAGCAGAGTGTAAAACAATTGGGGAAGCTCTGTACTCTGTGTGTTGGAAGTATAGTCGGGATGCTTCTGCTGCACCTCAGCAACTGAAGCTGGGGGGCTGGGGGAGCAGGCTGGAATTTGCATGAGTAAGGACTGAGTGAGACATCGGCATGTGGTGCACAGGGAGGGGAGGAAGAAGTTGTACTTTTCAAAACTGCTGTCAGAGAAACGTGGGAGAGAGGGGAAGGCTCTTGCATTAGGGAGGCTAGACTGCTGATGTTAAAAGACGGCATGTGAATGACACTTTGAGTCATCTCGTGCTTCACTTTTTCAGCTGCTCATTGCATTGCAAAATCAACTTTTTTAGCCTGGCCACAAAGAAGTATAGTTTGACTAGTCTGTTTCCCATGAAAGATGAATCAGCTTCACTCTCAGACCCCCTACACAAGACTGCTCACAAGTCAAAATAGACATAGCAAACAGCTGAGCAAAAAGAGCACAGAAAGAAGGTTAGCAGTGACTCCTGCAAACACTAAATTTACCTACAAAGCACTGTAACTTTGTATCATTTTTAGGTCTTTCTATTGGTTTTAAATGTGAGAAAAAACTACTCTGCAGAGTGCTGAATGAAATCAATTACTGCTAAGCCAAAACTTTTATTACTGGAAAAACAAAGGGTACAAGTCTGGAATTTTGTGCCAAAGGCAATATGTCAGTGCTTATGAAAGCCAGTATAGGTCCAGGTGAGTTCTAGGACAGAAACATAATATAGGACTAAGCCTATAGGATGGATTATTTCATCATTCCTAAGGTATGTATCTGCAGAAGCAGGAAAGGTATTTCTTTAGAAGTGTTTCCCAATAACACCTGATAGCTAGGATTAGACTCAGATTTGTTTACACTTAAGAAATTAGCCAACATCCTCTACAACTAGAATAGTTCAAATAAAAGTTTTCTACAGATCCCCTGGGGATTGTGTTGCCAGCTGGAGAATGTTGTAGCAATTACCCTGGAAAACATGGAAGGAGATAAATCACCGTAACCAATTTAGCATCAGATAGGATGGGCTAAATTTCCTCAGTTGCTCACAGACAGAAGGAAATATCACTTGCACTTGCTAGACCTGGTAGTCAGGTTTCAGAGGAAGCTCAAGGCATCATCTGCCGTATCAATCTGCTTATTGAGATTTAGAAAGGAGCTGCATGAATGTTTAAACTGATGGATTAACATAGTTTCCATGTAGGCTTTGAGAAATTAATCAAAGCACAAAGCTTGCAAATGCTACTGAGAAGAGGAGGATTTCCAGGCCTTTTTATCCCAGGTAGTAACACCTGCTTGAGAAGAGTTTTGCAAAACACTTATTGCTGCCATCCAGGAAAATACAGAAAGGAACCTAATCTGCTTTCAGTTTGGGTCTACAGGACAGATATGAGTGGATGAATACAAAGCTACCATGTGACTTCCCATCTGCCATTCATTCTCCAAGACATGCTGTTGGTTTGTACTTAGCAAAACAGGGAGAACATTTTTCAGCAGAAGGTGAAGTAGAGTTACAGGAAGAACAACCTCCTCAGCTGTGACTTAGCACCATGCAGTTGTCCTGTTTCTTACTATCATGGCTAGGAAAGCTCTACAGAACTACCAAAACCACCAAAGAAAAGCATGCCAGAGAGAAATTCTGCCTTGTTTTATACATCCATCTTCAGTAAGGATGTTCAGTTATTTAAAAGTTTAGTCTTCTGTGCTAGCATAGTACTTTCACAATTCCCTTACCAGACCCACCTTTCTGCTTTAAATTGCACACTGCAGGAAAGAGTGCTGCATCACTCATGTGAAACACTGTCTGTAGCACCAGGTGAACCAGGCATTGCACAGAAGGAGAGCACAGGTCAAAGTGAGTGCATAGGGTGCTTGTTAGATAAACATGATGGTTCCAAGGGCTTCTTTCTACCATCAGTTCAACCATGTTCCCAGCTCCAGCAAAATTCAGCTGCACAGTGTGGATGTGATCTCTGAATTTCCCATGGATACACCTGGAAATACCAAAATATGGCATCTAGTGAGGACAATAGAGGTGCAACTCTTTTATGTTTCTCTTTGTGGTGTGCTAGACTTAAATCATCTTTCACATTCCACCAGTGAGGTCAGGAGCAGACTTCATAGTCACAAAGGGGTCTCACTAAACTCTAGTTTGATGTTTGTGTGTACTTGTACTACAGCATTAAGCACTAAGGGAAACATTCCTGCCTCTTTCAGAGTTCATTGGACTACACCTTTTCATTTCCAGAAGTGAAGCCAATTTATATAAAATTGCTGGAAAACACTTGTTTTCAGCAAATATTTATCATCATCCTCTCTGAGGCACATTGTTTTTAATGTGTTTCAATTAAATCTCTAAAAGAAAAGTTTTCTCCAATGGAAAAACATAATCTTTGGCAGAAATTGTCTATAATCTCCTAAGAGAGACTTTGCCAGCTGGTACTTTGACTGGTAAGTGAAGTCATATACAAATTGTTTCTGTTGTTAGAAAAATTAGTTTCAAAATCTGGTATCAAAAAACTCCTGTAATCCACTGTCAATCTGAAGCCACAACTCTTTGTTACACATCTACATTGCGATACCACAGCGGAGTCATGACTTCAGTGTGCCTTTGCGTAACAGACAGAACTTGTGGTGGTTTAACACCGGCAGGAAATTAAACCCAAATAAACCACACCCCTTAACCCTGAAGTTTCCAGTAGGGGAGAAGGGACCACCAGGCGAGAATGAGGGCCAAGAGAAGGAGGGGCTCCCACAGACAGTGTTTCCTGACACCTTCCCACTGCAGAGGGGAAGGCAGAATGACACCCTTCTGCTGGGGCGACTGGGTTTTCCTGACAAAGCTGTGCTCCTGGGCAAGATGTGGGAGGCATGGGAGAACAACCTGGTCAGACAGTACTCAGCCCTGCCTCTCCCTGACACCAGCAGAGTGTGAAGGAAGACCACCTTCCTAACAGGAATTTAGGGCCTTGCATCTACGCATACACAGCAGGAATGAAGACTGTTATGCCACTGCAACCTTATTATTAACATCCACCAGGCCCACAGCCACATTTTGCATGAGCTAAAGCCAATTTCCATTTGTAGCTTGGAGAAATTGATCTGCAGACCTAATCTCAGCCAACTCAAGGGCTTACACTTCTATGCCTGTGCTGAGGTTAACTTCAAAATGTGAAGTGTGCAAACAGTGCTAATTTTGGGAATTTTGCTAATTTTGGGAAGCAGAGCAATTGCAAATACGGTAATTTGAGTTGTAAGAAGAAGCTGTTTTTATTCTCTTTCTGCAATTTCTATTTTTAAACCTGCCAAGTCAATTTATTTGTCTTTTTCAAATCTAGAAAACATAACGAAATATGGAAATCTTGTAGTATAAGTGCTTTTAGCTATATTATGAAAAAAAGACAACTAAGAAATTGGGCTGGAATTGCCCATTGTAAGCATTGTCCAAGTCTTTTGCACCAAGAGAGGGTCTGATTTCTGCCTCCTCTGCTTGGTAGGAGTGTTTCCTCCAGTGTGGACCAGAGGGTGCTTCCCAACACTTAAAAATCCCAGCTGGAGACACACTGTGTCATGCATGTAATTCAGACAAGGCCTTTATTAACCTGCCAACAACAGGGATTTTTTGAGTGCTCTGTTGCCATCAGGCAGGGTGTGGTGCAAGGTTATTAAACTGCCTCTGCCACTTAGTTTTCATCTGACACATGCTTAATTGTGAGGATGTCCTTCCTCCTATTAGTGTTTGAATTAGTTCCACTGTAGATGAGAAATGTTGTCCAAACCATGTTATACGGTAAAAAGTATTTAAAGCACAGCTCTAGTACTATGGTAGAGGCAAGTTTAGATGACATGTTATGTCCCCACATTTCCCAGCATCAGCCAGGAATAGCACTGTCTTATTCCTGATGGGCAGAGATGCAATAGTTGACATGACAAAGGGACTGGTCTGGATGTCCCTGTGGGGAGAGGAGGGCTGCAGTTTAAGCCATAAGTAAGAAAGAGACTTCATGCAATGTCCTCTGTCATCTCCTGCTATTTCTATTAATTCTGTAGAAGGAAACTGGTGATGAAGGTAGAATGGGAATGTGAAAAAGAAATAAAATGTGAAGTGACTTCTCAGCCTTGTCATATGGCTGGGGATATTATGTACTAGCAGCTGTTGATCAAAGGTGTAGTATTCAGATGCCAAGGACAGAAATCAGAGGCTAGGGTCAAAAAAAGGTTGATGTTCTTGCACGAGGAACATATTTCACAAGCTATGTAGCTTTGCTACATCATAAATAGCCATAGTCCTTCCTTCCATCCTGATTTTAATCCATCAGGGCATTCAAATTACAGAGTTTCTAATCTTGGAAGCTATATGTGCTTCTTCTATACTCTGCTCCCTGGAGCCTACCTGTGATTGCCAGCTCCAACAAGCTAAGTAAATAAAATTCTTTGGGGAGTGGGAATAGAATAATTAAGTGTTGAAATAATCAGACTAGAAAATGCCACTCACCTTTGGAAAACATCTACACTGCTTTCTGCAGGGAGCAGAGACAGTTTTAAATTGCAGCTGGAGGCAATGACAAGTCCTCTTCATTACTCCCCATGATGCAGAAAGAATCTTGGGAAAGGGAGGCCCTTGTACATCTGGATAAACAAAGCACCTGGAAAATAAGATAAGCCACTTGTTCTAAAGCCAGCACATGTTCTGGTGTGGTTTCCTGGAGAGCCCTGTACGTCCAGTTCTGACAGAGTCCTTTTAGATTGATTGCAAGAGGGAGTCTTCCAAGTTCTGCCAGCTTAGTAAATGCTGTGTTCAGGTTACCTAAGCTGTCTTGTAGAAGAAGCATGGTTAGAAGTTAGTGGGAAACAGTAAACAAAACTAAGCATGCAGCAGCTAATGTAACTACACATTTGGGGCAGAGAGGAGCAGGTGCTATTTTGGATGATAGCCACAGTTCAAAGCCTTAATCCATGTGTTTTGATCAGGAGACTGCTGGCAACTGATCAACAAATGTGACCAAGGCTGACGTCTCCTGTTTGGAGGGTGGTTGGTGTGTGAGAGTGCATGTGTGTTTATAGCTCGGGTCAGGACAGATGATAGGGGTTAGGTACTCTATTGCAGCAACTCCTCTGCTTCTCATGTTTTGCTTTTTTCTACTGTTTAGTTTTACTTTAGTCCAGAATATTTTGGCAAAAATGGAGAGAGAATAATAGAGATTTTATATATGTGTATATGTAAGGCTAGGTGTATTACATTCTGGTTGGTGTGAATCTCTGCCTGGCTTGCCACAGAAGAGATTTTACTCTAGTCTCAACTCTGTAAGTTTTGATCACCCATTTTTCCTGGGTTTCTTAAGCTGTGTTGCACTAAAAGGGGAAGACCTGTCCTGTTCACCCTTGCTTTGCAGTCTTTCGGGTTCACTCTACTACCAGGCATGCTCAGCCAGTTCAGCTCACTCATCCAGCAGGAAGCTGTCACTTGGCTTTGAGGGCATTGTTAGCAGCCCAACGAGCTTGCTGCTACAGCTTAGAGCAGAAATGAGAATTGACAGAAGAGGGAAGGGCCAGAATGTCTTTTTTCACCACTAATCCTGATTCAAATCAGCCTGAATTGCTTGGTAAACCACACCCATAAATACTTTCAAGCTCTGAAAAGGTTTGACTTCAGTATTTGTTTTAGCTAAAAGTATTTCCATAAGCTCTGGTAAAACTGTCTAGATGCCAGTGGCGCTTGGCAACAAATAAAACAGTCCTGTGCCCACTTCCAGGGAAACAGCAACTATCCCAAATCCAGAAACACTAGCAGATGTGAGCTGGGAAAGCCTGTACCCTGGAGAATGTTTAACCAGGAAAACAAGCCCTGAGTACCAATTGCACCTGCTCTGGAGAGGACAGCACCACAAATGCAGCCCAGTGTGGGACCACAAATGTGGGATTGACTTCCTGACTCACTGCTCTCTCTCCAGTACTAGGTTACTCCTGCTAGCAAATTGAGAGTGATATTCACAGCCCTTTCTTTCTCACCTCAAGCTTCTGGGTACAGCTAATTCTGGTCCATCTGTTGCTGAAGGCAGGGTTAGTACCGAAGAAAGGAAAAGAAAGTTTGCTGTGCTCTTGCCTGTACTACAGGATTCCTGTGCTGAAGTTGCAGAGTCCTTCCTTGACCCAGCTCTCCGTGCTATGGTGACAGGTAATAGTCCTGGTAAAAGAGCCTGCAAGGGCTGGGCTGCAGCTCAGCTCAGGGAACGTTTCTAAAACTAGATCAGTCTCAGTGCTGCAGAAGCTCTTGAACTTTCAACTGACCCTTACTTTTGCTAAACTGCTGAGAGCTGTATAGACTATGCTGGTCCTGCAGCACTGTCACAGTGCTGGACCTGTGCAGATGTGAGCTATTACCTCTCCACCTCAAGAGGACTTGGGCTTTACATGCTATGACAAAACAAGCACTGGGAGGAGAGAGGCCAGATGGAGGTGGGGATGAAAAGGCACAGAACATGAAGAAGAAATGTGGTACTACTCACCATTAAACATTTTTGAGCAAAACTCATCTGTGTGTCATCTGTCCCCGTCCATCTCTTTCATTATATCTATCAGATATTTTTAGTCTATTGGCTTTTAGATTTATTGCTTTCCTTTCCGTTTGAAAATAAAGGGGGAAAATCGCATGCTTTCATAGATAGGCAGCAGCTGCTGCAAATGTTGCTTCCTAAACCAATATAATGAGTAAGTTTAAATTTAAATTCAAAGTACTGTTACAAAACAAGGCTCAATTTTCCATTTCTTGCACACCCAATACCACTGGTGGTATCACTCTGTCTGGGAAAACATTAAAAAAACAAGCCAACAAATCATGCTAGTTCTGTCAGTGAGTCAGAGAGCATCTTCCTGTATTTGAACAAACCCTGGTGAATTTAATGGATGTTCCGTGATCCTGCTTCTGAGAATGGTCTTCATTTAATCTGTTCGCTCTTCACCCTGCAAAGCAACATGGCTTGCCATGCTGTGGCTAGGACGTGGTTCCTGTTGTCTGCAGGGGCCATGCTCCAGGACCAGTCTTCCAAGAAAGGCACCACACTGAGAGCAAGAGCAGAGGTCAGCTTGGACCCTGATACCAGGTCAAGTGTGACCAAGGATTAAGCCATTGCTTTTGCATGGTGGATTTCCCAGGTATTGCAGCTGGATGTGGTGGTATCACAACTAAACTCTTTCTGTATATTAGGGTGAACTTTTCTCCAACTTTTTCTTACCCAAGAACTTACACCACTTCTCACAATTTGACCTGCTTGTGGGAAAGAGGGTATTTTTTGTGTAACAGTATCAGCTGCAGACTTATCAAAGATGCAGCCTCCTCCAATTTCTCCCTGTCCCAGGATGTTTTCTGCACTGTGGGGAAGATGCACAGATTGGGAAAGTCACACTTCATGTGAATGGAGGATGGTATAAATTTTTACAACTTCCAGAGTCTTTGTGTCTCTAAGTAGTATGTGTAATAAAAAGGAGTACAGAAAGCTATTTATAATTTTATTAACATGTATGTTTTGTCTTTTATTTACTGTGTATGGAAACCCCATTAATTTATCATGGCTTTGGAAATCTGTATTTGTGCATTATTTCCTCTTCATGTATAGAACAAATGTACAGACCCATCAAAATAAGTAAGTAGAAAGGACTGTGCTGCGCTGTGCTGTGCTGTGCTGTGCTGTGCTGTGCTGTGCTGTGCTGTGCTGTGCTGTGCTGTGGAGAAAAACTGCCCAGTTCAGGACAGACAAATGGTCTGTCATTGCTGCTGCTGTGGGTAACAGTGGCCTTTCAAACTGTTTCCAAAATGCAGATGTACAACTTCTACCTCTCCAGCAATTAAAAGAATACACTAGCTAGGATATGAGGTACATTTGCATTGACTTAAAAGACATAAACCTGAAATGGAAATAAAAAGAACAAGAATTTTTTTCAAGTGGAAAATTAGAGACAGGATAGAAGGGCAAAATGTAAGCAAGCAGGTTTTTCACATCAGCAATTCTTTCAGGCTCTAGATTATTAATTTTTCTGTTTTAAAAACTGGCTTCTTCTTATTTTTTCCTGCTTAAATGTTTAAGGGTGTTTTCTTTAAAACTGTTGAAAACTAGCTTCAATAGTTGAGTACAGGGAAAAACTAAGAGAACATGTAGTGCTAAGCAGAAGAGTCATGCAACCAGTCTGTGTGAAGACATTTCCCTGCATAAGTATTTTATGTAAGCAAAACCCATTAAATACCTTTGAGGACTAAACTGAGAAATCCAAATGTTGAAGATTTTGTTGGAGGCAAAGATCTTCTTAGAGGGAATAATCTGTAGACACCTCCTTTTCTGATCTCATTTTTCCCTGCTTAGATAAGCCAGGCTTTTCACTAAGTATTTATCAATATTAATCGAGCAAGAGAAGGAGTACAGTCCCATATTCTGAAGCTGAGTTTCTGTAAAGAAACGGGAACCTGACTTTTTGGTTCCCTTGGAAGAGCTGTTTTTTCAGTGTTACAACATGCAGCTCCCACTGGTGTCCACTGGAATTCGGTGAGTTTCTAAAAGCTGCCTTTTGGCAGCATCAATAACCAGGCATACAAATAATCTTTGATGTCTTCCTGGCTGTAGCAGTTTATCAGTAGCACTGAGAGATTAACATGCCTCTGCCTCTGAAAGGAGGCTTCCAGGAGCTGCCTGCAGTTTACAGACACAGACAGAAAGTGTTGCTGGCTCTTTAGTATAGATACAGGTAAGAAAGTTCAGTCTTGTCATCAAGGAGGAGTGGGAGGAAGTGTAAGGGACTTTCTGAGAGCATCCTCAAAGGGCTCTAATGTGGCATATGCCAGCTAAGAGTTTCTTGTAATTGCAACTGTCACATAAAAGAGACGAGAGAGTGCAGGTGAGTACAGAGAGATAGGCAGCAGTGCAAACCTCAGTCTGTTGTGAGTCAGTTACAGGTAATACACACCTGGCAGTGTAAAGATGCTTGCAGCCAGCTCTTACAGATGTCCTGCTCTAAGTTAATGCCGTTCCAGAGCCAAGAGCAGCTTTGACACTTGCTCACTCATTATTAAACATCAGAATACTATTTGCTGCTGCTTCTATCCTAAAAGTCATCCAGACTAGAACTGCAGGTGCTGCACTTTGGTATGAATCATAGCGTAAATATTGCCACAGTCACTGCTTGTCACAAACAGGTTTATTTCAAAATGATCATTGCCAAATTCCTCCTTTGTATGGCTGTTTTACAATTCTTCCTCTATTCCTGTCAGCATACTTGACACTGGGAGGTGAGAGAGATGGTCTTGTTTTTGTCCCTCCTCACCCTTGGAGGCACAATCTGTACAATTCACCCGTGAAAGAAGGTAAGGATTCTCTCATTTGACCATTCCATAAGATAAACAAACATGCTAATTTCACACAGTTTTTGTTGGTTTATTTTTGTTTTGGTTTGGGGGGGGGGGGGGGGTGTGGGTTCATTTATTTGTTTGTTTGGTTTGTTTGTTTGTTTTTCCCCAATTTTTTCCAATATAACCATAAATCTGATTTCCTCCACAGCAATGCATTCTGGTAAAATAAGGGGAGGTGTCTGGTGCAGGGAGACCCTGGAGTGCAATGCTGCGGTGGCTGAAATCTCTGCCTGGGAACGCAGCATTGCACAATCATCAAAATGCATAGCACAGCTTGGCCTGACCCCATCTCCTCCCCTCTCTCACCTCCTGTCTGTCTGTACAGGGGCTTCTGGGGAGATACGGGGCATTGCAGCAAGATGGACACATCTCTCATCAGACCTCCAGCCATCCCACCCTTTGCAACATCGTGCCTTCAGGCTATCTGTCAGCCAGGGTAAGAATCCAGTAAACAAGAGCACAAATCAAAAAACAACATTGTGACCTATTTAATGGGAAAAAGACTATGTCGACCCAAGCTGCTGGCAAAACTTGTTTCATTGCAATACCTGCTAGCCAAGTAAGTCATGTGTGGGGCACATGCATTTAAAGTTACCATGCTAGAAGGGTTGCTGCTCCACACTTTTAAACATCTCTGTAAAGGCTTGGTTGGATGGGAATGTATGCAGGCAGGCACATGCTACTTCTACAGCAACAAGAAGAGTCTGAGACTTGTTTCTCAAAGCTAATCATAATGCCTTTCTTGGTCAAGCATTCTAAACACCCATAGTATTTTCCCATGTTAGTGGTATGTGGATGTCCCCCTGTGACCAGGCTCCATTCCAAAGAACACACTATAGAGGACTCTGTTCTCCACTCCATCTTCTGCTGCATGCTTTCCATTACCTCCTCCATGCAGATAGCTGGGCAACAATTTGAGAAGAATGAAAGCAAAGGTTTGCAGGGATGTTTACAGCACAGGGGATGACTTTTGAGTCAAAGAGAGGGGGGACAGGCAACAAACCAAACACATCTATTCCAGTCTGAGGAAGCTCCGAAGAAACTAAATTATTCCAGTGACAAAAGAAAACTCTACAAAAGACATGGTAAGACAAGAAGGCATAAAGCAAGGCTCAAAGTCTAGTTAAAAAAAAAAAAAAAGCCATAAAAAGGTCTATGTAAAACAGCAGCTTTGATCTTCTGCCCTAACTCTGCCAGTTTCCACGTACAAGTAATGTGGCTGCAAATCTCATCTGTGAGTGGAATAGCTTCATCAACTCTTGCCTGAAGAAGATGTCCAGCTTGTGATGCTCAGAAAACTCTCCTCCACATATCAGTGCAATAATAATTTTTAACAGAAGAAACCATGAGATACTGAAGAAGAATGAGAAGCTTCCTTCTGTCATGAAACACACTGTACACAAACAGGAACACTACCACCATAGATTCACTGTATTCAAGCCCTCAGTTTGAACCCTTTGGACACTGGAGATATATATATAGCTATGAAATATTGCTGTAATACTAGTACAGGTTGAAACAAAACACTAGTGATCCTCATACACTTCATTGCAGAAAGCAACCCTGGCAAAAACTGCTGTGTGGTCTTCACAGCAGCTTTGGGGCAGGAAAAAAAATTGCTTAATAGTTCCACCTGGCCTCCACAGCATACAATTTGCTTACACAACTCTTAGAAATTTGTTAATTTCTCAAGTCAGGTGTTAAAAATGTCAGGTTACTCTCCATTTAGTCCTCTGAGAAATATTGCCTTAAATTATACACTCTTCAAAAGACACTTTATTCAGTAGACTGCATATAAGTGCCCTATAATTAGTGTTTTATTTTAGTCTTCCTGAAGTATAGTATAGTGCTGGGAAAAAACCGATGCAGTGCATTATAAGTGCATGGAAGACTTAGTGTTATCCGCTACTCCCTGAGCAGAAAAAAATCAATTCTTCCATCCCACTGAAGCAGAGAACTTAGGTATTTAGGGCTTAGTCCTGCAAACATTTAAAAGTGTGTGTGTGTGTGTGTGTTTGTGTGTGTGTGTGTGTGTGTGTGTGTGTGTGTAGTTTATTCATGTGAGTGAACTGACAGAATTAAACGAGACCATTTCTGTGGATGATTTTTCAGTGTCTTCAGAACTGGCATGACTGGACATTCCTGCCAAGTGGTGTAGAAATGCCATCTATAGAAATGGGGAAGTGTTCTATTTTTAAAAAGTGTATTGAATAATGGATTACTCAGGCAATATATTGACCTTTAGTGATGATTCTTTCATCTTAGCTGCTTTTCTAAGATGCTTTTTTAGGAAAATGACTTATGCTTCTTATCAATGTTGGTTTCTACTACTGATGAGAAGCACATTGTCACATCATACTTGGCAGACACAGGATGCTTAATCTTTAGAGATTTCACTTAACCCAGAAGACTCCACCTAATCAGAAGCAGTCAAACAGAAACGCAAAACTCATCCTGCCTTTGCCTTCTCCTTTTTCTGTAGGATGCCTGCTGCAGTGCAAAGCCTTGAGCTCCATAGACAAGGATATTGCACTGCCCATTTGCTTCAACACACTTCAGTTTCTTCACAAAAGAAGCACAGGCAGGAATTATTCTTCTCACCTACAATTCCAAGAATCTATCAGACTTCAGTAATAACACAGAGGTAGCTGTGGGTTCTTCTGCAAGTAAATGAGAGAGCAGCTGTGGAGATAGATGTTAACATGGATTGCAGAAGAAGTAGTGTGAGGGTAGTGTGAGAACCAATGCATTTTCATTATTTTTGGGACTCTTTTGTCTCCTGTTCATTCTTTTCTCTCTGTATCTCTTCCCATCCTCACTGAGCAAGTGAAAGCTGTGCCACAGATAGGAGCTACAGATGCTCAGATCAGGGAACATTGCAGTGCAGCTGCCAAGCACTGGTTTGTGGCAGCTGTGGTCTCCCTGGCTTTCCCCCAGCAGAGGCTCTGGTTTGGTTTTCTTCTTTCCCATCAAAAAGCTTCCTTCCAAGCAACAGGAGATTCTCTCCAAGCAGGAGATTTCTCCCTTTCACACCTGATTTGTGATGGCTAATGCCCTCAAAAGATACAGCAGGGAAATGGCACATGGATGTGGTGCCCTAGGTCTTGTATTCTCTATCAGAAAACAGAAGCAGGAGGCACTGATGGTCTGACTAAGGGAGTGGGAGCAGGACAAGTGTGAATCTCACCATTTATTCTGTATTGCCTACCTAGCAAAACCCTTAGTCGCACACTTTGAGCTCAGCCTACATAAGGATGCACAGTAAGGCGCTGTGTGCTTCACTATGATTCATGTGAAACTTGAGTATTTTCTTGACTAGGAAGGCTGTTTCAGAAATGTGAGGTAACCCTGGTGGTTCCCAGAACCAGTGGGAGAGAGGAACAAAATGGAAATAGTGGGGGGAAACAGGCAATGATGAGCAAGTCAATTATGCATATACACAACTGCAGGTACATAACTGAAGGTAAGGATAAGGTTGTCCAGGGACCAGAGGATAAAACTGTTCCTTTATCATATATCTCCCTTGCTTAGCATTCTTAAGAGCCACCCACAGCCCTGGTATCT
Organism: Cyanistes caeruleus; assembly: GCF_971803275.1. Taxonomy (NCBI): domain Eukaryota; kingdom Metazoa; phylum Chordata; class Aves; order Passeriformes; family Paridae; genus Cyanistes; species Cyanistes caeruleus. Next base: position 42,975,384 of record NC_141732.1, on the reverse strand, counting down.
GCAGTCTTGAAAAAAAACTCACTGCACCCTGCAGCTGAGTGTCATGAATGTACCTTTGCTCAAGTATGTGAGAACAAGTAACCAGTATCCTCTTGGATTTCTCTGCTTGAGGAGGAGGATAGCAAAAAGTCAGCCAAGTCAGCCAAGACCTCACTGGGCCATGATATTTCTAGATATTATTTTCTCCTTCCAGACTGTAGTGAATTCAGGATGCAGAACTACATCTGAGCTGAATTGAATTACAAACCCAGTTCATGAATTCCTGTCTTTCCAGTGTTTTGCATAAAAAAAGGTTCAAGCCCTTGTCAAAGAACATATTAGCAATTCAGCTTAAAAAAAAAATAAAATTAAAATCAGTTTGAGAATTAGCTTTCATCTTCTTCCGCTAAATTTTGGGCAGAATTGCAGCAACACATATGCTGATTTGTCAGCCCAAAAAATTTGTTTCTGCAGCCAGCATCTAGCTAGGAAAATATGTAGAAACGAGTCCTGACAGTTGTGTGGAGGTTTTATAGAGACACTGGTCCTGAATTATTTTTAAGCTTGTTCCTCTACTCCCTCACAGGTCTTGATTAACAAAGAGTTGTTAGTTAATGTTCGTGGAAGACGAAGGTGTTTAATCAATGCAAAATACTACCTTTAGTAGTGATTAATCAATGCAAAATATTACCTTTAGTAGTGATACCACTACAGTGAGGTATTTTATTATCTCTTTTTAATTTTGTTTTGATTATCTTCAGTCAAGATCTAGCCAAAAACACACAATGTGCATTAATGCAATATCTAGAGTGGCTTTTCTCAAAGGATAGAGATAAGGTAAGACTAGTACTTAATTAAATCAAATTTTACAGAGTGAATGGTCTTGGTGATAAAGCTTGGGGGCAGGAGGGAAGAAGAGTTTATTTTTGCTATTTTTTTATTTTGAAGAATTTGAAGCATAAAGAGCACTATAAAGGACTAGGAACTGACTCAATAGGTGGAAAAGTCAGGGGAAATACTAGAAAATCCCACATATTCTGCTTAATCCAACTATCAGTCACTTCTAGCAACTCTGTCCTTTGTCTCTCTTCATCTTCACTCTGCATGAGGAGCCATCAGCACACAACCTTAGTCATCTGAGGGAAGATTAGGAGAAAGACCACTGGCGGCAGAGGGGCTCACGGCCGAGGAGATGGACTTCTACCTCACTGAGGTTACCGCAGGAGGAGCAAACAACCTCAGTGGCACTGGGTTTGTACAGAATCATCAGACAGGCACAAAATTTGCCTTGAGTCGAGGTGAAAAGGGCATGTTACAGCCAGAGGTAAAGCATGCAGACATATGCATGCTAGACATTCTGGTATCATTTGAAAATATGTTCATATTGATTCTGGTTTGAAAGCTAACATGAAAAACCAGACAGTTGTCTGAGTCAAAATTTTCTAAACTCTTTCTTAAAGACTTTTCTTGGTGACTCCTTGCTTTGATGTCTCCAGTCCCCTTCAGACAAATAAGGCAACTGAAGGCTTGCATAGTGGGAAATAGGCAGTGTAGATCTTAAATCTGGCCAAATACAGAAAGAAGTATGGGCTAGTCCCAGCTGGATTTTGCCACTTCTGCTTGGCTCTTCTTTCAGTGAGTAGTAAAGAAGAAGAGAAAACAGCTTTCTGTATGGTATTAGAAATCATTAGACAACCAAGTCTAATCCAGTATTTGATTATTAGAGTATTCTGTTGTTTTATTTTTAAATACTGCTTCACAGGGAGATAATTTATCTTTATCTTCACAGGAGATAATTTAGTAATATTATGATGGAGCATTTTAATTTAAATTATTATAGTCTACTAAATACAGAACATTGCTGATGTTTTTCCATTAATAATTGGCCCTTCTTTCTACAATTTTGAATTTACAATCTGTGAATGGTTTAGGACAGTACAAACTCAGCCGATTGAACAACAGATGAGATAATGTTCTCATTATTATAATGATTTCATATTTGAGTTATAGATATATTTTTTCATGAAACCCAGGAAGAAAACAGCTATGCCAGTATGGAGCCATTTTTGGGTGTCCTTGCCTTGTTACAATGTAAAACTATTTAGGGTGGATGTCCAGCTGTGCTAATGTAGTAGTACTGCATGGAAAAAAAAAAAAAAAAAGAAGTAAAAAATTCAAGCTTATTTAGTGGGGGGGGGGAGGGGGGGAATAAGATTTTTTTTTTTTTTTTTAATATTTGCCACTGTACATATAGTCAAAATAGTCAAAAAATAAGGAGTTTTTAGGTAAACTGGAGACTGCTACTATGTTGATTATTTTGTATATTTCTGCACTTTCTTTCTCCCTTCCTTCCTCTCTGTCTTCATCATAGTATTTGGGGAACCTTTTGCAGGTAGCTTGCGAATGTACCTAGTTCCAGTTCCAAGTGTCAAGACTGAGAGCCCCTGAAAATTTGCACTGAAACCTGCACCAAGGAAAGCCTTTGTTAACAGACAAGTTAGCTGGAGCAGACTGCATTCACCCTGGCAAAACCCTAAAACACAGCCTCTGTTTTGAACAGTTACTTGTTTAGCCAAAAACAAAGTCCTTAAAAAAAAAGGTAGCTGGGGGAAACAGCCGGCACTCTGGATTGCACTGTGTGCTCAAGTGTCTGCCCTTCATGCTAATGGGAGGGCTTGGGACCACTATCAGGGGGCAGGAGAGCAGAAGGCAACCCAGGTACACGGCATCGAGACAGGCTCTGAACAAAGGGGTTTCATCACCGCCTTTCCAGCCACGGGCAAAGGCCAGATTTTTTGTATTAGATCACGGATATGGTCAGTAATGAGTTGTTTGCAGGCCAATGTGTAAAACGGCTTACTTAGCTGATATCCAAGTCTGACTTTGAGCAATAGAGCTCAGGGAGCAAGGAATCTGCAGGTAGAGTACACTGTAATGTGAATGGTGAGACATGGCTTGAGCAGGGCCCAGTATTAGGCAGCAGAACCAGAGTCCAGCATGGCTGTAAGCTACTGTAGGCACCATCATGACCACTCCAGGTGAGCCCGCTTTTCTGGTAATGCATGCACACCAAGAAATAGCCTTCCATAAAAGCAGCGGAAGACTCTGGTGACAAGGATGAGAAATGATTGTGTGAATACTGTGTCAGTCACTCACAGTTCTCTTCTTCAAGCCCAGGGGCAAGGTCTAGAAAAATCCCTGTGGATGTTTCCATATGAAGCAAGAGGAAATTGCATAAGCTTATATATAGCTGCCCATGAGACAAGTTTGAGAAGCAGCATTCAACCCTCAGCTCTGCAGCTGCTGCACTATGTATGGCCTTGTCATGCAGCCATCACGAACACTGCTGCAATGCAAAACAGTTTCCTAAAGTATCTTGTTTCATGCTGACCACTAACTAAATCAGCTTCACTTCATATCCAGATGACTCTTGCACGCACTCACTTTCAGTGGCAAATGAACAGCCAGTGCAGAAGTCATTTGCCTTCTGCTGTGCTGTCCTGAAGCTTGCGGCATACATTTAGGATGTCTCACAGACAGGCTGATCAAAAGAGATCAAAAGAAATTCTGCTCTACTGATAATGTGAAGATTCAAATCAAAAAGGTTCTTGGTGGCCATAAAGGTTCTAATAAAGGTTCTATGAAAGACCTGGTGTAGTGTGTCTGCCACAGTGATCAAGCAGTTATTAAAATATATTATAATGTAATTCTGGCAGCAACTGCCAGAGCATCAATGGGCTGAGAATGCTTCAACTGACTCTCAGAGACTGACAAGGCAATGTGCATTTCACTCACTTATATCACATGTGTGATCATATTCCCCAAACTAGGTAACCCTTGCATTTATCTTGACTGGCAGAAATAAGAAAAGTGATGTGATGCATTACAATTTACTGTGGCTAATCGTGGTATTGAAGAACCTACAGTAATTAGTTAATAGTCACTCATTTTATTTCGGTGGCCACAGCTGCACGTTACTGCTTCTTCTTTCCTCAATCTTTCTGTTTGTAAAGCAGAAATAACAGCAGGTGTGAGTCACCACTGCTCTTACCCAAAAAAACACATGCAGTCATTTTGCTTTTACCTGATTTTCAGGAAAACAAACTTTAGACCCATGTTTGATTGTTTCAATAGCCTCTCTCCTCTTCTGCAAACAGCTTTTGTTTAATCTTCTCTCACATGATCTGTTAATGAAGCCCAGACTGTAACTTTTAAGTTTAAAAATAATTCCTCACCTCACTCACAGTCTCTAACCTTATCATGGGAAATGCTTTCCAGCATGTCAACTTGCCCTTTAGACACTACTGCTCCAAGACACAGACAGATTTGTCTTTTATGCTATGCAACTGTTTACAATGGCTTGCAGAAACACAATCAAACACTAAAAGATTTATACTTCTCTGAACTTTATTACAGTTTTCATCTCAAAATAGAAATGTTGGACTGTTAAACAAAAACAAAATGTGATTTCAAATCTTAAACAGTATGTGAAATCATCCCTACACCTTCTTTGAATTATGTTAAAATGCTTTCACTATAATCTGTAGAGTACTAATGGGCAGTAAAAATTTTTTTTTGGTCAGAGAAATTTTACAATACAGACTGGATTTACAGCTTCCAATTTGTTAGAACAAATTTTTAAATTAGGAGAATCAGGAAATTGTAAATACTTTTGAGGTTTTTTTTAATATCCTTCTTAGTGTTAGGAGGAAAAAACACCAATTATCTTTAAATTTTAGACAAACATCAATACAATGTGAAAATTATTCTACATTTGTGAACTTCTACATCAACAATTCAAGATAATACTTTCCTGCATACTCCCATTATTTCCCCTGGTTAGCTTTCAGATCTCCCAAAACACAGAAATTGCCACCTGCCAGAAATCAGGAAGAGATACTGAGTAATGAGTGAGGAATCAATCAAATTGAAGTTTCAAATTTTAAGCATGTGAGTTACACCATGGTCAAAGCTTCAAAGCTGACTTCAAACATGACTCAGTATTTAACCTCTGTAAAAAAAAAAGGTAAAATAAAAAAGAAAACAAAATAACTATATTTACCCACACAGATACAAAAAATACCTCCATCAAAAAAACCTCATAGCAACAGAATATTGCTTTTGAGAAACCCTAACCCTGAAGTAATGGAAGACCCCCACCTGGTCTTTCTTGCAAGGCAAGCAATCACTTGCATCATTTCCCAACTCCTGTGACTAGGTGAGACATTGAGATGCAAACGAAGTCGTCTCTGCCTTGTGAGCTAGCAGAGAAGCTGGAATGTGGTTTCTTATCTAGCATTTGGGTGAGGAAATGGTAATTCTGGTAGATCACAAGACCACTGAAAACAAAGAAGTCTTTCAGAAGGATTGTGTCACTGTTCCTCAGCCATCTCCCAGGTCTTCAGATCACTCACAGAACCCTATCTGGGTTCCCTTGAAGCAAATGTTTCTTCCTTTTCTATTCTAATAATGATGCAACTAACTTCATTATGAGTTATGCTCCAGCTAAAGCAGTTTGGGAGAATCTGAAACAAAGATTCTTAGAGCCTGCTTATGAATGAACGTTGTTAATCCCAGATGGACATTATAAACCCTGATGCCACCTCAGATCTGTGGTGAGGAATGCCTAGGGTGTGGGAGAAAGCTGGTTACTTTCATGGAACTGCATGGAAGAAGAGAAACCACTTATGTTTATTTGGTAGCCTTTTTCCCAGGCATGTTCAATTCGTGTTCACCAAATAATTTAGGTGAAAAATATCTGCAGTTCCTGAAATTTTTCTGAGTGTGTCACTAATAATAAGTATTAAAGCAAGAGCATAGGGATATCCCTGCTGCATTTGTGTTCTTATGTCCGCCCAGCTTCCTGAAGCAGTAACTCTGGTTGGAAATTTACTATGCTTTTTTCCTGCAAGAAGTCTTTACCATAAGGTAGAAGAAAATCATGATTATTTTTTAGAAAAGAAAGTTGACCTGTATTTTTAGTTTCATTTTCCTTAAGAATAATATGGCTGGTGTTTGTTAAACGTTTGCTACAAATCAGACTCTGAGATGTAAAATCAGCACAGTGTTCTCTGCAATGTAACTGTGATTTCCTAAATTGGGTCAATTTTTAGAAACAGAAGTACATATAAGACTTGAGTTTTTTAATTGTTTTGTTTGTTTTTGGTTTTGTTTGCTGTTTTATTTTATTTTGTTTTTGTAGCATCTAATGGAAGCTGGTGAGAAAAAGCTTGGTATGAAATACAGTAATTTGCATCTTAGGCTATAGAACACTAAACATCTTGATTGAGATCATACTCCTGTAGAAACCTAATCTTAAGCCACAGTGTAGAGTGAAATGACAGAAACTAGATTGTAAACTAGAGGATTTAAATGTTTGTATAAACAAACATGTTTGCATGCATAGCTTTTTAAGTAAGCTATTCAGTATTTTTATTTCAGGAACAAAAATCCTGAATTTAGTCTAAACAGTAATGCAAAAATCCATCCAACACTTTGACTAAATAAAATAAATGTCCTACCTTTGCTGTTCAGATAAAATGGCATACAAACAAACCACTTGTTTTCACTTCAGTAAATATCATGGCTCATGAGTTGAGATTGCTGGTTTGGGGGAGTTGCTTGTGCACATGGTCTTGTTACAGCTGAGTGTGACATAGCTTATTCTGCGTACCAACATCCGTTGCTCAGACGGTTTTCACATAGTGCCAGCCTCCTGTAGCTTGGCAAGTCAATTGCCATTACAAAGGAGTTTAGCTTTTCTGATTGCTAAATTGTCTTCTGGCAGATGCAGATTGGTCCCTTCCTCTGTGTATTTTTACCAGGAGAACAAAGAACAGCAAGGTACAGAAGTACCAAAAGAGTTTTAAAAGTCCTGGGTTCAAATAAGTAGATTGGATCCAAAGGGAGATCATTCTGCTGCACATATGCGATGCAGCAACTCGTGCAGTACCAAGCACACTTAGTAACTGCAGCAGCACATAGCAAATTGATGAGATCTGTCCCTGGAGGTGCAATGTTGAATTGACTCCTTCAGCTCAAGGGGCGACACACCGCTATGCAAGTTCCTGGCACTATTTAGAAATCTATGGGCTCTGTTATCTGGTAAATTGTAGGGCCTGATAGCCACAGTGGAGTTGGCAAACTTTTAGCTGTTGCAATGGTGACATGACTAGTTATTAAAAGGTGTTGTTCCTGCATCTTAGAAGAGCGGTATGCCTTTGGCAAAATACCTGGAGTTGTGTGTATGTAGAGTTCCTCAAAAGCTGTGTTGTTTTGGTTTTTTTTTTTAATTATTTTGAAAGTTATCCTCCAAAACTGAGAGGTCTAAAGTAGTGTACAAGTGTCTTTCTTCCAAGTTTTTATCTTTGGATTATTGCAGACAGAACACTGACTACTGTGATTAGCATGGCTAGCTAAATCTCCTCTGGACTGGATGGCATCAACTGAACTTTTAAGCAGAGGAACTGAAGGAGCTCTTGATTTCAGCCCTTCTCTCTGCTAACCTAAAAGAAGTGCATTGCTCAATCCCCACAGAGATGTTTTCAATACAGCAAAGGCTGCTACGGCTGGTGTGACTGCAGCACACTGTCACGAGATTGCACAGTTTGATGGAAAATTAGTTCTATCAGTATCTGCCCAGTTATTACCTGTAACTGCTGCCACTGACCCTCTGTTCACTTCAGCAGACCATCACCACACTGGGCTTACAGTTTGGCTTGTGAACACATCGTGGTACACAGGCAAGAGCAGCAGGGACACTAACAGAGGGATACCTAGCAGCTGTGAACATGGTGTTTTCACCTTGCCTGATATAATGAAAAGCTGCTGCAACATGCCTGTCAGTGTTCATGTTGATGCATTATAATAAAATTCTTAGAGTGGAAATGTGCATCCAGGAGTTAGAGGTGGTTCTACTTCAGATTCCTATCACAGGTTTCTAAATGGGCACTCTTGTAATCACCAAATTCTGACCATGGCTGTTGCTGTGCTGATTTCCTTGCATATGCTTACATTTTTGCACTTGGGCTCTCAAACATCCTTAGCAAAATATCTAGGGAATTGATATATCCACATAACACTTATGACTCAGTACAAACCTAAATCAACATGCTGAAGGTGAAAGTATTCCTGTCTCTTTAAAGGATTTCAAGAAATTCTCTGCTCAGATTTCCCTATGTAAACTGCTAGGGAGAATTCACATATCTTCATAGTAAAAATGGTATTTGACTCCTGTGCGTGTGTGTGCATCAAGAATGTTAAGGAGAGAACAGCACAGTGATATCATATGTTATCTGACTACATGGTAACTTCCCCAAAGAGACAGGGCCTCATATCATCCAGAAAAGCATCAGTTTGTCTTGGTGCATCTCAGGGCACATTACAGAATAGCAGACATGTGACTTATGGTGCAAGAACTCCTGTAATTTAGACATCACGTCCTGTTATGCCAGCTAAATATCTTGTACTTTAAGAAAATAACTTTTTGTCCATAGTTCTTGATAATTTACTTGTAGCCTTTCAACGCTCAGTGAATACTAGATACAATTGCATAAACAGAACTGAGAAATCCAATTGCACAAAAAATATCAGAAAAAAGCTGTTAAGTAAAATATTTTCAAATGCCACACATCTCAAAAAAACCCAAAATCCAAGATAAAAAAAATCCCTTATTATGAGTTAATCAAACTAGATGATGTTGTATCTAACTCTCCTGAGGTATTTAAATGTAAATTGATTATGAAGGGAAAAGTTTCATGCTGGAAAGATACACATGCATAGGGGAATTGCACAAGTACTTTAAAAAGACAAGACAACCCCTCCAACACATCTTTATGTATTTGGCTCTGTGAGGTGTCCTTAGGTCAAAGAGTGCTCCTCAGATTATCTGGGTAAAGAAACTCGTATTGCTTGTTTTAGCAATACATTGTGTCTTAAGGCATGAAAAAACTGAGAAGTATGCATCATATGATTTCTTCCTTTTCACTGTTGTGTAACAGTCTGCAAACCCTGATTTTTACACTAAATAGACACTCTCAAGTTTATAAGCTAAAGCCATCAGTAATGCTGGCTCTACAAGGGTTTAAGGGTGAACCTCACACAACTTGTAGTTATTCTACTACTGCAGACAAGTTCCCTGTTAAAAATCAAAGTGTGTCCACTACTGCTTACATGAAAACCAAGTCCATGTGTAAATCTACTAGTGTCTTATCTGTGTTGCAACTCTTGATGTCACAAACAGTGTTTTCCAGTAAGTGTTACCGGATGCTGTGCACATAAACACTAGCCACCACTGGTGTTAAAACACCTTCTACCAAGCCTGGGTCCAGAGGAAAAAAATAAAAAAAGGAAAACAAACAAACAAAAAACCAAACCAAAAACAAAAACCAAAACAAGATCCCCGAAGAAAAAACAATAAAGCAGTTTTCAGATACTAAAACACGAGGGAATAAAAGGACTTTCCTAGAAGTGCTTCTGGCAGCAGTGTCACCACCATGCTGGTGTGCACAGTGGGAGATGCTTCCTCACACCTGCGTGGTGCCAGCCTTATGGAAGCGGCCCTGCCGGCCGTGTTAACAAAACCTCTGGCAGAGTCGCAAAGGCAGCAGCTGTCCCAGACAGGAGGAACGGGCTGGCCCAGGCAGGAGGAGCGGGCTGGCGCAGGCAGGAGGAGCGGGCCGGCCCAGGCAGGAGGAGCGGGCTGCGGCTGCTGCGGGGCACGCAGGGCCGGAGACCACCGGGGCACCACAGGAGCCGCCGCAACAACCTGATCCGAGCAGGATCCCTCACCGGGAGCACACGGACGGCGCTGGGGCTGCCAACACCCGCCATTCGTGTCTCTTTGCCCCCAGACTTAAGTTTTCCCTCATTCTGCCAGCTGCCCACTTTAAGTCCCTCCGAGTTAAATTCCACCAGGCTTAGCGTGCTGCCACTATCCCCGGCCTGACAGCGCTCGGAATAAATACTTGAACAAACATTGCCCAACCTAGCGGCTGCGGCGGTGCAGGATGTCCCCGGGAAGGCCCCACGCCGCCGCCGGGCACTCCGGGTCCCGTCCCGGGGATGATGGGGGGCAGCCTCTGCAGACCCCGCCCGCCCCGGGCCCGGCGGGAGGCGCGGCCCGGCCCGGCCGCCAATGGGCGCGGCGCGGCGCGGCGGGGCGGGCACGGCCGCGGCCGGGATAAGAAGGACTGCGGAGGGTGAGCGTCGTCGGGCAGAGGAGGTGAGGGGCAGGGGAGACCCTCAAGCGCGGTGAGCGTGGGCTGCGAGGAGGGGGCGCGTGGATAGGCCCGGCCTCGGCCTTGTCCCGCGGTGGGGTGGTTCCTGCCGGGAAGCAGCCGCCATTCCAGCTACTTTCTCGGGAGACTGCCGACTGCGCGCCCCGCGTCCCGGCCCTGCCGGCCGGGCTTGTTTACAGTCGCGGCCGAGGGCGGGGCGGGCAGCGCAGGGTGCTCGGCTCCGGCCGATCGTGGCGGAGGACGCGCCTGCGGCCTCGGGTCTGGCATCCCCCCGCTCTGGGCGCCCTGCCTGACCGCTGTTCCTCCGTCCTTGGCAGATCCGCCAGCATGAACCCGAAACTGATCACGCTGTGCCTCTGCTTGGGCGTCGTTCTCGGGGCGCCGAGACTGGACCCCGAGCTGGACGACCACTGGCAGCTGTGGAAGTCGTGGCACAAGAAGGACTATCATGAGGTGAGCCCCCGGGGGTACGGGCTCGGCCGGGCGAGCGCTGAGCGCACGGAGCTGGGCCCCACCAGCTGAGTCATTTCTGCTTTGTTACAACGCCGGCTATGGGCAGCGCTTGGGAAGCGTAATCCTTCTCTTCCCAGGTTCCTTTCCTGTGTTTGTGTATTGACTCAGCTGCACTGTACTTGTTTTTGTTATGAGGGCGGCAAAGACCGCCTCTTAACACCATTCACGCTTCCCATTCAAGTAGTCTACATTTGCCCTATTATCATGAGCCTTGTTGTGCAGGCAAATGTGGTTTGAAATGCCTCCTTGAAGTATGCTGGTTTTTTTGGCTCCTTAGAGAGAAGAAGGTTGGAGGAGAGTGGTGTGGGAGAAGAATCTGAAAATGATTGAAATCCATAATCTGGATCATGCATTAGGAAAACACAGCTACAAGTTGGGAATGAATCAGTTCGGTGACATGGTATGTATAGAGACATGCAATGCATAGTCTATGTAATGGTGTGTAATAGATTGTAACCGCATATATTGATTTGTTTTTCAGACAACTGAGGAGTTCAGACAGGTTATGAATGGTTATGTACACAAGAAGTCAGAAAGAAAATACAGAGGATCACAGTTTCTTGAGCCCAACTTCCTGGAAGCACCACGATCAGTAGATTGGCGAGAGAAGGGATATGTGACTCCAGTTAAAGACCAGGTACTATCTGATGGTGAATTTCTAACCAGTTACAGGTCCAGTTTCTTGAATGCTACACCCAGTTTCATAGAGGAAAAACACTGTACCTGTTTAATGGTGCCTAGTACAAGCTTATTAAACTTGCACCATTTTGTAGCTGTCTGGGTTTGTAACTTAACGATTTCACTTTATACTTCAGGGTCAATGTGGCTCTTGCTGGGCTTTCAGCACAACTGGAGCTCTTGAAGGGCAGCATTTCAGAAAAACCGGCAAACTTGTGTCACTGAGTGAACAGAATCTGGTGGACTGCTCTCGCCCTGAGGGGAATCAAGGTTGTAGTGGTGGTCTCATGGACCAGGCTTTCCAATATGTGCAGGATAATGGGGGCATCGATTCAGAGGAATCCTACCCATACACTGCAAAGGTAAGTGGAATAGTTGAATTGTATGGCAGGTGTCATGTGTTTTGTGGGGGAAAAATTGTGTGTTGGGAAACTCATACCTAGAAAGAAAAAAGTCTGTATAGAGATTAGTGCATCTGTAATTCCTGTTACACCTTTGCCAAGAGAGCTAGCATGCCTGCTAGCCCCAGTAGGAATCACTTTCTGCACTGGTCCTTGAGGTCAAAATCTTGACAGACCAGTTAGAAAAACTGGAGCAAGTATTCTTATTCCTCCCCCTCGTTTCCCTTCTATCAAGCCTTATCTTGGTTGCCACACCAAACCAAGAACTCAGCCCTTGTCAACAGTGCTACTTAGTGGTAGGACAGCAATTAATCTTCCCGTAACTGACCTATTACAGACTTGTTACCTACAGACCGCCTAATTCTTGTGGCTAGTGTCAGTTGGTTTCTTAACAGTTGTTAATGCCTTAAGTTCTGTTTCTGGATTAAATATGCATAAATGGAGATAATGGACAGGCTTTTAAAATCCCTCTAATAATGTATCAAATGTTAAACAGGTACAGGAGGATGAAAGAGCGGTAGTTCAGTTGTGGTATCACTTGAGAGGCCATAGTTTGTGGTGTTCACCTCTTAATAGTTCTGCTCACTATAGAGGTTCTTTTCTTTCAACTTGTTTGGTGTTGTCTGAGTCAGCAATAGCAATACTATTTGTTGTGAACAGCATTGGCTCTGGGTTCCTGTTTGTCTATGTCCCTGTAATCTTAATTTTTTCCTAATCTTGGCTGTTGTAGAGATCCCAGTTGATTATATAAACTGCCTAACTTCCTAAGTGTGAAAAGTAAGCAACTGAGTTGTAGTGTGTGTGTTCATTTAGTTGGGGAATCAACTTTGATACTAACATATAATGCAGGTAAGGGAAGGATGTGTTTGCTTGAATCTGTTTTAGTTCCACATGACCTGACTTCCAAACTAGGCCTCACCTCACCTCTCTTCTGCTGTAAATGTATGTGACATCAGCAGTTCAGGCTTCACTGTAAAAAAACCCAAAAAACCAAATGAAAAAACAACAAAAATACTGCCCCCAAATGTTGTATGTAAGGTCAAGTAATACAAATTCTTAATTTTCAAAACATTCTGTACAGCTTTTCAAACTATGACATGTTGAAATTTTGGATTTTAAGTGCTTGCTCAGTGAGCAGTTTCTGGATTGCTTTGTAATTAATGAATACTTGGCTTTCTTCCATTGCCCATTAATGCATTCTGGGCTTCTTTCCTTCCTGTGAAGATATTTTTCCTGCCCACTAAAGAGGGCAGAGTTCCAGAATGTGATGGCCCTCTGCACCTCAGTAAGGTTGGTGGGGATTTCTTGGGCCCCACTGTCATCTACATTTCTGTACTCTTTAAAATCCCTGAAGCAGTTCCTCTGTATTCCCTGTCTGTTATCCTTGCAAAGTGCTGCTGAGGCATTTGGATCCTCCTCAGTCGTCCCTTGCTTTCAAAGCAGTAAAGGCACATAATGTGTTGTAGTTCTGTGCTCAAATGGAGCATTTTAACACTTCTGTGTTAAAATGGAAAACTGTGTAATAACTACAGCTTTCTCTACTTAGGATGATGAAGACTGTCGCTACAAGGCAGAATACAATGCTGCTAATGACACTGGCTTTGTTGACATCCCTCAAGGACACGAAAGAGCTCTCATGAAAGCAGTTGCAGCTGTGGGTCCAGTGTCTGTTGCTATTGATGCGGGCCATTCTTCATTTCAGTTCTATCAGTCAGGTGGGGATTTGTTAATTACATTCATTCAGAGAGCTGGGTTTTTTAATTACTCAATTTTCATTACCCTACAGTTAAATAGATGAAAAAAAAACCCAGGTATGACAACTCAGAAATCATTTTAATACTAGGTCAGATTTTCATATGTATTTCTTGCATGTGTGTCTACTTGTCCCTCACTTTTTGCCATGATAAAATTCACTAAGATCCCTTTCTGTAACTTTCAAGAAGCTGTGCAACATTTAAGGTGAAATACATAAAGCTTCTCATGAGAATAAGGGTTTTCTACAGATGATTTTGCTTATGAGTGAACTTACACCTTTGTAGGTATCTACTATGAACCTGACTGCAGCAGTGAAGACTTGGACCATGGTGTTCTGGTTGTAGGTTATGGCTTTGAGGGGGAAGATGTAGATGGGAAGAAATACTGGATTGTTAAGAACAGGTAAGATCTGTGTCCTGTATCCAAGGGAGAATAGAAGGCAAATAGTAGTTTGTCACTTGTAAGGGCAGAGGTAGAAAGAAAACAGTAATTAAAATCTGTGTGTGGGAAATCTGGAGATTGTTTTCAGATTGTATGGTACGACAAAAGGTAAAATCCAGCTTGTGCTGCTGGCAGCCTAATAAACTAAGCCCAAAGCAGCCATCTTACTCTGCTTGTTCAGTTAATTTAAGAGAATTCAGTTCCCTTGAAACAGCCTGTGAACCTAGTGGATAGTACAGCAGTGGAGCAGAGGGTGCGGGGGGACAGGTGGAGAAAGCCTGCTTGTGAGGGTGTAATGAATTTTTTTTGGAAGCAGAGTGCTGCTGTCTTCTGTGAAATAGGATAATACTTGAACTTTAAAGACTGAGTTGCCTCCTAAGTTGGTAGGGAGAATAAATTAACGCCGAAGGGCACATCACATGAGCTTGTCTCATGTTCTCAGCATTACTAGGGCACCACCCTCAAATGCTGTTTGCAGCCTTTGACTTCCCTTAAATTGCCTGGGAGCAGTGTCTGAGCTTCAGGCACCTGTAGTCAAGGTTTGTGCATCAATGTGACTACCTCGTGAGAGAATGGCTGCATTCTTCAGTTCTGTGAGCTTGGGATGCCTCCTGGGATGCTTTTAATTGCTGGAAAACACTTAAGTTTTTGTCTGCAGTTATCTTGGATTTTCTCCACAAGTGTGGAAAGCAGCAGTCTTCAGGTTTAAACACTTCAGCGGGAGGGCAGTAAATGACTTCTGAATATGTAAACAAACCCTTTGCTTTTGTTTTCAGCTGGGGTGAGAAGTGGGGTGACAAAGGATATATCTACATGGCCAAGGACAGGAAGAACCACTGTGGAATAGCAACAGCTGCTAGCTATCCACTGGTATAATTTGGAGACTGAACATTTCAGTACAAGAGGGGATCTAAACTGAATGACCAAACCCATGTTCGCATGTGGTAGCCTTGTGTCTTTCAAAACTCAACTTGATTTTTAAAACTTTTGAAGTATATTTTACATGTTGGTGACATGCCACTTGTTTAAATTAATGTAAATGTTGGTATGTAAACAGCTTGTAATATTGCTGGCTTTGGACTGCTTAACCCAATAGATTCTTTGTATTTTAGCTTTTTTTTTTGAAATTGCAATGTGTCCAAAGGTTTACTTTTTAAATAAATACTTAAATTCCACTATATACTATGACTTGGTATTTTGGTCTTTTTTTTCTGCTTGGGACTTCTGTCACATAGGCATCTTAAATCAGACTCTTAGGTGGAGTCTATATGTGTGCACCTCTCTCTCCATCGGTCACTAAAATGTAGCCTCATTTGGGAATGGCTAGTAGCTGTTTTAAAAAGGAGTATAGAATTTAATTATACAGATTATTTAAAATGGAAGTGGAGAAGTCTCTCTGGTTCTTTGTGTCTCGTAACAAAGATCTTCAGTTTTGTCATCTTCTGTATGCAGCATCTGATCTTCACTTAGTTTTTAATTCTGTTAGTGTTTTCTTAATGGTACCTCAAAATACCACACTTGTGTAGTTTGTGCAGTTATGTCCTCTTGAGCATTATAGTAGAAATACACCCAAAGCACACCTGGGCTGTTCAGATGGCTTGTTTCTGGAGATATGTAGGGCACTAGATACTGTCTTCCCCCTGTACCAGCTTCAGCTGGAGAAGGAAGGGAGAAAATGGAGAAACTATTTCCCTGTGGAAAGTGACATTGGGCTGCTTTGTTACCTATGTACTTTCTGGCTGGCTTAACTGTGGTGGTTTACACAGTGCCCTATTCTCTGCAGGTATCACTTCTGCTGAAACATGAGTATTAGCTTTCTACTGTTCAGATGTGTTTTGGGTACCAGTACTTCCTGTAGAGGATGGTAAATACCAAAATCAGCAGGGGGAGGAGAGGGCATGGCTTTTGGGTGTTGACATCAACTCTTGCTCTTGGACATCAACTCTTGCTCTTGGGCTGTAGGTGAAGGAGGTGTTGTTCTGAAGCATATGAGCACAAGTTTTGAGTTCATGAACACAGGTTTTTGTGCATAATGTCTTTTCAGAAGCTGATAGCCATGCACACAAAGGAACACTTAGATCAGAACTTGTGGACAATTAATTTCCTTATTGTTAATAATGTAAGTCTTTAGCTTGCATTTAATGAACTCTTTTAAAGAGAAAAACAAGGTGAGTTATCCATAATAATAATAATTGTGAGTTCATGTGCTGCTTGTAGATGAATTCTTTCAACCTGAATTTCCTGACAAGTTTGGTTTGTTATTTTTTTTTTAAGGAAGAGCCTCACTCAGCCCAGTGGCTATGTTACAAGCCACAGAGCAGAAATACTGGTTAGAATTTAGCTATTATGTTGACTTGCTAAGCTAGTTATGGAGAGCATCCACAGTGCCTGGGGAAACTGTGGACTAAATATGCAGCTCACCTGGTGGTCCTCTAAAGACTGATATTCAGAAGGAAATGGCATTGGTCTATACATTTAAAATGAGAGTCAGGAGCAAAGTGCTGCCAGAGACTATAAGCTCCTTATGCAGAAGATGATTTTTCATACTTGCTGCTGGACCTGGGAATAGATTGACACCTGCCTCTCTTAACACTTTTTAATCCTAGAAGCTGATGTTACTGTGAGCCTGGTAATGCTTCATGCTTTGGGTTTTCTTTATTGGCTAAAACAGGAGCGAGACCATTACAAAACCTGCTAAAAAAATGGGCAACAGAGAAAAGTTTGGTTGTAAAACCCAGGGTTAAAAAAAGTTTACTGAAAAAAAAAAGTATTTTTTACAAGTAGATGGGAAATGAAAAGGAAACAGCATTCCAAAGCATCTGCACGTGAATGGGCGTGTAGCTCACAAAGCCTTTGACTTTTTTAGAAAAAATATGTGATAATGTAGCTATTTGTGTGCATTAAAACTTGCTGACTGTTCTGGCTGAACATCCTCAGAGTGGAATAATAAAGGCACAGGGTAAGTCAGGTCATGTAGATAATATTTACACATATTATTTACACAATATGTTACTGAAGTAATAGCTTCACCTAGAATTACCTTACATGACGCTATAAAGACTAAAATTTTTGTGTAAGTTGCAGTTTGTGTAAGTTTTTTCTTAGGAATATAAAGAACACATTTCAAGAGCAATGCTAAATCTGGTTTTGTGATTCCACTGCGGTGGTCCTGTCTTCTGTAAAATGGTTTTATTTACTTCAGAAATACTGTAGTAAAGTAGCAAATGATTCAATAGTGGTATATGTTGTGTTGGGAAAGTGTTGTCTCTGTTCAAAGTTGTTCCTTTATGAAGATACACAGCAAATGGATGTTATGTGTGGTCATGGATAGCTCCAGAGCTGTTACCAGAAAGCTATGGTAGTTAAAGCTCTTGATTACTGTTCCAGTGATTTCTGTCCAAAGCTTGTTGGTTATATTCTTACTGCTAGCTGAAGCTGCATTTATTAGAAGATGTGTTACTTTAAAATATACTAGTGCACATGTATTATCAGTAAAAAATCCTACCCTATCCTGGTTCAGGCCCTGTTAAAATTGCAGCTATTACTGATGGGCTCTTACACATAGCTGAATGCATGAGCTGGGTATTATATTGCATGCTAGATGGCAGTTCTGTACCATGATAAACCTTAGCAGTCCTTGCTTGTTAGTATCTTAATTGTGAAAATGCACTTTTTTTAATTGGAATTTGTGAAGAGAAAAGTTTTGCATTTGATTTTCATGTGCTGCTGCTTCTAAGACTGTTCTTCTACTAAAGGTCTCTTAGCAGTTTCTCTGCTCTGCTAATTGAATGTATTTATCACTCACTGGACCTGAGTTTTTAAAGACATGTATTCTTGAGGCAAGGAAAGTAATGAAATTAAATTATTTCACTTACATGTGAAGTTCTTATTCTTTAGTCTGGTGAGAAATGACTTTAACTGTCATGTAGGAAACTATTTTCCCTTAAGAGCACTCAGTTTTTGATACTATCTGTTTCTGCTGAGTGGAATGGAATTTTGGTGGGGTTTTATATAATGTGATTAGTCTTTTTGTCTTTGCTAATGTTAAATTAATTTCCAAAAATTAACAGTGAAACAAATAATTTTATTATTCTGCTACACAAGCCATGCACTGAAGTAATTTTCAAAGCACTTGGAAGAACTATGGTAACTAAATATTTGTCATTTCATGGTGTGAAAAACTTACAGGAAAGGCAAACATGATGAATTGTAGCAGTGAAGGTTTCTATAATGAAAGATTAATTGTTGGTCTGCATAACAGCACTCAGAAAACATTGTTCTGAGACAACTGGATGAAAATGTGAATATCCACTTCAAAAAATACCCAAAAATGAGCTGCTGAATATCAGTCATGCAGCATTTGCTCCTTAATCTCCTTGATAAAAAACCAAATCCCGTCATATAATTAAGCTTAATGCCAGCCAATAATTTTTTACGTATTAGAGATTGGCAGCAATTTCTGGCTATTAAGCAAGGAATTGAGCACATCCTGAAGGCTATCATAATGTAACCTGATGGTTCTGCTTTCTAGCTCTCTTTGGACTTTACCAAGATGTAGGACAGATTGAGCACCACTTTTTATTTCTTGTCTGTCCAATACTCTTCAGTCTTTTTGCTGTGAAGTCATAGCACAAAATGCTGACTCAATTAATGCACTGTTTCAAATAAATAATTGTTTAAATCAGTAATGGGGATGTTATTATCTTATTTGTTAATCACAGTCTTATTGAATCATGAGTGAAATTTTGGGTAAGTGCAGGGTCTCCTAAAGCATTTGAAAGAAAGGCTAAAATCATAAACAAAATTTCATTCACAGTTCACAAAACTGAACTTGGGCCATACTCAATACGGCTTGTCTGAAAGCAGACAGGGAGCCCAATCAGGGACTTCTTTTGGGGGTGTTGGACGGTTGGCCACAGGGTGGAGACCTGATCCATGGATCAATTAGTTTTAGGAAGATAGAAGTCTCAAGAATATCAGAAGATGGCACCTGCATTTGTGTTCACAAGTGAACTTGACTGTTCTGGGTGTTTTTTTTCAAGCTCGGTTGCACAAAGATTTATTGTCCAGTGATCCTAAAATATGATTTCTGCAACACTTTTTGTTTCCATCCTGTTTTCTGCTGAAGAGATACTGCCAACCTCTGTGTTGGCACAGAGAAACCATGGCAATGGCCATTTGTAAAATACTGGATTCTTTTTTACAATGCTTCTTCCTTGTTTTGTTCACTGATAGTTCTACCCACCTCTAGGAGATCCAAAACCTACTGCTGAGTGAAACCTGATAGATTTTTGCAATAAGGTGATGCTGGAAAACACATTGTCGAAGTAACACTATGTGTTGTCAGGTGTGGTGCTGCAGTGCTGATACCTGGTACCCTCCACAGTCCTGGTTTGGGAAGAAGTGGTCAAAGATGGAGCAGGGCCAGAGTGAGCTATTCCTCTCCCCACCACCTTCAGAAGGCTGTTCTGGTTGGAGGGTGGCTTTGTGAGTTCCTCTAGGGAAAGATTGTTGATGGTCTGAGAGCTCAGCAAGGAAGAGATGATTGTCCAGCCTTGTTTTTTGTCTGTACTATTGTGTGTTCTCCCAGGGTGAGAATGGTTTAGGTGTGCTCCCCTGCGGTGCCACTGAGGGCCCTCTGAAGCTATTACAGCTATTACTTCCTGCCTCTAGTAGTAAAAGCTGCAGTCTCAGGAGCTACCATGGAAATAGTCTAAGTTTTATTAAGATTTTTTTTTTTTTAATTACTAGTGAAAGCTTCCTGCACAGCATGCATGCCATAACATAGATCTTTCTAAAATGAATGCTGGGCTACTAGACACTCAAACTGGCTTAGGGTCTGAGAAGTTGATGCTGAAATAGGATGTTGAGAAGGCCTTGAGGATGTAGCATGTCTTGAAACGCGCTTGATTTTGCTTAAAACTGAAGGTCAAATGAGGTGGCTTCAGAGCTGCCAAGTCAGGTGTTTTTTCCCCACAAAGGAAGTATACTTCTAAGCACACCTCTGTAATATATCAGTTTATGCTACTGGTAACAAGGCAGAAAAACACGCCTAGATAGGGCTGCCCACAGAACTTTAAACCAGTTCATTGCTGTGTATGCAGGCATCCATTTTTGCTAGATATAGGAAAAAAAAAAAAAAGCACACCAAAAAAACCATCACACCATGGCACAATCCTTTACCATAATAGTACAGCAATGCCAGAATTGTGAACTCAAGTTCTTCTCAATATTTAACATTCCTTCTGCTCAGCACGTTTAGCAGTATTGCTTTCCTCATTCAAGCATGAAGCATAAACTGACAGCAGGGTTGTTTTGGAACAGGAAATACATGCTGGAAACTTCAGCTGTATTGTAAAATTGCACTGGCTTTAGGAGATTTATAATAATACTCTCTCATAGTTAAAAGAGATGTCTCTCTCTGTTTATACAGAAACTCCAATGCCTTGTGCAAAGGTTAAGAATAAATCCTGCTGCCTTTTTGCTATCTGTTGCTGGCTAGTCACGGGGAGAATGGGAGAGGACCTGTGTTTTCTGATTCAGTGCTGTTTTGAGCATTTCTGTCACATTACTCTCACAATGTAATAGAGCATTTCAGAAGCAAGCCTTGTGTACACAGGATGTGATGGATGCCCATCAGCAATACTTTTGAAGTGGTGTTTCTGTAGCAGTATTTCCAGACATTTCAATGAACTTTATAGCCCCTTTCTGTCAGTAATTCTGCAAACAAAGAGCAAAAGAAACTTCCTCCACACTGCATTTCTAATCTAAACTGAAAACTGGGAGAGGAAGGAGGCCAAAAGTAGTGAGGCCACCTGCCAGAGGGCAGGCAAGAGATTAGCAGCTGTGGGTGTGCATTTGCAAGAAGTCTCCCCCTTTGGCTTTGTTTTCTCCCACTATATCTTCAGGAGAGCTAAAAGTAAACATCCTCATTCATGTTCTTCTGCTGAGTTTAAATTTCAGATCTGGTTTTCATGGCCTTTTACACTTACCCTCCCTGCTTTGGTTTGAGCAGTTTCCTTTTTCTGCGCCAGAATAATAAATCATGCTGTGTTGTTAAAAGAGGGAGAAAATTGTCCATGCAGGAACAAAACAGGAAATCTGGTGATCGAAAGGGCAAAAGACAGCTGGTGTGTCAGCCGGTACAGTGTGTCAGAGCTGTGCTCTCAGAGCTCATGGTGACAAGGTTAGTGCTGCGGTGGCTGGGCGTGGAGAGGAGCTGACCTCTTTATTTCCCCAGCATGTGCCGACGGTGCATTGGAGCGCCTGCTGAATTGATGAGACATCGTGAACAGTCATGCCTGGGCTGGGATTAGGCTGGCCATGTTCATTCAGCCTGAGCACTGCTGACCCAGTAATTGAGCAGGAGCATTATCTCTTTCAGAGGTGTCCCTTCGAAAGTGATAAAATATTCACTGGGTGATCTGCTCAGCAGCTGACAACAATTCTTAGGCCAAACTCTTGTTTATCAGCATGGGAGCACAGAGCTGTTTTGGCCAACACCCTCAGCAAGCTGGCTCACCAAACTGTCTTCACTGAGTGCAGTGGTCAGAACTACAAAAGCTGCTACCAGAAAACAGGTTGCTTGGCTCCTGATGAACAGTGTCTTGCCAAACCATGATGCAAATCATTGCATCGGATGAAAGCAACCTCCTCCAGGCAGATCGCAGTGGAAAATCCTATGTCTGTGAAGTATTAAAATAAGTTTAGTTGAACCAGATCACATGCTTAGTTTGAGGTTTTTGTTTTTATGTTTTTCTGAAATCACTGCTGTATTTGCAGAAAGCTAGGAACAAAAATCAAAGGTGTTTCTGGTAGCAATACTTGGGGTTTATGAACACTGTCCCTGATGGCATGAAGCCTGAATGGTAGGGAATGTCTCATCAAAATTTCAGATGTTCTGTTCCTCTAGGGAACTGTGTGCAGATCACAATGTACATTTACTCTCTGTTATTCCCACTTTTGTGTCCTGGATGTCTCTGGAAAATAGATACTTTTTACTTTTGCTGTCCCACAGAAACTAATGGCCTTATCATCTTTCATTTTATTAAACCTACTCTTCCACAGGCACCAACCCCCCTTTTCTCACAGTAAGTCTATGTGGTATAATCCATATAAGCTAAAAGCTCTTTCCTGTTCTCTGTCTCTAATTAGCTGGCATTTTATAAATGAAGAAAACTTTTGCTTGACTTTTCCAGAAATATGAGTTGGCTTTATTAAAAAAAAACTAGCAAAACTCCCTGTGTGTATGTTTCATTGGAAACAGAATGAAGTATTTTCATATAAATGCTCAGAAACACATTTGATCCTACATTTCAAAGGGCATCTGCATTTCAGCTGCCTGTCTTTCTCAGGGATGAGTGAGGTCCTCCTGCAGAGTGTCCAGGATCAGCTCCTCAGAGTGCTAGGCTGGCAGGGCAGCAGCACAGGCAGCCAGGGTGACACGGGACTGGTGGGAAGCCTGCCAGCCCCAACCTGTTCTCTGATCCCCCATCTTGTGATTGCAGTCACAAGGCCACCTCTCTGCGCCTGGCTGCTCAGACTAACTCAGTTTCCAGTCAAAGTAATTTGTGAACAACTGCTCATTTAGTAGAGACTGGTGGGGTTGCTGTATTTTCTTGTGTTATTGGACACCACTAGGTTGATGTAGTTTGCCTTTATTTTACTTCTGAAATAGGTGCAAATGTTCCAAATAATTGTAAAGAAGAATTATGTTTGGCAACAAGTTTGACAACCAGTGCTTTAACAGTCGCATATATATATATATACACACCTGGTGCAGTACAAACAGTATAGTTTCTGCATCTTCCTCCAAAAGTAATAAGAAGTCAAATTTATTCATATATAATTTCTACATAAATATATAAATATATATATAAAAATATATAAATACCTATCAGTGATAAATTAATATATAATTTATGCCAGGAAACTATTGAATACTGATAAAAAGGCACATATGTGAACTAGTGTTTAGTTCACATATGTCTGTTCCTTCCTGTACTTGGTGTTTGCATGTATTTTCAATTTTGTATCATGCTGATGAGCATCTGAGGAGTAATATCAGGCATTGCTGACTTTTGCATCTGGAGGCAGTCACAACACCTTCATCGTGAGCACTGACTGCTTCTCTCAGCAGCCTTGATGGTAGCTTGTGGTGTGTCCTCTTCCACACCACTCCAACCACTAAATAGTCACTGATTCTTAAAAAAAAAATCAAAAAAAATCTGTGTCTTACTTTCTCAGCAGCCCTCAGATACCTTGCAAAACCATGATGGGAGGCCATGGGAGGAAGTTGTGGTCCAGTGTTGCAAGGGTTTCATAGGTGGTGTGTCCCCTCACCCTCACCCTGCAGTGTAAGAGAGCTCTGTAGAAATGGTCTGAACTAGCATCTCACTGCAGAGGGAAACTTTAAAACTCACCCTGAGCCTTTTAGGAGGACTTTGTGGAGTGGTGTGGTTGCAGGGTTCTGCTGTGTGTAGCAGAATACATACAAGTACTTAGGTATGAGTAGAATAGTAGTAAGGTAGATCGAAGCAGGACTCCAGCAAAGAACATCCACTGTTCACACTGAATAAAGCTGCTTGCTTTCTCAATCTGCGTTTGAAGTTTGTAGGGGTTGTTTATACAGAGTAGATATGGATCTCTTTGTAAGTACCAGCCACCCAGCCACCCACAAACGAAGAGCATTGTCATTTAAGCATCTGCAGCCACCTAAGCAGCAGTTAGTCAGAGCAGTGTCCCAGCCCTAGCCCCTCCTCTAACATGTGCTTTTGGTGCAAACTGAGGAAAAATAAATGTGGGGAAAATAGCAGCTGGGGTTAGATCCAGGCTTTGCTGTGAAGCTATACTTAAATGAAGGCAAGTTGGGTGCTGTAAGGCTGACAGTAAGTAGGGCACTCAATGACTGACACATTGCAGTGTGCAGGTGTACATATCCTGCCAGCAGGAACACAGATCTTAAGCATTAGACTGGGTACACCCACTCCAAAACAAACTGCAACCATGTCCCTAAGTGGTGGTTTTTAGAGGCCCTGTGGTTTCCCTGAGGACTACTCAAGGTATCTCTGTTCTTGCCCCATCATCTCTCCTGGCCCCTTGGGAACAGGACTAAGTTACCAGTGATCCTTCTGATGCAAAACCAGTATTGTTAGCTGACTTAGACTGGCCTCAAATTACACTTGGTTTTAGGTTTCCAACTTAAAAAATGCAATGGAGTTCCTCAATAAATAGTGACATCAACATCTGTTTGTGTTTTGATATAAAGACTTGGAGAGACAATTACATATATATGCATATATGTCTAAAAAAAAGTTGTAAATACATGTACGTGCACATTATTTTCACAGGAAAATGGATTCATTAGTTTCCATAATCAGGGTGCACAAATGCATCATGCAGTAAAAAGATTTTATTATTACCTAAACCGTCTATTTTTTTTCTGCTTCCTCTTCAGTCTCCAGGACTTAAGTGTTGTTTGTGTTCTACTGTTGATAGTAGAACTTTGAGATAGTAGAGCACGTGATGAGGAACAGACTAAACAAGTTCACACTGTACTTGCTGATTCTGGGAAGTTGTCACAGCTTTAAAAAGTGCCAGATACCTGCAGAAAGAGTGCTTTGATACCTGAAGCAGCACTGAAATCACATCTTCACCCCTGGGATAGCAATAACTAAGGGTAAACACTCATCATGAATAATTTTTTCTGCTTTTGTTCAGCCTGCCTCTTCTTTAGGAATAGTAAAACACTATTTTATAGTGTTTAACTAGTAAGTTATATTTTAACTTGGATTTTCTTGGCAGGAGTATTTTCAACTCCTCCATGTGTCCTAATGTAATTCACAAAGTGTTCTTAATAAAGTTTTGTACCAGCACAGGGCTGGGGGGGGGGGGGGGGGAGTATGGGGGGGTGGATCAGGGGTGAAAATGAGAAGAGGGTACAGGAGTTGTTTACGTCAAGGAGGTTGCCTAAAAAAAGTTAATATAATGAGACAGGAGAGTTATAAAGGGGGTTAGACTGAAGAGTCTAATAGTTAAAGTGACCTAAAGCCCAGTTTTCACATCCTTATCACTTAATGAAATCACACATTTCTTTTAATTCCTAATTTTTGCTCTCATTGGCCAATGACTGCTAGTTACACAGTGTATTTCTGATCTCCTCAGGCAAGTGCCAAGTCAGAGATCTAGCACCAGAGCGCCTACAGATGGATGGCTCTAGAAGCCTAGAAATGTCCAGTCCACAGAATCATTAGGGTTGGAAGGGACCTCTGGAGATCATGCAGTGCAATCCCCCTTCCAAGGCATGGTCAGCTTCAGCAAGTTACACAGAAACCTGTTCAAATGGGTTTTAAATGTCTTCACAGAGGAAGACTCCAGGGCAGCCTGTTCCAGTGTTCTGCCACCCTCAATGGAAAGAAATTCTTCCTCAGTGGTGCAATTTCTTGTGTTTTAGTTTATAAGCATTGATCCTCCTCCTGTCTCTGGGCACCACTGAAAGAGTCTGGCACCATCCTCTTGGCACCCACCTTTGAGATATTTATATGTGTGAATGTGATCCCCTCTCAGTCTAAAGAGACTAAACAGACTAAACAGGCCCAGCTCCTGCAGTAAGAGAGATGCTCCAGACCCCAGATCATCCTTGGTCATCCCTCGCTGGACCCTCTCCAGTAGCTCCTTGTCTCTCTTTTACCAAGGAGCCTGGAACTGGGCACAGCACACCAGACACAGCCTCACCAGGGCCAAGTAGAGGTGCAACTCCTTCAACTTCTGGCTGTGCTCTTCCCAATGCACCCTTGGCCCTCCTGGCCACAAGAATACTGCCAGCTCATGGACAACTTGTGGTCCACCAAGAGTTCCAGATCCTTCTCCACAGAGCAGCTGTGCTGGCACTTGGGGCTGTTCCTCCCCAGGTGCAGGACCTGACACCTGCCCTTGTTGAATCATTAAATTTCTCTCTGCCCAACTCTCCAGCCTATCCAGGACCCATGGAATGGCAGCAGAACCTTCAGGTGGATCAGCCACTCCCTCGGTTTAGTGCCATCAGCCAACTTGCTGGGGGTACATTCTATCCCTTCATGGGGTCATTGATAAACAGGTGGAACAAGAATGGTTCCATTATTGACCCCAGAGAATGCCACTGGCTGTTGGTCTCCAGGTGGATTCTGCTGTGCTGATCACAACCCTCTGAGCTCTGTCCTTCAGCCAGTTCCTGATCCACCTCACTGTCCATTCCTCTAACCCACATTTCCTGAGCTTTCCTGTGAGATGTTATAGGAGACAGTGTCAAAAGTCTTGCTGAAGTCAGGTCAGACAACATCCACTGCTCTCCCCTCACTGACCCATCCTGCCATGCCACCACAGAAGTTTATCAGATCGGTCAAGCATGAGTTCCCCTTGGACAATCCATGGTGACTACTCCCATGCCTGGGCACGACCTCCAGAATTAGTTGTTCCATTCCCTTTTCAGGTACAGAGCTGAGGCTGACACAACTTATCTTCCCAGCTCCTCCTTGTCCTTTTTGGAGATGTCAGTAATGTTGACTTCCCTCCAGTCATCATGCACCTCTCCCATTCTCCATGATTTTGCACAGATAATGGAGGTTGGCTTAGCAACATCTGCCAGCTCCTTGGGCACTCATGGATACATCCCATCAGAGCCCCTGGATTTATGGGTGTTAAGTCTCTCTAGCTGATCTCTAACCCAACCCTCCATTACCAGGGCAAAGTCTTCCTTTCTTCAGCCTTCCTCTCTTGCCTCCAGGGTCTGGGACTCCTGAGGGCTGGCCTCACCAATATAGACTAAGACAAAGAAGGCATTCAATAATTCTGACTTCTCTGTGTCTTCTGGCACCAGGACACCACAATTCAGCAGTAGCCCCACATTTTCCCTAATCTTCCTTTTGCTGCTGATGTACTTGTAGAAGCCCTTTCAGTTGTCCTCATCAGATTCAATGCAAAGTGAGACTTGGTCTTCCTTATCCCTGCATACTCTGATGATGTTCCTATAGCCCTCCCACAAGGCCTGGCTCTTTTTTAACATCCCAGAAATTTCTTTTCTAGAAACTCTCTGCTCATCCATGCAGATCTACTGCCCCCTTTGCCTGATTTCCTGCTCATAGGGCTATGAGGTCTTGAGCTTGGAAGAAGTGATGTTTGAATATTGACCAGCTCTCTTGGACCTCCTTATCTACTAGAGCCTTATGACATGGGATTGTTATGAGCTGTCTTTGGAGAGGCCAAAGCTTGCTCTCAGGAAGGTCATGCAGGATCCTGACTCCCTAAGACAAAGGGCTAAAGTGTATGTCTCAAACAGCAATAACCAGATAGCTGTGGAGCCAACCAAGGATTGTTGATAATAACAACCAGTGATTGTTAGTAACACACACTGTGAGAAAGAACAGGGTGTGGCTGGAGAAGGTGGCCATACAGAATTAGGGCAGCACTTTTCCAGGACAAACATCCTTGTTGTAACTCTTGGAGATAAGGACAACACAGTGCAAGCATAGGAATGAGACTGAGAAGTGGGCATGCATGGATTATAGGGAGGGATCAAGACAACCCAAGATGGCTCTGACCCATTTCCTGAAAGGCTGAAAAGAACAGACTGTGCATCATAAGTAATTTGTACAGAAAATGAGAAAGTTATCTTCACGGCAGGGAAAAGCAGGTATCCTCACAAAGCCCAGGCCCATATGCACCCCCCATCCCCGAATTCCACATCAGCTGGAGTCAAGACTCTGTGTCTCCCCTGCCTTCCCCCTCCTCTTTAGTTCATATCTCTCCCTGTCTCTCTCTCTCTCTCCCTCCTGCTTTCTCCCCTTTTGCCCTACCTCTTTATTCAAACCCCACTGCTGTGTGCTTATTCTAGGAGATTAGGGGCTAATTTGTATAAATTCTCACGCCAAGTGTGGAATTTACTAAAAGTTTTGTAAGCTTCTGCAGACTGTTTGACTTTTGTTGTTCCCTTTGACCACAAGCATAGCACAAGCATCTACAAAAGCATCCACAATACCTGGAAAAACCAAAAGCATCTACAAAACTTGGGTGTTCCCTTCCACTTAAAGACAGGACAACACAGTGACTAAGGAATTGCAGTATAATGTGTAAAAGGGCAAGCTTCAATCTGAAATAAGAACATTTCAAAGAGAAAATGGAGGTATAACAGTGTTTGTGTATCCTCTTGCATAGGCCAGTGGATCAGAGGGCAATGCAGATGACAGTGGATCAACAGAATAGGCATCATTTGAGTCTCACATCCATAGCAATGATTTATTGTAATTTGTGCTTTGAAAGGTGTGTGTATATAACACATGGTATTTCCTGTTCTCGTGAGAAATTAAATACCCTGGCAATGCTGCAGCCTTTTCGTCTCTATTAATTACCCAAAATATATATAATTTTCAGCTTAAAAATACTGTTTCAGACAGCATGAGATTTCTGCTCTTCTTAGGGCTGTCAAGATAAAAAACATCTGCAAGAAAACCTGACAAAAAAATCCAGAAAATGGCATTTCCAATACTGATGTGGAAATCCTGTCGCAAACAATGCTGTCCATGTAATGTCAAATGTAAAGCTTCAGATCAAATGGGGATACTGTTCCTCTTGTTAACATTATATAATACTAGATAAAGTAAGTAGTTGCTGTTTGTCATGACTCTGTCTCTACACTTGCCCTGCCTAAATCAGAATTAAAGGATTTCTACAAGGAAATCCTGCAAGGAGAAACAAAATCTCACTATTTTTTCCTCTTCTTGTAAATTGGGACTTTCACTGAGATTGGTGGTAAATGCTAGAATCCACTGTTTTGAAAGGTAAAGCTTTTCTTGGAAACTGAAACTGGACAAGCAATATTTGATGTGGAAAGACTTTAGCTGCTCTTCTGGTGTTTCTGAACACAATCAAGGTATTCTTGCACATCATCTGGAGAGCCAAGTATGAGAGGAACTCTCTGGTGAATATTCTCAGGTTTCACATCCAACACTGCTTTGGTCCCTGTAGTTGCCATTCCACCTGCCTGCTCAATGATGAAAGCCATAGGGTTGCATTCATAGAGAAGTCGGAGCTAGAAAGAAAGAAGAAACACATGATTGTCTTAGGGGGAAATTATATCAAAGGACTTCCCTAAACTTAGCATTCCTTTTGTGATTTTAGGAATTTTTGTACTAAACTTCAATATACCTGAGTAGCAATGTCATTTGGAGATCCCCTCCTTCCTTCTCTTCTCACCTTTGCTAAAGCTTTTTGTTTGGAGGAACAGTGCACTGACCTTACACCCAGGCATCACCACTATCATTTCCAAGCTGACATACAGATATGCAGCACCAGCGACGCTGTATTTTGTCAAAAATGTTGAAAGTGGGTGTCCCACAAACATCAGCAAAACAGTTAAGCCAGTTAAGTTAGCAGTTCTGGGAAAGAAAAGCCAAAATATCTTCTCATATGGAGCCTTTATGTGTTAACTCAGAGCTTGGGATAATCATGTTATGTTTAGTCAGGATGTTTTGAAGTTTGAAACTTGATGCTCCCAGTCTCATATTTCAGGATTTTATTGCTTCTCTTCAGAAATGTATATAGATATTAGTGGCCTGAACTTATCCAACTTATCCTTAGCTTCAGAAGGAGCTGCAGTTATTTATTACAGGCAAAATTTCCTTTTTGGTTTGGACCCTGTTTACATTTTTTAAATGTTACCTTTTGAGGTGAGTGTGTTCTGGTGGAGTGTAAACTTATTTAGGATATATGCCAAAAGTTCCTGTGTTTAAATGAACATCGATAATAGCTGGTCAGCTCTGAAGAAACATTATTTCTGTAGGTTTATCTATGAAGTGCTCATGTACAACTACATTAATACATATTTTGTTTGAAGGACTCCAGAAGAGGGAATGTTTTCTGGGAAAAAGGAAGTGTGACAGAATGCTACAGTGTATAGAGACAGAGAAATGGGTTGAACACAGGGCTTCATTACCTGTCATGCCTTTAGCACACTGCAATAAAAGGGTGATACACCACAACTTAAATAGCACTATATTACCTTCTTTCTTATCTTTAAAGCCCAGTGAAGTGCTACTTCTGGTACAAGGACTCCATCTCTGAGGCAACATAGGACCATTATGTTTCACTCTTCCTCCTATTGCTTGGCCCAGTTCTGGCAGATCATGAGCCAGCAAACAGCAGTGGCATCACCATGGAACCACGTTTCAAGTTTCATGCTGCTTAGCTGTGACTATGCTTTGAGGAAAGCAGTTTTTCTTCAGGTAGCAGTGCAATTGCACTTAAAGATCCACAGATGGGCTCTGTCTTCAGATAGGTTTAGCATTTTCACCTAATAGAAAACTATAAGCCTTAAGTTTATGAAAAATATTATTCAAAATACATTATTTGAAGATTTACTGGTAGTCTTGTACTGTAGTGTTTATTGAGCATTTAGTTTTCTTTCTTTAACTTAAGGAAGGATCTGTAAATTTTAGGGCCTACATTCATGTCATTTGCATTTACTCTAGAGACTTTTGATCAGTTAGTGACATTTGATTCTTTTCTGCTCTCTAACCAAGTGCATAGACTGTCTTTCAGGGAACTTGCCACAAGAGTATTGTTTCTCCAATAAGAAAGGATATATGTGAAAAGAACTACATACTCTTGTACTCTGAGATGGAAAGAAAACTTATTTGTAATGATAGCATATTTTTCTTCTTCCATTACTCTCTTTACTATGGCAGTTCAAGCCAGAGCAATCCAATAATAAACATGGGTTAACTCCTGTGGAAACCTTTATTTTGTAAAGTTATATAAATACTTTGTTCCTTTGTTCTTTTGTCCTGTTTCTCATTCTCTCTTTTCAACAGTGGTTTAGTACAGATTTCAAAACAAAAAGTTTAATTGGAAGAGGCCAGTCAGCAAACCCACTTTTTTCACACACAGCAAATTCCTTTTTTTTCTCTTCCCTTATATACAAACAGATCCACATCATTTGCTGAGGACTTTTTGGGGTGGTGTTTTGGGAGTTATTTGGGGTTTTTTTTTTGCCATGGGATGCTGATTCAAAAATTTAAATCATTTTTGCCTGGACAAACATGCAGACATTTTTGGTTGTATATGTTGAAGATAATTATTTTCCTATTTTTGCTTTGAAGACCATTTGGATCTGCTGATATTTTGGTAAATACAAGCTCACTATGATGGAACCAGTAGTCCTCTCCCCCTAAAGACTGTAGACATTAGGATATTCTGAGACCAGTATGGAAGATGGGGCAGATTCCTCCATGTACCAGCCATGTATGCAAAAACATTTGAATAGAAGGTTTTAAGTATAGTGTAGATCAGGAAGGAATGTATTCTTGGAGTCAGAACACCATGCCCAACCTGAGCAGGACTGAGGTACTGAGCCAATGATTTCCTAAGGATTTCTGCAGGTTACTGTTGATCCACAGATCAGCTGTACGACTAGGTCTCTTAAAACATATTTCTTTAAAAAGTTGATCATAAGGGTATCTGATGCTGCAGGAGAGAAGTTGAGGTTGACAATGGTCCGTGGCCCATTGGTTCCAAAGACTGACTGCATTGCATTGCACTGCATTGTCATGGTGCATTTTGTACTGGTGTCCAAATGGGAAGTCATACTTTCCTAAAATATTGTATGAGAAACATATATTCCACTGTAATCACCTTTTCTGATCAGGTAGTTGAAGCCTGAGTTTGCAGAGCTGGTGATATAAGATCAGCGTCCTTTGGAAACATAAGGTAGGAAAACCCTTTTTTTCCAGTATTGGACAAAACCCTTTCTGGGGCTCAGCGTATCCCACCAGCTGATGGGATAACTCTAGCTGCCAGTTTAAAGTGCAGAGGTTTTCCTTAGATCTGTGGTGTATCTGCAAGCTGTGCACAGGTGTCTCAATGGGTTTCAATGGTACTGAAGTATTATCTTTAGAAGAATTATTAAGTCCTTGGTTGCAGTGAAAATCACTTGAGTATCTCGTAATATAAAAGCACAGAGGGAGATTTCTGGCCTAAATCAGCAGTTGTCTACATTTCTTTCCTAAATTCAATTTCTGTCTGTCATTTTCATAAGTAATTTTTTCCCACAGTGGAACATTATTGTTCGTTTATTTATCTAAACTACTTCTGTGGTAATACCAGAGGTGTTAGTTTGGCTAAGTTCACCAGAAAGTAATTCAAATTATATACCTTTCCTTTAGGACTCTTCTGGTTAGCAGGATACATGAAGATCCCACCATACATCAGTGTACGGTGAACATCAGCTACCATGGAGCCCACATACCTGGCACCATATGGGGAGCTGCCATCCTGAAAAACATAGAGTAAAGCACTATATTTACCAGGCTAGACAACTAGTAGTGTGGCAAAGTGTAATTCTGCTATGAAACTGGAATCAAAGCTGCTTAAATCAATGGCTGCTTATGGATACTGCAGATACCAAAAACAGTCCTAAGTTCAGCCTTTTGTAAGATGTGACCATCTACAGGGTTTTAAGATACGAGATTTAAAGAGCTGTAGACACAGTATGCAAACCAGAGTGCCTGTAATTTGAGGGCACAATTTGGAATCAAACCCCAGCCTGTGAAAAAACAAGGGACTGAAAACTTCTTCACCTTATCAGAACAAGATCAGAATAATTTGATTTTTGGGCTTTCACTGTTTCCTAAGCCAGAGCATGAGGAGGGGTATCATTCATGTTCAGATGGTTCCAAGAGAACTCAAACTTTTACCTTCCAGCTGCTTTGTCAAGTAGTGAAATTGTTCATAGAATTCATTCTGCAGCTTGGTTTGGGAGATTACCATTTATTCATTAATGTAATTTTCCTTGCTCTCAGCTTAGAAATTGATTTTGTTGAAGGACAGGCCATTTTAGCAAGGGCAATCAAGAAAGTATTCATGTCAGTCGCAGGTCTGCTGGTGACAGAAATGGTTAGGTAGGAAATACAGAAGACAAGCAAGGTGTCTTGAACAAATAGAAGTACATACAGTAGACCAAATAAGCTCCACTCAAGAAATATGACATGTCATCATACTTTTATGAAGAGGAGATACAAAATACAGATGTAAATTTAGGGAAAGCTTTTTAAGAGAAGAATTTTGCTGGTCTTTTCATATCTCTCAATCTGTCTCCAATAAAGCTGAGGAGGAATTTTCATCTTCCCAGAACATTACTATAGACTGAACTTCAAGAACATTTAATAATACACATATATGTTTTGTATTACAGTGCTAAAAGTCTGAAAACATCTCAGCATGTTTTTTTCTGTCTGGGTCAGTTTTCTAATAAAAGATCTTAGCACTTTCTACAAAGCTTATCTTGTACTGATAACTAGATCTGGAAAGGTACATAGAGAACTTGTTCAGCAATGCCAGTTTGAAAACCTTCAGATACCACGAGTTAGTTACCTTTCCCAGCAAGGAAAGGCCTGGGAAAAAAAATTCACATTTGGAAGGAAAATAGAGAAAAACATAATTCTATTTTGAGATCACTTTATCAAATTGTTCAATATGACTGTGAAGTTTTGACAATTACTGTCTTCTAAAATGGAAAAAAATTCTCATGAAATTGCATATTGTAAAGCAACACAGCACTAGGAAGTTAAGTCCTATGCTGCTAAAGATAAGACTTGGATTTTTTATATAGCTGATAATAAAATAGGAAAAGAGAACCATTCCAGGCAATGTAATAACCCTTGTTCAACTGTACACGTGTTGGTTTTCATGATCCATGTTGTACACATTAGGAGAACTATGAAAAATCCAGAAGAAAACAATGCAAACTATGAAAGACTGATGGATAAGACACAGTCTAGAGCTTTTACATTTAGTTTTGTTTAAATCTGGTGCTATTAATTGTAGGCACAGGTGAACAAAACTTTTAAGTATTTGTTCCCTTGTTTTTCATGGCTTATGCTCAAATAATTGCATATTTAGGCTTCAAATGATGGCTTCACCATCTCACAGCTGTTTGTACTTGTGACTTTGCAATTGTAAAAATCTGACAACAGGAAAAACCAACAGGAACACCTTAAGAGATATTAAAAGGAGACAAGTGAGAATCTTCAGTTAAAGTCCAGGAAAGATGTGATTATAGTCTCAAATTAACTTTAAAAATACAATCAAAAGAAGAACTTTTGTGGTTTTAAAAGGTAATGAACTGAGTCCTACGAGCAGTTTGTTGAATACTAAGAAAAGCCATAACATATTAGCAAGCAGCCCCTGAACCAGACTGCTAAGGATTGCTTCTATGACATTATCAAATAAGGACTCTGTAAACCACAGGTATAAAGTTTAATGCACAGCTGAGCCACCTGTGTACACATCATCTGACAGTTTTGGAATGTGCTAGATTTCCTATTTATATGCAGATTATTTACATAATTTGTGTGTACATGGGCAGGGTTATGAGGTTCCCTTCTAACTCAGGATATTCTAAGCTCATGAGATGCCACTGACAGTTGTAGCTGCTTCTTAGCCAGACAGATATTCACCAGCTAGAGATATAATGCTGAGAGTGTGCTGAGAAAAATACAGAAGATAAATTCCTCCATTCTAATAAGGCTATCACTTGAACCACATACTGAAATAAAATTTTTACTTCCCTTAGCATATAGCTGCCTACATGGGAAGAATAAATGCTACTTTTAGTTAGTGAAATGTTATGTCTTGTTTCTCCAGTTTTGCTGCTTAAACATTTTTTTTTTTTGCATATGAGAAAGTTAATAGGTGTTGCATGTGTGTTGGCATATTGCCCAGGCATTCCTCTCACACAAAATAATAGAGCATGAATGCTAGACTGGTTCATCCCAAGTCCTCAGCAATGCCAAGCTCTGTGTTTGCTCAATAAGCACTTCTGATTATTTAGTTGGTGCCAATGGAAGAACCTTCATGTTCCCTTGGTCAGCATCCATGGTGTTTGAGTAAACTTGTGGCTACTCTTCATTTCATCCCTTCTGCTGCTTTTTCTTTTGCTTAACACAAATGAACAAATATCATTCATAACATATAGGTCCTGTGATATTTTTTCTTCATGTTCTGATAGAAGTCAATTTTTTTCATTTCTTTCTTCTACTGATTTCTGACAGCTCTGCTCTTTCACAGCAGAGCAAGACCAGGTTTTTCTTATATAAATATGATAAGTAGGAGGGGAGGGGCAAGAAATTTTTTTTGCAAACTATAACAAAGTCTTACTGCATCCCTTACTCCACATACAGATGTGGTGACAAAAGAATAGTGGTTTTACTAGCTTTTTTGTATCATTCAGACACAGCTTGGCTAGTTGACAGAAGAATGCTTCATACTGAAATGTGCTACTGAGGGTAAGTTTTTAATGGCATTGCTGGAATAAATCCCTAACCAACGAGTCTCAGTTGCATAGCTGTCATCATCCACAAGCTGTGATGAGACTCAACTTCTCTTGTCTCTGACTGTAGGAAGCAAAGATAAAAGTGTCCTAGCAAAGTGTGACGAAGTCTATGGAGAGTTTCAAATTCTACCATGGGTCAACAAGTGCCAGAAAGAAGGTAGGGCCTTGTGGCTTTTAGGAAGGACCCATTTTGGGGAGAAGTTGTAGTAAAATTTGTGCAGAGACAGTTTCAGGCCCAGCAGTGCCCACTAAGCATTGCAGACTGGAGCAAACATGTTGCATTACAGGCAATTTTGCAAACAGAAGCTTGCTCTTCAAACTGGTTAAGAAGCAGTGTGATTTTGTCATGCTTTGTAAAAAATTAGCTTCACTCTCATACCAGAAGAGATGTGGTTAGACATATGTTTCCCACTGCATGTTAGTAGTAGAAGGCTTAGGTCTGGGCTACAGAATATCAGCATCATTCTAGTGCTTTTTATTCAGAATTGATGCCTTAGGTATATGGGGATCCACCAGAAATTTTGAGGGTCAATGGGGCTTTGTAGTCCAGGCTGTCTGATCTGGGACACAGCTGTTAGATAGTAAGAGGAAACTTCTCTTCTACTCCTCTTCTCTTCTACTGATTTTTAGTGTTTTGTTGCTGATGACAATGATTTAGAACATAGGACGTGTTGTGGAAAACTTTCTACTTTTGTTTCAATTTTAACTTTTTAGTTTTTAGTGACAATGTCAGTCAGTCATCTGAACAGCATGTTGACCGATAAGCTCAGGAAGGAGTTAACAGAGGTAAGATCTAAGGAAGAAAAATGAAAAAAAGTGACAAATAGCTAAAACTAGTGCCAGGTCTCCTGTCTTTTAGCAGTCAGAAGAGTATAGGGTGAATAATCTGCCTGAATAAGAAGGTGTTTCCATGCCAAGGAACGTCAGTTCCTCCTCAAGTCAGAGGCAGAGAATATCCAGCAGACATCCTCACTACCCTTCTGCATGCTGGAGAGAATGGGACAAAGACCAAAACTGTGAAAATCTCAACCTGGCTCCTGCAGGGAAAGGAGGAACATCATCAATGTGGCTGTAGCTGGTTAGGCTTACAGGTGAGGCCAGAAAGCACGTCCCATGCTACAGAGAAATGGCAAAACCTTTTATCTCTAGTCCTTCCCACAATGCAAATATAATGTGCTTTCCAAATCAAGGAACTGAGTTATGCTGTTTCCAAAACTCAGGTTCGTAATGAGTTTCAGATGGGCAGGGCACTTCCTTGTGCTTTGTGGCCATAACATTTGTGCCTCAGCCCTCCTCATGCAGACAACTGTACTTCTCAAAGCAGCAAAAAATGTGGTTATTCAGCTCAACTGAGAAGATTTCCTGCGCCCCAAATAACCCATGAACTTCTGTGCTACTTGCTTTAAAGTAACAAAAATATTTGCCAACTTCTGTTGCATTAGACCAACAATTTCAGTATGTTTTCATCAAATGATGCACAGACCTGAGATAAAATAGTGTTTGCATGAGTTTTTTCTGGTATGTCTTAATTTAAGGATTTAGGGAGTCACCTGATAGAGCTGTCCTCATTGATCCTGTGGGGAAATAACTCTGTCTGGTCTTTCCACTGAGTTTGATATCTCTTCAGTCTTTTCCTTGTTGCCTGGGGTTGATTCATTTGTTTAAGAGTTTTACTTTAAATAACACTTTGTTGCTTTGCAAAAAAAATAAATTAATATGCATTATACTGAATGCATAGCCTGGTATAATGTGAGCAGAATGAGAAGCACAGATGCTCTTCACTTTCCCAGCTGGATTTGGTTTCAGGAAGTATGAAAGTTGTGTTGTGGGTTTCTGCTTCTCTCACAGCTGAACTGAATGCAGACTTTGAAGTCTCAAAATAATCTCAAAAATTCAAAGTCAATATATTTAGAATGCTGTGGTGTGGCACTCTCTGTAGCTACAGTCTGGGTAATACAAAAAAGAGGGTTTGATATTCAGTCAGTAGCCTTGCAGCTATAGCTGATACGGTAAATCCAGATTTTTTAGTTCAGAAGGAGGAGCTTATCATGGGACCATAGTTTAAATGGTTACTCATTATATTTCCCTTTTACAGCAACCTGAGGTTTTTACTGAATGCATTTTTTTAACACAAACCAAAATAAAAACATCCTTGACAACTAACTAATAGTTTAAAAATAATCTGACTTTTTTTAATAAGAAGAGCTTTAAAAGCAGTTTTCTGACCAAACTGAGTCCTGAGTTGATCCACATCACTGTATTTCATGATGAATTACACTTCACATAGCCACACTTTCTAGAGAGCTTCTAGCCTTCCACACTGAGAGCCTGTGTTCTGTCCTCCTAGCACTGGTAAGTTAATAACAAAACTGTATTTGTCCAAGCAAGTTAATCAGACATGGGATGTCTCTCTATTTTAACCACCGAATATAGTGAAATTGTGCCTCACACCATTTGTTTAGGTTTTTTCCCCAGCTTGTATGTTGGTTCATGCTCCATATGAAGCAAGTAGAATTTGCAAGAATGATACTGCATTTTTCAGAGGCAAGAGGGCATGAGAAGGAGAAGGTGATGCCACCCAGATTCCTGCAAACACCTTCTGGGCAGCACATGGAATCTAGCCCTGAATGCCCAGCTGCACATATGACTGAACTGCATATTCAGAAAATGAACTGCTAGAAAATGAGGGTATCCCCAGATGTGGTGTGCACATTTTAGAGCTTTGTTGAAAGATCTGGTTTTCAGCACATTTCCCTTCACACAAACAAGCTATGATTTGCCAAAGTCTAAGTAATGAAAGTTATAAAAAATGTCAGGATGCCAAAAAAACAAAACCAAAACTCAATTACATGAATATCCAAAATGGACCAGCTGATATGAAAGGGTTACTTGGGTCTGAACTCAGGAAGACCTTCAAATCCTTTTCCATCAGCCAGGACTGCATGGAATGCGGTGCTTGCCAGTGCGTGGTACATTGGGTACAGTGCTAATGTTTTCTTACCTCAGGGAATTTCTTCCTTTGCAAGTATTCTGTCATTGCAGGATCAAAATACTTGGCATAACCTTCATTGAGACTGTATACCTTCCCCTTCTTCTTGATTTTAACATCTTTGTCCACCAAAATAAATTCACCGAGACCCTGCAGGACAGGATAAATGAGATATTAGCAGGCAGCAGAAAATGTTGTTGACTTTCTGTAACAGTTGTCACACTAGACATGGCAGAAGTGCTAGCACAGCTTGATCCTTTCAGCACCAGCCTAGTGTATAACCTCACAATATTTCAAAGAGAGCAGAAAGCTGAGAATTTGCATTGAATTAATGAAAACTTGTCACAATTGGTACTATAAACAAAACCAAATTGGAACAGAGTATCAAAAGAGCACCAATCAGCCCTGAAAGCAGATGGGCCATGAATCTCTGTCCTCAAATCATAAGGCTGCAAATTAAAAAATGACACTGCCTTCTGATTTTTGAACTCCTCTTGCCTGTCTTGTCTAAATATCTTAAAGTGAATGTGGTCAGCTACACCCATGTGTTACTGTCTGCAGTTTGATTTCAACTTCCACTGTCTCAACCAGAGCTGTTCATCTCTCAGTTCTTTCCACTTGGAACAAGACTATTTACAAAGGTTACAAGAAGTTTTGGTAATAATTCATCTTTTTATTAAAAAAAAAAAAAAAGATAAAAAAACCATAAAAAACAACACCATGTTATTGCCCACATCTAATTCTGGTTTTACAAATGAATGATCTTCCAGCAGTCCCACAGTAACACCTGTCGTGTTCCTGGGCACTGAGGGGTGGCATAGGTCAATTGTATAGGTGGTGGTGTGCTTTTGCAGATTTTTGGGTGTGCAGCTTAGGTGACAGCCATAAAAGTCTACTGCTCTTGGGAAATGAAACATCGCTTGGCACGAGCTATCAAAAAAATGGTCCTTGCCTCAGGCTAAACAGTGAACATGCTCAAGTTCTTTTTCAGACAGGAAAATCAAGAATAAAACAAACACAGATTCCTTTAAGTGAACACAAAGACATTGCACAAATTAAATTTTCTTAAGTGTTGGTTTGAATGAAGAGGGTTTCGAACACTTAATCGAGAATTTATCTTAATTTCACTTCTGTTGAGTAGGCAAAAACCGAGCAGGTATTGCAACCAACGTGCTCATATATTATTAAATACTTTAATACCTGGGATGCTCCAGGACATGAAAATAAAAATTGCATAAAGTGGATAGATTACAGAGACAAGGACTGACAAGAGCAAGTAAAACCAAGCACAGAAGGCTCTAATGGATAGTGGCAATGTGATTAACACCATGACTGTACCGGATCAAGCATGAAGCAGTCCACTCCTTGCCCTGTGGAGAGGGCAACCAGCGTAGCACTACCATACAGGGCATAGCCTGCAGCAACAATATTGCGTCCAGGCTGCAAAGCATCTTTTTCAGAGGGCTCGTCATCTGTATCCTGAGGAAAAATTACCATTGAACCAAAAGTTAAATTCTGATAACAAACAATAAAAACAACATTTCAATAATAACGTGCAGCAGATTTCCTTTTTCTGTCTATGCAGGCCTTTGAAACAACAAAAACAGAGATTGTCCCCTGCCTCGTTCAGGGCAAGTTTGGTACAGGTACATGTACATGCTGGGACAGGATGTTGAGAGTTTGTTATTTTATACATGTCAAGCAATCAATATGACACATGCCACAAAGCTGATCCCTTAGCATTATGGCCCCAGCTGTTAATTGAGGATAATCAGAAATCTGAGACAGAGCAGAGATACTAATTTTCTGTAAATGTAACATAACACCCCTCAGAGGGAATAACCGAAAGATAAATGCTGTAATTAACATTACAGAAGAAATACTTCCACAGTACAGAATAAAAGGGTGTGTGGAGCAACATCATGGAACCAAGTTTGTGCATTAGTCTCTGCTAGGGAAGGGATGAATAACTGAACTGATACAAATGTTCATCTGTTACATAGAAATGTTCATCATATTATATACAAAATAACAAAGGCATGTGATCATCTAAAGTGTGCATGTAGGTAGGAAAGTGTGCAGCTACTCATCTATAATTCTACATAGAACATTCAGGTGGCATTTTACTTCATGCTTTTAATCAATTTATGACACTCGTATTTTGACTAGGCACTTTGTGGAGCAACAGTAGCACCAGCAGACATGGAGCAAATATTTCCATTATATTTATATAATATAAATATAGCCAGCTCCAGAGGCGTACCTCAGCCATGGCTTACAAGAGTTTGTCAGCTGGGGGAGGTAAGGAGGACAGCCAACAGTACTCGGGAAGGCTGGTTCCAGGCTTCATCTCCTGCAAAATGGGTAGGGATTGCTTGATATCAATATTTACTTAAAAGTTCATCAGTGGGTCTTGTATGGATGTTTTGGTAGTGGTCCATGGGGAACTGAAATGAAACATCCCCCCTTTCTTCAGGCCATTGCTTAGTATTTTATTGTTCCAAACTCAGACAGTTTCTCAGCAATTGCACAGGCTTATTTAGATTGAATATCAGCTAAATAGAAAGAGCAGGCCTAGCCCTGAATATCTGGTTAAAAAAAAAATAAATTAAATCCATGAAGACTGTCTTGTGTAGAAAATAAACTATTTGCCCATCATGGTCCTAGCAAGGTGTTCCCACTCCTTGTTTTATGCCAACACCCCAAGGAAAACTGAGATGTGGGACACCAAAACAACACCTTTCTTGCTACATGAAGACAGTTATTTCATATCAAAATGTTTTCATTTTCAACTGAAAGGCTTTGTTACTTAAGTTACTTCACTTACAATTTTTAACTGCATTTTGCTCAAATTTTTTATCCCTACTTTGCCAAGTCATTCTGTGGAAATAAAAAAAAAATCCAGTTGACATCCAGGTCTTCATGGGAGCTGAAATATAGCATGTGCAAATATATGTGGTACTCAGTCCCTTGCAACTATGTGAAGCTGCTTATTCTGAGAGGTTATAATGCAGATAATGAAGGAAGACTAGTTTAAACTTTTGTTTGCATATGTCAGAGCTTTGAATATTGACTATTAGTAGCTAATACTTTGTGAAACAGTCCTTACAGTACCAACTATTATGGCCTAGGTAGCATCATCTCATTCAAAAATATGCCCCTATGGCACACACGTCTCACCACTAAAAGCAATGGTTGTCCACAGCAGACTAATTATTTGCAGCATCAAATGCAGAATTAAACATTCATTTAGACAGTTTCAAACATATTAAGGTTGTCATAGCTTTTTGTATGCTCTTATTAAAGAAAAGATAATTTTGTATAAATATAGAAAAGTGTTTTGTTTTCTACAATCTGGTATATATACATGTAACTTCGGGTTATATATGATATTGTTTTAAAATACATCCTTCTTTCTGAGATGAGCTTTTCAGTCCTATTTCTTAAATGCATCTTCGATGCCAATACGGCTGAGAAACTATATATTTGTGGACTATTCAGAAAAAAACAGAGTAATACCTCCCTCAAGGTATTTGAATTAACTTTTTTTTTTCATCCTTATTCACAACCGTGTTTCCAAGAGCTAGCTTCCAAAAAGGAGAAAAGGTTTGAAACAAATGTTTTGCAGAGCTAGTTAGAATGTGAAAAA
Organism: Cyanistes caeruleus; assembly: GCF_971803275.1. Taxonomy (NCBI): domain Eukaryota; kingdom Metazoa; phylum Chordata; class Aves; order Passeriformes; family Paridae; genus Cyanistes; species Cyanistes caeruleus. The sequence continues at coordinate 42,933,383 of NC_141732.1, read as the reverse complement.
GCTACAGATCAGCTGATACTTCAATGTTAGGACTGCAGGAGTTTTGTCCTGCCAAGTACTGTGTACTGTTAAACAAACCAGGGAATTAAACTGGACAGTACACTGTGATAATTGCTATTTTCTCTTCTTTCTGGTGCACAGATGGATTTCCTGTCCATTATATTTTGACTGTGATGGTGGTAGGGAAATACCTTTAGAGGTCTTTATGCAAAGCAATAAAATAGACAGATGGACTGCAAATAATGAGTTATAGTGACTCCGTCATTATAACTCTTAATTGGTGTAAGGCTGATGAAACAAAGGCTGCAGAGTTTGGCTATAGGGGTACCCTCAGGTGATATCTGAGTTTGAAATATTTTGTGTTTGTGATTTGCCTGACATCACATGAGGGAACCCTCATCAGCAGTGGGATCTGCACTAAAATGACTAGATTTCCAGGTCTCCACTTGTATCATGAATTTCATGAGTAGCCTTTGTGTTTACACTGAATCCTTACACCTTTTCTGTGAGGGACCACATGAAGGGAAGAACACTGTCCCCATGAAATAAAACACATCAGAGGCATTGGGCAAAGTGACAAATTAAAACCACAGTGAAACAGAGTGAGAGTTTCATAACATATTTGTGCAGTATGAATTAAGGATTGTAGAGTCAGCTCAGTGGCATGAAAACCTGGGAAGAACCCAAGCAAAAGGCATTTACTGTCACCACATCCTGACACTTTGGCAACTGAGAGGCCCTCCAGTGGCAGCAGCTGTCGTGGTCCAATCCCCTGCTGATTCTAAAAGGCTCCTGCCTCAGCCCCACTTTTCTGGTGTTTCTGATTTTCAGCAGCACCACCCTGATCTCAGAAAACAAAGGCCAGGTGGAAAATTAAATAAAGCTGAGATAGTATTTATTTCCTCATGGGTTTTTCTAAGAAACCGATAGAGCGCTCTTCTGACACGAGGAAATGGTCCTTCCCACTGTGGTGGAGGGTCAGGACTGGGAGCAATCAGTCTTCAGGATTGAAATGCATTGTCCATGTCTGGCCTTTCTGTAAGAGTGCTTATTATCTGTTTTGGGGTTCTTTTTCCTAAAATGAGCCAAATGTTTCCACTTTGGAGAGTGTGCCTTTGGAAATGAAGTTGAGACACGGTAGAAAATCAGTCAAAAGCTCATCTCTGAGCTGAAGAACTGGTAGGTGCTAAGGTTCATCCTTTGGAATCACACAATGGGTCTACCTTTTCAAAAATGTTATTCATTAACCTTAAATGGCCAAAAATTATGTCCTCTTTCTTAAGTGGCATTTATCTACTGGAATAAACATTTCACTTTTATTCTTTCCCACTACCCTTTAGTAACAATCAATAAAGCACTTCTTACTTAATAATTTAAAGGAAAATGCAGCTATTGTCTACTGCAAATATTGGGAGCTGCTGTTGTCATTTAGGGTATCTTTGGAGAGATAGCTGTAAAGAGTAGAGGTCCCTCTGCTTAACATTAGAGCACATTTCATAGATTTCATCAACACAGAAAAAGCATCTATCTGCAAAAAGCAAGATACTGCAAGGTACTGGAGGTAGTCCCAGGAATATCCTTTCCAAAATCATACCCAGGCACCATCTCAGTGTTGTCTGGCCTGCATGGCGTCTGTGCTGTGAGTTTGCACTTACCATGAACAGCCAAATTTCAGGACTTGGCTTGAGCCACAACCCTCTTGAGATTGTGCCGTAGCTATTTGATTCACTAGAAGATGCACATTCTCAGCAGTGATGCCTATAGTATTACCTACAGGAAATGTAAAAATCAAGGACTAGCCAGCTGAAAAATACGAGGTAAAGGGTGAGAGACTTAAAGACCGTATCTTCATTTGCTTTACCATCTGAGTCTGCAAAGACTTCTTTGAAGTCACAAGTACTGCAAACTGTTGTTTCACAATAGCGATGGCTGAGGGTCTCCCACAGTCATATGACCATGAGCTCAGCCTTTGGAAAAAACACCAACTGCTGGGAGATTAGCAAACAAATCACAAGACTTGGCATGACTGTAACTATTCGTGTTAGTAATTGGCTGCGTAGCTGCTGCTCTGTGCAGCCCCATGGGAGCAGACATGCCACCAGGACCCCAACAAATGCAGCTTCCTCCAGCCCTCATCGCTTCCATGCCTATGACCTCCCATCCATGGCAGGCACAGCGGCTGGCACTGGGAGGCCTCCACGCTGCTGGCCACGGCCCAGGGCTGCCAGCCCCCCACAGTGGGTGTCCAGGACAAATCCCATGACTCGTGGGCGCCTAACACTGAGTCAAGCACCACTGAAGGAGCTAACCAGCGGCCCTGGGGGTGAGATCGCTGTACCTAGCGTGGACACGTCGCCTTTGCGCGTGGAGGAAGGACGTGCTGCCACCTAACAATTTCATGGGGCTGGGTGTCCCCGTCCTGTGAATTCAGGCAGCATTTTAGCACACGTGAATATCAAGCGCTCGCCTACTCTTGCTAAGGCTCCCTTTTGCCCAGAGACACCTAATGGACCATGGAAAGAACCTAGGCAAGGTGATGAGCTCAAGACATTTTGCTTTCAGCAAGTGAATTGCGCCACGTGTAATTTGCGCCTCTTACCTTTTTGTAGATGGCAAATATTGTTCCTATTGGTGCCAAGCAGTCTATATTAGATGAACCATCAAGGGGGTCAAAGCACACCACATATTTACCCTAAAACAGAAGTGGCAAGGGAACCATTTAATGACGTGTTGTCTCGCATCATTATTTCCTTTCACTTGAAATCTCCCATGTTTTTCTGTCTGCATTTAGCCCTCCAAGCGTGCCTGATAGAGCTCGTCAGAGAAGGCTGCACTGCTGACCCAGCTGGCCCTGCAGCACAACACCGACTCCCCAAGGGGCTGCCGGAGAAATTGGAGAGGACACGTTTCTGCTCAGACAGCACAAATAGACCATAGAGAGGAGCAGTCCTCTGCTGCCAAGCAGGGCAAGGAATCGTTTAAAAGCAACAGGAGTGACTCATTCTGGAAGCAAGTATCTTCCTCGAATGAATGTGTTTTGTCTTGCTACTTTTTGCTGTGAATGAAAGGACTTCGCTGTGTGGTGAGGTTTGAGTGGTTTAAGAAGGCAGAAAGAAAAAAACAACCATCTTCGGGAAAGGGCAGGTTACATCAGGGTGAACAGTAACTCCCTGTAATACGATCCCCTCCTGGGGGAAGCCTGATGGAGCAGTCAGGTGTTTCCTTTGGACATGTAACATAAAACCGAGCTCTGCTAGCCTCTCATCTCACTCTTTCTTGCTAAATACTAACGTAATCCAAAACCATCGCACCCGTGGTCAGGGAATGTAAAGTACACTTACACCTGGGATTTGGGATGTGTTAACAAGCTTAAAAATAATTATTCTCCCTCCTTCACAAAACTTTAATAATACTTTTACTGTCCACATCTCTTCTAGCTGTTGAAATCATGCCGCCCACTGCAGCTATTAATCAAAACCACACAGAAATGGTGCAAATTTTCTGAATTCCCCCGGGAAGGGTGGGGTTTGGGGGCCAGGTTTCCTACTTGAAGCAAGAGTGCCACCTGCTGCTGCCTGAGCCGACAACCCCCCTGAATGCCGGCGCTGCACAGACCCGCTTGTCTTTCGGGGTGATGATGGCCTCTTTGTTCTCCTCTGTGACCAGGACGCAGGTGCTGTAGGAGGACTGGAGCATGTTAATCACCAGGGAGTTGGATAAGACATCCAGCTTCTTCACCTCATCACCCGTCACATTCACAGTGCCAGCAATACCAAACCTACAGAGCAGTAAAAATGGCAAGAAACCTGAAGGAGGCCAACATTACATGTTTTTAGGAAAAAAACACCAACAAGTCAAGGTTGTTTATTCCTTTTATCTTCCTACACTTTTAGATAATCTTTGGATGAAAGAGCTTATAAGGTGCATTATGAGACTCTTGCTGCTAGAAAATAAAAGCATGCGTTTTGAGGCCTTACCTGGGTCCTTTTGCTCCTGTGTGGATGTTCTCCAGGCCAGAGGCAGAGCCTACAGCCCAGGTGGTAAGTGCCAGTCTTCCCCAGCAGCCCATGAGGCACCTGGCTGCAGTTTTGAGGAAGCAGAAAGTGCAGCAAGCATCTGCAATATCTTCTGCCACTGGCTGCCCAGAGCTCCACAACGGCACTTTAACCCACATTCACTCAGTCCCCTGCCACCCCAAATCACTTTAAAGGCATCCCCAGGAAATTTGCCATATGGAACTCTATCTCAGGGTCAAGGTCCCTCTGATTCGGTGATCCTCAGCTGAGCTAGGGTTATGTTTCTTTTCCCTATCCTAATTTCAGCAATATGCTAATGACACACTATAGTAGTATATATGTTTCTGAGACTTCCAGGTGAAGAAGTACTATTTAGACCCAATGTGCATGTTCTGGGAAACCCAGAAATACAAAAACCATACAGTGAAAAGATAGAGCTTTTTTATTCACTAAGGGAAATTAAAAGGAGGGTGCGGGGGGCGCAGAGGCAAGTGGGGGAAAGAGAAGGAAAAAGAAACAATAATTAGTCCCTAGAATGAAATTGGCCAGTGGCAGGCCTGAGCTGGGAGTAAAGTAGGTATTTTTACTCAAAGCTCAAAGATGCCTGTCTTTGCTTTTCATAAGTACTGAGTATTTGGGACATTTTATTGTTGGGTGTCAAATTTAAGATTTTTTAAAGGACCATGATTTTCATTGGTAAAGTACCTACTCTCCAGCCAGTGTGTTTTCAGTCACAATCACAGCTTAGGCCTATGACTTGGAAAAAGTTCTCCTTCACTTTTGAATTGAAAATTTTTCAAAAATTCTAGCTTAGTGCTTTAACATTAAAGAAGAAACATATAGTCTCCTATTTGGAGGGGCAAGAAAAGTCAGTGCTCATTAACTGCACAAATGCAGATGGATGCAAGCCACTTTCACAGTGGTTGATAGTTTGCCATGGAAATTCCTGAAATTTCATGGCTAGTTTCAGTAATTTGAATGGTGCAAGTTACTCATTTGTATGTTTGGATACTTTAGATATTTCTGAGTCAACATCTGAAGCTTTTTGTTTGTAAAAAGAAATATTTGCTCCTTAATGTAATGGATGGTTTGGGGTTTTTTTTTGAAGGCGAAGAAGGATTATCATAATTAGATGTTATTCTACCTGTAGCATATCAAATTGTTTTTCTGCTGTTACAAGCTATTTCAGAGATAGCCTCTATAAAGATGAAAATTATGTGAAAACAGCTGTTCCTTTAAGTCAAGGAGGCAAAATAGCTCAATTTCACCTAGTAAGGACAGAAACAAAGTATAGTTCAAGAGTAAGGGCATAGGAGCTTGATACTGTGGTTCACTTTGAGTATGTTTCATGTCCTCTCTAGGCACTATGGTCCTATAAAGTGAGGGTAATAGTTCTGAGACATTGAATTCATGATTTGCCACAATGATTGAGGACTTGGACCAAATAATCAACAGAAGCACAAAATTCCACCCCCCCACCCCAACCCCTTGTGATACAAAATGTGTGTATCACACATTTTGGTGTTTCTGTGGAAGAAAAAAAAAAACAACAAACCCTGAACGAATTATAATGTTAACTTTCTTTCACAAATGTATTCCTGGTCCCTTTCATGCATGCAGCTGTAAGTACATACTGAGGTGTGTTCAGAAAAATATATTTTAATATATATCAAGAATTTTCTATTTTAAACACACAGTTTTATTAGGGTATTCCATATCTCTGAACTCCTTCAGTTATATCACCATTAAAAGACTTAAACTGATGTCTATTGCACTTGTCCGTGTGGAACAGCTCAGTACATTCCAAGTTTTGCTAAGGCCACTTTTTATTCCTTCTGTGAAAGCACTAGATGCCAAATTGTTATATTTGTTTTTCCTGCAGGGCCTTTTGAGACTCCCTGCCTGTGGGATACTGCTTGAGGAAGGAAAGAGAAATGCATCCCGGTATGGCAAAATATGCAGTTCCTTGCATGGCTGTTGCTTTAGAGCATTGCTTATACAGGAGACAGGTAGAAAATTAGCTTCCTGAGGTAAGCCAAGCTCTGATTTGCACAGTTCAGCAGAGGGCTTGGATGTTAGCAGAATATATCACAATGAGATATTCTGCATTCAAAATATCATGGTGCTATTTTCAGCAAATTCACAGTAGATTCAAAAATAGATCAGCATCAACAAGTACAAGAGATAACAAGGTGAGCAGTGCATTGAAGCTCTAACCTTACTCAGCTTAAAAAGGACACTTCCAAGGTATTTATGAATCCCTGCCCACCCCCCAGCCTTGCTATGCAAGTAGCTGTCTCTCTGCCTTCTCTTCCTCCCTGTAGTGCAAGGTAGGACTCACATGTGGGCAAGGCCTGCCTTTCTGACAGCAGAGGAAATGGCCTTTATGGCAGTCAGCATGGAGTTGAGCAGCTGTGTCAGCTCCCCCGTCGCTCCTTTTACGCGGCGTCCCTTCTCCATAACAAATCGCGTGAGCGTCAGCATATCCGTTTCGAAGGGGCTTTTGTCAGTCATTTTTGCTGGGTACCAGAGTTCCTGTCTTCTTGGCTGGACAAGGTGCTGTCTTGCTGTGTTGAGATCCTGGGTAGCTGTTTTGTTTTGAGGCAAAGCTGTGTTTGGCAGTGTTGCTGGTCAGAATTTATTAAGATGTTTCTGAGACCATGTGATTGAGTGCTCAGAATAACTGCACCCCAGGCTGGCTCCATGGCCCCACTGGGATGCAGGAAAGAAGCCTGAGACAGGACTACAGCTGAGCAACTACTGCCCGTCTGGTCCCCCCACACACTGAAATTAGCTCTGTGCAGATCTAGTTACATACTCTGACTGTACATGGGTCTGATTATAATGCAAAACTCGGGCTGGCTGCGTTCTTGGAAATGGCTTTCCTGTAGATCCTGCTCAGCAATGGGCTCAGCAGAGCCAAGGCTATGTTTACAAGGCACTAGAAATGAAGGCACCAGGCACCAGTAACCATAACCAGTAACCATATGTGCCAGCATCCCACAGCACTGCGATGCCAGACAGGGAACTTCCCTTCCCAAAAGCCCAGTTTTTCACTCTTTTGGCCTTCACCCTGAAGGAAGGTTTTGAAGGGGTGCATCTAGACATGCATTTGTTAAAGTGTTTTATGTTGCTAAAATCCATTTTAATGATTTCATTCCTGGCCTGGGTTGTTTGTAATATTACAGTACTTGAATAAGTATTGGTTAGCTGTGGCTTGACTAGTTACAAAGTAATTATGTCTTAAATAATTTACAAGTAAGACTCCTCTGATTTAAGCATGTCAATGCCATAACTCACAAAATGAGATTTTATGTTTGCTTTCATATTGTAGTACACCATGTAAATACAGGAATGTCCATATTTGCAATTATGCTGCCAGTAGCTCCTTACAAACAATATCCTTGGAGCACATGATGACAGTGTGAAGGTAGACACTCTCCAAGTAATGTATTAGATTGTGCATTGGATACATGCTATCTGGAACACTCAAGTTATGGATCTTAATTACACTTCCCATTCTGACTAGACAGTAAGAGAAACTATATGAAGTTGTATGCTGTAGCCTTCATTTTACTTATTAGCATCACTCTTATTTTTAAGTAAAAGATATGGAAAGCCCACCAGCAAAACAAGAAAATCTGGAGTAACAGAAGGAAAGTTTTATTAAGTTTCATTGTTATTCCTTTCACTCGAATTACTGCACTAAAATCTTGCCAGGAAGATGGAAACAAAATTCAGTAACAAAACATATACCTAATGTGTTTTTGTTAATAGGAACTGAAGCAGCAGTTCAGTTTTGCAGCTGAAGCAAAAAAGTTTTGATTTCCCTTGGTGCCCCTTTTTTAATCTTTAGCATTTCTTCAGACTTTCCTGGAAGTGTCTCTTCATCTATGAAAAATACATTACTTTAATGTATTTAGTTTTTTGTATTTACTTTAGTTTTAAAGGGATTTCAATGCTACTTTGAAATCAGCCACTAAAAGGAGTTCTAGTGATTGACGACTCTGAAAGCTAGCCACAGGTAGAGAGTTCAGTGCTGCTTCCATCCCCTGTGCTTAGATTTGGGGATGTTTTTGCAGTCCTGTTCCAAGACAGAGAAAGGACTGGTGAGCGGAGTTGATCAGATGGAGCCTCAGGCAGGTACTACATCCTCTAAGGCAATGACTGAAGAACAAAGAAATCTTGAAGATTTCTCTTTCCTACTACAGTGATTATAGTTAAAGGTATAGGATACTGTTCACAAGACACAGCATGTTCTGCCTGGTTAGGAGACTTTTTTCTTTTGAACAGACTTGTAGAAAACCAAAAATAATGTATCTAGGAAGCTTTGGGATAGCACATGGTAGGATCAATAAAAGAAGGGGACAGGTTTCAGTTATTCATGCAAAAATATCTGCTGGCTTAAAGCACAACAATTACATTTTGCCTGCGCATCATTTCATCATCATTGCAGCTGTCAGCCTGCCCATACTAACATGCTTTTAGTGCAAAATCTCTCTGCAGTGTAGCTGGAATACCATAAACATACCAAATCAATTCAGCAAATAAGAAATGGGATGGGGGCTGGCCTATAATTTCTAACTTCTGTCAAAACATCACATGCAGGTCTTCTGTTTATTCCAACAAGTGATCTTTTGCACTGGTCAAAAAGACAAAGTTCAGATCATCTTCTAACAGAAAGTTTGTTTTGGAGTTAGTGGTTCAAAGAGTGTTTTCAGAGCTAATAAGTCCACTATTTTCCTCTTTTATATTTTTTCCTTTTCTTTTTTCCTTTTTTTTTCTTTTTTTTTTTTTTTTTTTGGAAAATCTGCAAATGTGTTTTATAAGTAATGGTGTGATCTCACTGAAATGTAATAACCCAAATGATTATACAGAATGATTAGGCTACATAAATAATTACCATTTGAGGGAGGTGGAGGGAAGTCAGATTGTGTAAAAAATATGTGATGACTGTCTATAAGCCTGAGAACCTCTCAGTACTATGGGTTGGAATAGCTTAGGAAGGTTAAAAAAATAAGCACCTCAATTTGACTGATCTGGGAGGTTTTCCCCCTAATATATAGAGTCCTTGGGGATTATTCACACTTCCACTTGTGTATGAGCCAGTCCTGAGCCTTAAAGGTGACAGCTTTTCTAACTGAGATGAAATGTTAGTCGCTTGGATGGCGCCAGCTGAAACTGGAGCCAGTGACCTTTCACCAAAGGCCACAGTGCAGCCTCTGAGGAGGGCACTGGGTAGAACTGAGAGAGGGGCTGACAGCAGACACGGTGACAAACCCACCTTCCTGCTCTGCACTGACAGGCAGGGAGACCTCTGGAAAGGGGGCTGTCAAAGGAGATTGCTAAGTAGTTCTCCCCACCGGTGGCTAGCCAGAGATGTTGCTCAAATGTGGGCTTACATATTACTGATTAGAAGATAAAACCAGCTCACAATGGGTAAAATGCTGACTATGAAATGTCAGCCTACAGGCAAAACCAAAACACTGAGAACTGACCTAGGAATATGGACAGTATTAACTTTCCTCCTATAACCTTTACATGCTGTCAGCATGGTGTATTAAAAATAGATATATGCAGTCCAGGATTCCTGTAAAGCTAGATGGCAGAATACAGGCAAGGAATTATGGTAAACAGGCAAAAATCCCTGCTGTGGATTCTGTCTGCTGAGCCATACTAACAGACCACTGAGGCACTGTAGTCCAAATTGACTACTGCCAGCACTCTCACAGTCTTTTAATGGTTCAGGTCACTGAAAGTCATCTCCACTAGCCTCATCAGAATTAACATTTTCAGCAGAAACTAGGCCATTCAGTCCCTGACAGAAACATCTTGCCCCACACCAATTTGGGGAACAGATGCATGTATAGAACTGTCAGTATGCCTCCAAATGCCCCTGCATGACCTTTTAGAATGAGGGTCCTCAGGTTTTTATCTGTCTGATACAGATAAAAGGGCCCTCACAGAGCATGCCCTTCCACCCTGGATTTCAGTTTCCCCATACTTGTTTTACACGAAGAACCACACTCAGTCAGGCTCTCTGCACTGATATATATAAAGTCCCCAAGTAGGCAGGCACCCCTAGACAGGACCTCCCAGACCATGAACTGAGTTCAGTGTTCAGTGGTAGTTTACCCACAGCACATCCATGCGATCCTTACTTTGAGTTTGGTGAAGGTAAGTGGGCAGTGAGAAATAGCAAAGATTTGCTGATTTTAATTAATTCAAGAGCTGTATCCAGACAGTGGTGGACAGCCCATCTAGCTCCCAAGCACTAGCACACTCTTCCCAGCAGCATGATCTGAATGAGCATATCAGATGTCATTATGCTTTGGGGGACTCTTTGCACCTTCCTCCTGCTTGCACAGCAGAATCCTTTTCCATGGGGTAATCCCCAACCCCAAAATAACACAAAGAATCTCTGGTGGAGATTGATAGCAAGACACAAATTCATGTTTTCATCAAGTAAGCAGGTTAATTTTTGGCAAAGATAGCCAGCTCATCACAGCAGAATCTGTGTATGTACGAGCTGTCTACACATACTCTATCCCATTAAAACCCCTCCACACAAACGTGTCATTTTCCATCCTTGTGTAGCTGGATCTGATAGAGTGGCAACCAGCAGTATTAACATCATGTGTCAGAATTAACATACACTAATACCTATGTTTCACAAACATGAATTCTCCATCAGAGTAAACCCAGACCAAAGTACAGTGAGCAACTTTGGGAGTTCAGACACTGGTCTAGGAAAGGTCACTCACTGTAAGAGGCTGCTGAGTCTTCCTTAAAAGAGGACAGAGTCAACTGTACTAATAGTCTGTAACTTGTCTGAGAAAGGTGAGTCTCTCCCCTTCTAGATATTAACTGCAACACAGTAATACTTGCTGCACATGTGGCTGTTCCATAACCACAAATAATAAATGAAAAAGAAAACATATTTTTCCATTGCTTTAATTTTTAATGCTTCATTTAATGCAATCTTTTAATGCCTTTCATTTAATGCCTTTCAATTGCACAATGCAATTGCACAAGATTTAGCTTTAAAAAAATCTTATGAAAATATGGCTCATTTGCTCTTTTGCTACAGAAGTCAGACAGCTCAATCTCACAGTACTGCAGCGCATTCTTTGGTTCGGCTGTAAGACATTTTATCCCCTGTGCACAGTGAATCCAACAAGCTTTCTTTACTTAGTTGAATGCTTCTTGACTATCTCAAGGTACTCCTTCACATCATCAGGAGACCCCAAGACAACAGGCACTCTTTGGTGGATATCCTCAGGCACTATATCTAGTACTGCTTGCTGACCAGTTGTTGCTATTCCCCCAGCCTTCTCAATAACAAAGGCCATAGGATTGCATTCGTAGAGCAGTCTCAGCTAGAAGACAAAAGTCAGAATGGCAGAAGTCAGGCCAGGCAATACCAAAAATCATTAAATGATTGGCATATGATCTTAAGCCAATCAATATTCAAAGTACTCTTTATTTCATATAAACACTGACTCAATAATGAAGGTGTGTGGATTTTTCTTTTAAAAACACGGTGACTTCTGGATTTGCTCAATCTGAGTGCTTTCTACATAGCCCATGTTTGCATTGTGCTATTTACAGAGAGATAAAGCTTGTATGTTAAGACACAACTGTTCACAAGGAAGACCATATAGGACTGTGTGAAAATAATGAAAAACACGAGCTCTGAGCGTGGCACTAGGTTTCTCTAATGAATAACTGTATCTTATCTGCAACCTGAAGCAATATTTTACAGAGAATTACAAAACAGGTCAAAGGTCTTTGCTGAATAAAGTCCCCTTGTCAGCCTCTAAGTGCGTGATTTTCCCTGACTGACAACTGTCCTGCAGATGCAGCCAGGCACAATTCCTCCACGTGAAGTCTTGTTATCATGTACAAAATGCAGATGGTGTTCTCTTTGGCAGAACTGACCCAATGGGCCAACTACATTTCAGCTTCTTACAAACGAGCTTCTAGAAATCTCAGGGTAATGCAGATTGTTTACCCTGTCATATTCTACTCAAATGGGAGCAGCATTACCAGTTTTGGCTGACATGGTGCAGGGGAGCCTGTTTGAGCAGCCCACCCCCAGGTACATTCCACAAGCTGGATACGTTTGCACATGAGGAGAAGTCACTGCAGTTGAAACAGGTGAGCAGCAGCCCTAAAATGGGTGTCTGACAACATACTGCTGCCACTTGTGACAGCCTGCAAGGGATGGCCATGTCCCCCCACACAAGAAATACAAGCTACCAAGTTACAAAACACAAGCTTTGTAATCAAAATACTGATCTTGATAGTGAAATGTTTGCATAATGCAGTATTTTCTATAACTGGGCTTATTTAGGCTTACCTTTCCTTTGGGACTTTTGGAGTTAGCAGGATACAGAAAGATTCCTCCATACACCAGTGTGCGATGCACATCGGCCACCATAGATCCTATGTACCTCCCACCGTACGGTGAACTGCCATCCTACAGAGAAACATTCCAATAAAAGTAGCTGTGGAGCACACCAGGTTAACCTCCCCCACATGCCCCCTTAGCAGTCCTAACATCTTTCATCTCCGTATTTGGCTTCACTTATAATACTCAAAGTAGTTTTGGAGACTATGTCAGCATCACCTTCATTTTCTAACTAGGAAAATCCAAGGAAAAAGAGTGATATAGAAGACTTCAGCATAGATGAGCAGTAGTGCCAATAACAGAAAATGTATCCCACCTGTCCACTGGCTTTAACACTCAGAAAACACTGCATTTCCAGTAGCAAAAACTCAAGTGCTAGGAATTGGTATCGGAGCTTTGTCTTTTCTAGCAGAAAAAGAATCAAAAAAAATCAAAAAGAAGTGATCTTTCCTACTTCTTCCAACCATTCTTGCCAGCTTCTGCAATTTTTTTTGTTAAAAAAAGTTAATAGTTGACTTGATGTTATTTCCTTATTCTACTCCATGGAGCACATTTTAATATCTACATAAACCACACCTTGATTGAAGAATGATGAAAACATCAATGTTCTTTCAAAGCAAGATCAGGAAGTCAGGAAGGGACACCGCCACTTAACAGTAGTAGGTGTTCACCTTTCATTGCCAGTGAAGTAACTTCAGTGATGAAATGCGTAAGGCATGAGAACCTTTCCCGGGCACTCCTTGTAGCTTTGGACCTCCTGACACCAGGAAGTTGCACAACCACAAAGCAGGCCTTGAAACTACACCAGATTTCCAAGAGAAAGGCACCCCTAGCACACCCCTAGCTCGTGTTACCACTGAGCAATGACCCACTGCCATCTCCACTCCACTCTCCAGCTACTCAGATGTTGCAATGAGGAAGCAGTAATACAACACATGTAGATCAGATTTCTTCATCATCAGAAAAGATTTCTTCTCTACTTGATTATCAAATGCTCAGTATTGGCTTCAGCACCATTACTCAGGCCCTCATTCAGGGAAAAAAAGATTCAAAAAAAAAAAAGGAAGAAAGTAAAAAAATGTGAAAGATACACGGTGCAGTACTGGAGAATGCTGAAATATCTGGTTACATCAATTGCTGCTCTCATTAGCAATCCTACATCAAGTTATATTTTAAATAGACAGGAAAGGGAGCCCTGAACAGTTAATGAGAGAATGATTGATCATAAAGCTGGAAATCAAGAATATTGCTTGTCGTCAGAAAGTTTCTCTGAAACAGGATCTTTTACCTCAGGGAATTTCTTCTTTTTGAGGTACTCTGTGACAGCAGGATCAAAATATTTAGCATAGCCTTCATTGAGACTGTAGATATTTCCCTTCTTTTTGATTTTCACATCTCTTTCCACTAGAATGAATTCTCCAATTGCCTAACAATAAGAAAGAAAAAGTATTAGTTTACAGGAATTGTTCACTTATTTCCAAACCAAGGTAAAATCCAATAACATACACAATTTAACAAAAACTTACTACCACTATCAATTTTTAAAATAATTCAGAATCTACAAAAACATAGTCTTTGCAGTCTACATGCAAGGTATTTTGTTTCACTATGAAGCACAGACAGAGCTGTCATGCTCTGATGTCATGCAGGCTTCCTCATACTACAATTCCAAGCACTCTATTTTCTATGCTCAAAAAATGCTATTTTACATTTGTTTATCTCGTTTATCCCTCCACTCTTTTGATAAACTTACAACAATGTAAGTCTCAGAACGCTAAGGAGTTTGAGAGTACTGGTTGAAACAATGCACAAATAGCCTCAAATAGCTGCAGATTCTCCAGCTCTCTTTAGCTTGGGCTAACTGGAAGCCTGTGACCAAGAGCTGGCCTGTTTAGTTTTCTCTAAAGTAGATTTCCAAGTTAGTGCTAAGAGTAAACAAAATAACATGCATGCATGCTCGAAGTTAAATCTGTTACATGAATAAAGTAAAAAATACATGCATTTATTTAAGCTGCTACTAATCAGCGAGTACCAAGTTATATTTCCTGCAGCTTGATCACTGCAGGTTATAAAAATTTAAGACTGGCAAATGGCACACCCTGACTGATCACAAAGAAACAAGCCACTAAAGCAAACTACTTTCTGCTGTGATCAATATGACTTCTGTTTTAAAACTCATGGTAAATGCATGCTAGAATGTCACATCAGCCACACACATCACTTACTCTTTTACACATCATGGTGGGATCTGAAAACACAGAAGAAGGTTAAGTACATATGCTCTTCTGGTTTACTAAGGTCTTAGCAATTAAGGAAGAGACAAATAAGACTTAAAGGATATTTTGTACTGCAGAAAACTGCTCATTTTAAATATCACATGATTACACATGCTGTGTATTTGCTCTGCTGACTTGGCTGTCTTCCTGTTGTTGAGTCACACACAGCACTGCTGCATCAGGCAGGCAGAATGCAAGTCTCTTGACATTATTGCTGGTGGGTTGTAAGTACATTTATACTTCATTCCTTCATTTACCTTGAAAACTGCTCCATTGGTTGATTTTCCTGGGGATGAACAGTTCTTATAGACAGTACCTGGTAATCCCTAACACAGAAGCAAAGAAACAGAAGATATTCTCACCGGATCCAGCATGAAACAGTTGACACCTCCAGCAGGAGTGGCCAGTACCAGCATGGTGGCACTCCCATAGAGCGCATAACCAGCTGCCACAAGATTACGCCCAGGCTGTAAAGCATCTTTCCCAGAAGGTTCATCGGGGGACACCTAGAACAAGAGAGAGTATAGTCAATTTCATTTCATTTCTATTGCTGGTACATGACTGGACTCTGGGATAGGGACAGTCTTCTGCTCATATCCACGCATGAGGTGGCACAACTGTTTCCATGATCCCCAACTGAGATTTTTACCGGATGCACTAATACAAATTATATATAGGATACAAACACATTGATTTAGAAATGCTCTTCTAACTAAGCCTAGCAGGAATGCAGGAAGCAGGAAAGGATTAAGGAGATATTAAAGAGCTATGTACCTCCTTGTAGGTGATGATGAACACAGCTCAGAGGAAAACTCAGAGGCACAGTTGAAATTAAATGAAACATGACTCTCAGAGTTCAAAGCCGATCAGAAGTATTTGGGAAGTTTTTTGTTTTCTTTTGCTTCCCACAAAAATGAAGTTGAAAATAGCTACTTTGGGATATATGACAAGATACAAAATATTATTAAAATGGACAGTTGGTTGTGTTTTATCTGATTTACTTTTTCCCCCCATGTTGTGACCTGCAAGTCTGGTATTTCAACCTCCTTCAGACAGGGTTTCTGCCTTTCAGAGTGAATTAGACACTTCAAATGCACATGACATGTTTCAGCTCTGGTTTGTTTTTGAAGTATGTCCTCAGGCCAACAGGACTATTAGTACAGAGAGCAAGAAAACTGGAAAGCACATTCCCCAAGTAGATGACAACCACATGGTATTTTGCCTCAACACAAATATTCATGAAATGTAGGACGTGATCTTTTCCAAGGGGTAATTTCATTAGCTGGCTAATTAAGTATCAGCTAGGCTTCCATATACACATATGTATATGTATTCTTCTTCTAAGAGGCTAATTCAAATCCTAACTATTTCAAATTCAAATCCATGTGTCTGTGAAATACTAGATCTAACTTAAAGCTGGCCCTGAGTCTTTTTCACAAACAAGTTTAGTTAGATTTTGGTCTTCCCACGCAATTTTATTTCACCAAAAGCTGCACAATAATAGTTTTTCCTATTCTACATGAAAGAATTTTACCTTTCTATAAATTGCAAAGATGGTCCCAATAGAAACAAGACAGTCGATGTTCGATGAACCATCTAGAGGGTCTATGCAGACTATGTATTTACCCTAGAAAACACAAAAGAGTGAACTAGATTAGTGACAGTATTCATCCAGTTTTTCCAAGTAAAAACATTTCAGTAGGTAAATTTTCTCAGAGACTTACACAGCAATATAAACCAAAACACCTTTATAGATTATGAAGGAACCAAATTCAAATGTCAGCAATTCTTTGGCCCAGATTTCATTCTTGATTACAACTGTGATTTGTGCCAAACCAGAAGCTAAAAAATCTTTAAAGTACATAGCAGATGTACAGGAAAAGTGGAGTTTTTTCATATACATTTTAATATGAGTTAAAAATGGGGGAGTACTTTTTTTGGTTTAGTTTCATCTGTGTAATTGAAGTAGATCCTCTTATATCCACCATCTAGGCTAGGCTGCACTTTCTCTTTGGTTACAGCTTGTCTTTCTGAATAATAAGGAAAAAAAAATAAAATGAAGATCAGCCTTTTTCATGTAGAGCTAAAAACTATATTTTACCTCTTCCTATAGAGGTATTAAAAAGCTCTTTAATGGCTGCCATCCTAAACTATACCTTTTCCTTTATCTGTGCTCTGAAATGATCAGGTACTACCTTAGCCAGACTGATCTTACCCAGGGTTTTGGAGGGTCAGAAAAGAAGTCTCTGCCTTATTGCTGGATTAAGGAATCCTGTAGATATAGGAAATTGACAGTACAGGGGGAAAAGCTGAATTAACTGTACCTTTTAAATATTTTGTTCCCCCATCATTTTATTCATAGCTGTCTTAATAATAGTGTGTAACAACATTGACATTTTTTTTAAATTGGTTTTATCCTGCATGTCACAAATTTAAGTTCAGCAATGCTCTACTATGCAAGTAGGAATCCCTGGTATGCATTGATAAAAACACTGTATTAGCTCACATTTAGTTCAGAAAAGCATTAATACTCAGACTCCCTCAGTGATCTTTGAGAATATTTGTTCAGATCTAAGGAAATCCAATGCCTAGAAAATTAACTTTGAAGATTTCTCAACAGGGAGAGAGAGAACTGCTTAAACAAAGCAAACCTTATTATACTTTGTAAATTATGTTATTGCTGTTCATTTTTACTAAATTTTTACTTAGAGTTTTTACATGATCAGACCAAAATATTAGCTGGGAAATAGGGACTATCCCAAAAGAAGCACATGCAGGCTTGTGAATATAAAGGATAATAAATGTAAAAAATGCTTTTGTTTCATTATTGTTAAGTCATTCATAGACTAAGTCATTCAAGGAGAATTTTCATGAATTAAAGGCCTTGAGATTTGACCTGGAATAACTCATGAGAATAACTCATCAGTGTTCTACTCAAAAAGTAACATTTCAAAGGAGCTTGACTGACTCAGAGCATAATTCCAGAGATCAGATGGGGATGAATGAAATGTTTTCTCCACAATAAGAAAAAAAGTGGGAGAGAAAGAAGGTGGGGAGGAAAAACAGATAAAAAAAATAAAAATAAAACCAACAAACATTAGTCTGGAGAGCAGAAATGACAGAAAGAACAAATGCTGATGAACACTCTCTCCACCCATTCACTTGCCAGTTTAGTTTACCTGTTTTCTGAAACTTTTAGCTGAGTTTTATTCTTTCAGATGTGGAGCAGTACACCTGTAAAGGCTGATCTGAAATCAAGCAGGGAGAACTTTTCAAGTCACTAACCTGTTTTTCAGTTTCCACTATCACAGCATCTTTGTTTTCTTCAGACACGATAACACATGTACTGAAGGATGACTTCAGCATGTTAATCACCAGGTCATTGGATAGAATATCCAGCTTTTTAACTTGGTCTCCGGTCACATTGGTAGACCCAGCAATTCCATAGCTAGAGCAATTGCAAGAGAGAACATTTCATGAGAATAGAGCACTGCATCTTCTAAAGTGTTCTGTTTCTTACGCCTGCAAAACCTCCTGTAAACAACAGCACTTTCAAATGACATCTCAGCTCTCTAAGCCGGTTTTTTATTTACTGCCCAGTGAATTCTTGCTGAGACATGTTACCATTAGCTGTGTTTGCATATCTAGAGGCTGCTGAGAAATACAATTTCAATAGTTTGTAAACTATAGTTAAACACAGCTAGACCAGGCTGTGAAGGCTGAGTTACCAACTGTGCTTTTTAATGAGCTCTTAAGACCTACATATTATTCCTGAATTCTAGGCTCTGCATACCCTAAAAGCTAAGAATTCATTAGAAAATTTTATGCTCTAAAATTGATATAAATATATGTGAATGTATATATATTAATCTGACAACACTAGTTATGCTATATCCTCTGCATGTAATATACTCCTCTTTAGCAATATGATGTGCAAATTGCAGCAGGAAAAGTCTTTTCACAGACAAATCAACCTATTTATGGTTTAATATTTTCAGCTTTGATTTGAAGTAGTAAACATTTCCTTGGGAAAAGAACTGAAAAGTACAAATAAGAAACAGAAATAAAATGCTGCAAGCCAACCGGAATCAAACCATCTGGCATACGGAAATACCAGGAGATCTTATGATAGGTGATTTTGTAAGCACACATAACAGAGAAAGGGGAAGTTTAGCTCTTAGAAGAGAAAAACAGTAGCCGGCTCGGCACACATTCAGAAGTTTCTTATGTAACTGTAACTTCAGCTACAGTTCATTGATTAGGCTGAACACTGGTATTTCAGGTTTTATGTAATAACACTGAACACACTATTTTAGCAATGCATTGCATTTCTTCAGTTTAATGCATGAGACAAAAAAATGACCTGGCATAACTCTCTGTTCTTCTCTCTCTCTGATTCAGTGACTTGAATATTTTCCACAACTGTGAAAGCGCTTTTAGAAAAAAATGTACTTTGAACGCTGTGCTTATGAGTGGAGGCACAGCAACAGACCAGCTTCTGCACCTCATCTTTTGGGGAATTCCTGGGAGGGGAAGACAAGGTGTCAGGTGTAGAGCCTGCAGCTGGAAAGGGTCTGTGTGTCTTCCATAGCACCTCCCCTACCAAGCAGCATTAAGCACATAGTTGAGGCTGAGGATAGTCCACAGAAATGGACTGAAGTGATCCCTACTTGTTCATATTCCCTGACAGCAAAGCAAAATCTCGCTGCTGCTCATAAAACGCAGTCCCACAGTAGATGAACTGTTGAAGGAGGCTTATGAGTCCAAAGCCTGCTGCCCCAGCACTGATGGAGAGTTAAACCCACTGTGCAGGGGATCATAAGGCAAGTCTATGCGCACAGATACCCAACATGTGGTCAGCTACCAACAGACACACATGTGAGACACAAAAGGAATAGAGTCTTACAAATCAGATCACAGCTGGGAAACCCTGGTCTCTATTGATAGGTACAGGAGGCATATGGAAGGGCTAGCACAAAAATTACCACAATTACATGTAGTCTGAAGTTAAAACAGAAAAATAGTTCAAACATACATAAAGTGGAGGATTTTTTGCCTTTTTTCATCTTATATTTTCCTCTGCATGGCTTGTAGAAGCAAATTTATTTTCTCTTTACAACATCTTCCATTAAGGAATGAAGTAGCCCATGTCTAAAGCCTTGACCAGCACACTACTGGGCATATGAAGAATATGTAAAATACTTAAGAGGATCAGTTACCCCTAAGCAGTTTCAGCTATTTCACGTTTCAAGAGTTCCAGATTCCTTATGATGATGACCAGAACAACACCCCTCTGAACAGCTGACTACAGACACTATTGATCCTAAACAGTGCACTTTCTAAAAGCCTTAGATATCAAAAATTTCATAGAGAAACTCTAGTTGCTACAATGCGCTATGAAAAAACCCACACTGAATTTGATTCAACACTTCAAAGCATAAAATGGTGCTTTGATATAAAGCAATATGCAAAGAGCAGTAATTCAGCCATATTTTGCTAAGCTTTGTCTTTCAGAATATTTGGTCTTACGGCTCCAGGCGCCCACACCTGCTAGAATGTATTCATGAAGTTCTACTGTCACCAGACATTTCTCAAAGACTAGACTATTGAAAAGTCATAGGACCCGTGTCTCTTGAGAAAAATCAAGAAACCAACAAGTTAGTAAAGGAGTTACCTTCAGTTCTGTGCAAGAGGATGGGCTGATGCAGCCTCACTCACAGGCTTTTCTGGTGAAAGAAACACCCATTCCCATCCTCGTCCCGATACCCACCCCCCCCGGGAGGCAGCAGGATGCCCTGGACCCGCGGGGATGCGGGACGGTGCGGGGAGCATCCCGGGACTCACAGGTTGGCAATGCCCGCTTTACGGACGGCGGTGGAGATGGCTTTGATGGCCGTGCAGAGGGAGTTGAGGAGCTGCGTGAACTCCCCGGTGCCCTTGGCCCGCCTGCCTTCCTCCATCACGAAGCGGGTCATGGTGATGACATTGGTGTCGAAGGTGGAGCGGTCCGTCATGGTGGCGGCAGGAGCGACTAGGACCGCGGCCGCGGGCAGCGGCACTTACTTCAGCCGGGCGGGGCGGGGCGGCCAGGGGCGGGACAGGCGGCGGCAGGGCGGACGAAGAGGAAAGGGATCCCATCCCTCCGTCCTCCGTCCCACCGACACTATTTATTTATTTATTTATTTATTAAATTATTGTTTTCTTTAACGGGGTCTTGGCTCAGGCATTGTGCGGGGAACAGGGGCGGGGAGGGAAGGATGCTTTGGGCATTTGTTGTGTGAAAGGCACAGAGAGACGATCGACACACGGGTGCCGCGGGTAGCCCTTAGAGTTTGCAGTGGTCGCACTTCAGTGCTAGCGGTCCTGGATTTGTGCCCCTAAATGCAGAAGTCAGTTTGGTTTCACCACTTGATTGCAAAACTCTGTGTGTGTCCTTGTAGATTGTAGCGAACTGCACACAACCTACAGAGAAAGGTTAGTATCTTCTGCGGCACAGGAATGCTCTCATCCTGACTCTTCAGTACAGGAAAACCACATATTCAGTAACCGATTAAGTAAGGTATTAACTTCCTCAGTTTACAGAGATCATGCTAAGCCCACGTGTCCCAGCCTTATACAACACCATGGAAGAGCTGTAAGGAAACAGCCCCTGGCAGCTGGACCCAATGAAACTTTTATAACAAGCTCTCCAAACCTGTTCAATACAAAGACATAGGCTGAGTCCTGCTTCAAAGAGTAGAAGTTAATGCACCTCACACGAATACTGCTGCAATGGAATCTAGACCCACCCCCCTGAATTTCATTTCTTTTGGTTCTAGCCCTTCTGACTTTGCAGCAAAATCAAGCAATATGTTTTGCTGCTTATGTTTGATCAGAAAAATCCAAGCACTAGTAAGGGAAATCAGGTTCGCCCAACACCTGACTCTAGATACATCCTTTCACACAGTGATTTGACAAACACAAATCTGATTACAGGTGTTCTACTCGGATTTGTTGTACTAGCCATTATTTTATATTCATGTTATCTAAAAAGATGAATATTTTTAAAAAACACATTATTTTTCAGTAGAATACATTCAGTCTTGAATTCTAAGCTGAAAGACTCAAATTCTAAGTCGAAACCACAGATTGAAATAATTCCAAATGGTGTCAAACACAGGGCAAAAAGTCTTTTACAAGATGTACATCTTTGCATATACATACATTCTATCTTCATGTAAAGCACATTGCATATCTATGCATTAAATTCTTCAAAGGTATGCATAAATGTCTGCTCCTGAAAGTGTAAACAACTTCGGCCTAATTTACCCATGCCCAGTATTACAGACACTCCTGCAGATATTAGATATGAGTAGATGTAATGCTCTTCTGAACAAGATATTTCAGTCTTTGGCAAGTGGTCAACAGCCCAGTATCATAAAAATGTTCTTTTAGAGGCAGGTGGATTAGGGAAAATTTACAGAACATGGAAGTTAGCTCATTCTTTAAGGGTAAGAAATGCTTTACAACCATCTAGAGAAGGTTCTGCAATGTCAGTAGTATAGAACAACAAATAGCAAAGTTTTTCTATAAAATTTTGGATGAGTGAACTGACACTGGGTAGCAGCAAGTAGGCAGAACACCTGGGAATATATGACTAATGGAAACAAACCACAGAGTCTCTGATTAGGGACAATTTGCCTTAAATGTGAAGAGTCTAACAAGTACATCAGTAATCTGCAGGACGAGCTTCACTTCAGTATAAAATAGTCAAGATCAGTTCAAAATATACCTAAGGTTTAGATGTCTATGCCTGAGAAAAACTAACCTCTTCCATCCTACAGGGAAGGCGTATCATCCTTGAGTTGATGATGAGATTTTATCTCAGAACTTTTGGGGTTTGTGAGATTAGTGGGATTAGTTTTACTCCTCCATTCCCACTATGGAAGCCAGGTAAAAAGAAGAAATGAAATTTCAATCATTTGAAAGTGTGCTGGTTTCATACAAGTCCATCCAGATGTGCATTTCTACTGTGGGGAAGGAGATAAAGCCTATATAGCATGTCCTTAATCTTCTGTATTTGAGGCAACTCAATAGAACATTAAAATGAATCCACCTCCACATGCCTGGCCTTAGAATGTATGCATACATTGGTCATTTGTGGAATTCCAGAATTAGTATAGAAAGCTGACTTAACATCAATTAATTAATATCAAATTAATTGAGGGTAGACAAGCCATGCATCTCTTCAGCAACCATGCTGTTTGGTAACTATAAAATCAAAGTAAGATTTAAAGACAGTAAAAGATTAAAAGTAGTAGTTCACATGCTGTGAACCTTTGGCTTTAGAAAACAGTAGTTAAATATTATTGGAAATGAATCTGTGGATTTGAGAAGGTCAGTCAGTAACAGTTGACTAAACATTGCTGAAATAGCTCACTTCTATAAGAAGAAAACAGGGACCTGTTTGTGCACAGGTGACGTCAACTAGACACAGTTCACAGCAGTTTTAGAACCGTAGGATTACAAATCCATGTAACTACTTTGAAACAAACTCTTCTCCCAGAACATAGAATCCCAGTGGCATAATTATCTTGAAAATAAGACAAACACTGATTAGAAATCCTTAATTATAAAGGTTGCCTCTTTTAGGTTCAACTTACAGCCAGAAAGACAATTCCTCCTTCACAAAGAACTTTTTTTGTTCCCTCTGAAGTAAAGAATTTCCATGTGGGAAAACCAGCTTTAAATCCCACTTTTGCTGAAGAGGATCTTTCTTTGTGCAGGAGTCTCACAACTGCAGAAGTTTTATGCTGGTTGGGTAGACAGAGCGTAAGATCAGGCAAGCTACACTGAGATCATTTGCAAGGCAATGTCACCCCACCAGAGCAGACGCTCTGTGCCAGGTGATGCCAGGATGATTAGGGCTGGAGCAGCTTGAAGAGGATGAACGAGGCAGATCCTGGTTGCTGCAATAGATGGATCAGTCTGAAAAGGGGAACAGCACACATGAAACCAGGAAGATTTCTAGATGTATAATCAATATTTTGTCTTCTTTGCTTCAGAAAGTGCTTCATTTGGCCTGTGTGAATTTCCTGTGTGAAAAGGGTCCACACATAGCCAATAGAATAGAACATCGATTTACAACTGTGATAGCAAAGCACTTCACCTCTCTGGACACAGGTGAAATATAACAAACTGAAGTTTAAATGTAGGTAATTATGAGAACAAATTGGCTAAAAGGTAACTTCTTTGTGTAGTAGACGTAAAAGTGGCTTCATTTGATATTATGCATTATAGTACTACCACTGATTAAGAAGTAGAGATGAACTATAAGGTTGATATTAATGAATGTGAAGGGATTTTCCCGTGCCTAGTGCCCTCTTGTGGGAATGGGAACATTGTCAGCATCTCAGTGTGACACCAACTATGTGAGAGTACCTTCACAGTTTTCTGGAGTTTTCTGGGGCAGAGCACTTAACGTGCAGGCAGTAGATCCTGGAAAGGAAGTCTATATGCCTCTGAAATGTAGATGTTGAACCACAAGTTTTAAATCTCTGTAATTTTTACTTATCCACAAGATTCTACCATGCAAGTAAAACAAAATTATTAAATAAAAGTTACTGAATTTGCTATCACTTTTCACCTTGTAAAATGTATAAACTAAAAGTATTTTAAGTAATCACACCAAGTCTGTGTAAAGAAAAAATAAGTTAAAAAACCCAAAACAAAAAAACAGAAAGAAACACCAAAAACACAGTTAAAACCAGACAGAGATTTCAAGGTTGAGAGATGAGACTTCAAAACTAAGCTAAGAAGGTAATTAAAAGTGGACTTATAATTATATAGTCGTAATAGTTCCCTTTGCAGAAATAAATAATTTCTGTCAATACTAAGTGACACGATGTCATGATTATATGACACAATTTGTCAATGTATTAACCAACTGGAAAAACAAAAAAGAGTTTTCTTACATTTAATCTGTAAAGCTGCACAATTTAAGGCTGATGGAGGAAGATTTATTGGTATAAATGGTCAAATTCCATTCACAAACCCTAATCATAAGATTGCTGGACATGTTTTCCACTAATGTCCTTGAAGATTTTTTTACTGTGTTTTCCTACATAAAGGTCCAGAATAGGGGTTGGCTTTTCCAGGTTTATTGACAGTCTGAGGAGGTTCTGATCTGAACACTTCTAGCAGTGATATACATACAATGAAGTATCACCCAGAAATGCAACATAATATCCACAAAAGACTCTTTTTGTGTAAGGGATGAAAAATATGGCCAACAAATGAATGAGTGGCAGTTTAGATGGTCATTCCCTGTTCATCTTTATCATAAGAATTCTGTTCTGTGACTGAAGTACAGTCAATAAACCTATTTAAAATTACTGATAACTGTTACATTTTAAAAATTCCTTTTATTCATAGTTCTCATAGTTTGCCATGGCTTCTGAATTCTGAATAAGCATTAGCTAATCCTTATAATCATGTCGTGATATAGGGAGGCTGGTAAAGAAAATCAAGGGAAAAACTCTATCCCGTGCCACAGCAAAAAATTGTGACTGCATGAAAAGCTGTTTACTTTGGGAATTCATGCAGTTTGAGAGGGAATGAAGGAAAATGGAATAATGATGTATTTAACTCAAATATATAAAAATTACATTTGCATGTATTTTCTTTTGCTCTACTGACTTGATATTTCTTTGGTGATACAACTGCGAAAGGTATAGAAGAAACTGGAGAAGGGACATATCAAGCACATACAGGGCCAGCTCTGGAGAGCTGTAAAACAAGTTGAACACATACAGCTGTGACATTACTGCAAGTTGGTATGACTTTAAAAACAGGAATGATAGGTGAGTAGAAAGAGCACTTTAGATTGCTAAAGAGTCCGTTTGATTGCGATAGGATTAGTAAACAGTAGCTAAAAATCCTCTTACATTCACTAGTTCTTAGGATAACTATAAAATGCAGTTCTAAAGTCAGATTTTATTTTAAAGCTTGCCGTCATTGCTGCAAATAATCTTTCCTTACTGATGGCAGTAAAGCAAAAACATTGCCTTTAACAATGAGAATCAGACACACATGGCCATTTTGTGCTTTCTGTGTGCAGCCTTTAGCGTGAGGGATCTAGTCCACAACTGAATCTTGTAGGTGACAGTGCAATACAGGAAAGGCAGCCATCACTCTTTCTTGAGATGCACGTTGAGCAACTTTATCCTGACATTATATGCTTTTGTTCTTATCAAATTATCTATTGTAAAATTAAATTCACCCATTCATGACTACATGTAGAGGTTTAAATCAAAAGCATGATGTTTAAGACCACTTGAGATTCAATTTCATGACTCACACATATAGAAGGGTTGCATAGGCTAAACTCCAGCCCTTGCCTTGCACGGTCCCAGTGCCAGCTCATCACACAACATGAGGCTGATATGCAAAACACAGCATGTGTCAAGACAGGAAGAATTCAATCAACAAGATGGCAATGTAAGAATCAGGTTTTTGATCACCAGGAAAAGTATTTCTATTTGCTCAGGCCCCAACATCCAGGCATAGTGGTTCCCATTTGATTTTAGAATGTAGGTATGAGAGATGAGGGGCATAGCCTGCACACTTTACCTTCCTATTCCCTCCTTACATATGTGGATTAGAGCTGATAGTGCACTCCTGTCACTGTCGTCCAGCTATTTTTGTGATCAATAACCTAATAGGAAGCCATAACCTAAACACCAGTGCATTGCAGGATATGGCTCTGCCACCCTAGGATCATGTTATATTATTAGGCAGGGGTACCTCTTCCTGTGAATCAGAGGGAAGCAGCATGAACACAGAGAGAAGGTAACAGGGATACCAAGGATATGGCTGAAGAAGCACTTTTTTAGTGTGACTCAGAGGAAATCACAGAATCACGGAACGGGTCGGGTTGGAAGGGACCAGAGCGGGTCATGTGATGCAACCATCCTGCTTTTAAGCAGGATTATCCCAGAGCACATGGCAGGGGATTGTGCCTAGATGTCTTGAATATCCCCACTGAAGGAGACTCCAGAACCTCTCAGGGCAATCATCATAAAGTAGTGTCAGAAAAAATGAAATCAGGCGTTCAGTCATAGACGCCTGATTGGTGAGCTAGTCACTTGGTTTATTGCCGGCCTATTGCCCTAGGCAAAGACACTGTGCAGTACCAAGGCTCTGCCGTCAGATGGCAATGCTTATTTGACAAACTGTGCAGAACCGGAGCCTGGCAGCTCTCCGGGGGCAGAAGAGGCTGGTCTGGGGAGCTTCACGTGTCTCACTCCCTTGGAAAGAGGTAGTGAAGCTCCTAGCACTGATGGTGACCAAGGAAACGGAGGGGAACAGAAAGGTCGGCTCTCTCCGTCTGTACCAGAAGACTAAAGACTGCCACTGTATTTCAAACCTACTGCTGATACAAAATCATAATTTAAATCCTAATGGAAATGTGCATTCATTATCCTGAGGTCTCTGCTTGTGCTCACTGAATACTTCACACAGTCCCATCTCTTCATCACTCCTCCCAGTCTGGTTGTTTTTAGACAGCTTCCAGTGATTCAGCAGTACATGATTAGACCTTCTGCACGTGACGTCCTTACGTACTGCTGTTGGTGATGGCTGTGATTATTATTTTTAGTACAGTAGTTGTTTAGGATGAGGGGCATGATTTCTCACCAGTAATTACTGGCAGTGTACAGAAAGAGAACAAAAACTCAATCCTTGCCCTACACAGTCCACAGTCTGGGAATAAGAGAAAACAGAACAAAAGAGGCATATAAAGATGTTCCTGGTTTTACAGACGATCTGCTGCAATGCTTCCATTGTCATTCAAAACTTTACTGTCATTTATACACGTTTTCTTCTTTGCATGGTGCAGTCTAATGTTAATCTGTGAATGGCATTTTGCTAATATGTGCTGAATATATCACCTTAAGGAGAGAAAAAACTAAAAAAATAAATGAGTTTTGGAAAAAATGAAGAATGATCAGCAAGAATTACATATATTAAATAATAATAAAAAATTTTCGATGTTCAAATTGTTTGAGACCGCCAAGTAACACATCCTTAACTCTTGTAGCTTACATAAACAAAAACTAGAAAACTGTCCCTGTACATTCAGTACTTCATTCTATTTACAAACCTGGATTGTAGGTTCGGCCATTTACAGGCTGAATACCAAAACTAATTAAATAGGCCCCATGTGTGTTTTGTGATGTGAAACCCTTATGAGACAGAAGGAGTCAAAACATCCTGTCCTCAGTTTCCACCATGTCTTAATTGCAAAGGATGAGGAAGAACTGTCAAACTCTAGGCACAGCTGGAAGTTGATGTAGTTAATTTTTATAAGGGAAAGAAGATACCTCCTTTTTTTTTTATCATGACTAATAGGGTTTCTCTTTCATGACAGATACAGGCCTTAATAGGGCATTATACACGTATTTTATTCATTGCAGATGTAGGGGCTGCATAGCACTCAAGGAGAACTAGATGGTCTAGAGCAGAGGTCTCTAAACATTTTTGTCATTGTGCACCCATGAAAGTGAAAAGCTCTTGAGTGCACTTCAATATGTGAATGCTTAATTATAAATTATATAACTATACCAACGTTAGGCACAGTAATAAAATATACACAAAATAGAAACGATAAAACAATGACATGAAGATAAACAACATTTCAAAATTCTACTTTATTTAATTATTTATTGATAAAAATATGCTTTTTTCCTGTGCCACAATGTCTTGTCTTGTGTCTCCCATGGGATGCAGGCATGCCAATTGGGAGATGACTTCTCTACAGACAAAACCTGTGAGGTCTAATATCCATTGTCTCATATTCAGACAAAGGATACTTTTGTTCTGATTTCCACAGGATATGACATGTCTCTCCATAACCATTTAACCTTTATGTAAGCAAAAGGTGTTCATAGGTGAAAAGGACTTAAACAGCTATATCAAGACTGACACCTACAGATAAATAAGAACCTGGGATCTGACAGAGCAGACAGAACAGGTTTTGAGAGATAAAAAGATGTATGTGGCTGCTTGTTTATGAAGTATTTGAGCACTAAACAAGTTGTGTGAAAGTGTTTTTAATGGCATTTTGGGATATACTTCCATTTAAAATGTAATTGGAGAAGTGCTTTTAGAAACAAAAGGATGAGATTAAATCATATGAAAACTTAGATCTTAGGAAGAGAAAAAGTGAAAAGGGGAGGACAGTCAAGCAGGGAAACAAGAATGGAAGAAAAATATTATTGCACTACTTTAGAACTAGAACCAGTGCAGCTTATAAAATTTGTTAACAATAACTGTGAAAATGACATGGCAGAAATATACAGATAATTTATCCAATGCAAACACTGTCTTTTAAAACACCTCTTTTGCAATCCTGCACAGGAACTTCATTTTCCCTGATTTTTATGTAGCAGCTTTATGTTATATAACCTTCAGCTACTAAACTTGAAAACATTAATATTTAACCATAATTTATCACGGTATACTACATTATTGCCTTAGTAATACCAGGATAATATTAAAGTATTACAAAAGCAATAATATTGCATAATTATTATTTAAAAATATGCCTTCTGAGAAACCACTGAGATATTCTTACTGTTTGACTTTTTCAACACTGGAAATTATTTGTTACATTAATTCAAGAACTCCCTGCCACTCCTCCCACTTTTTGTCATGTAGCAATGGCCTTTTGTAAGAAATGTGTCCTTGGCATCAAATTCTAATTGATGTACCAAAATGTTTAAGCAGATGTTTTAGTCAGGAGTTTCAGGATTCAAGGCAAAAGACCTTGAGTTCCCAGTCCTGCTGCCACTCAGGTGGATTTGTTAACACACTGGCTCCTGAGAGCCCTCCATCTAAAGCTAGCTGTGAGACACCTGCTCCCACTTCTCACAGCATTGCATGGGAACTTCTTTGGCCTGGTCACATAAAGCTAGCTGAACAATTAGAATTGCTATGAGACACAGCAGTACCCCCAGGTCAGGTTTTAACAGTCTGAAAGCTTTTCAACTGCAAACCTAGGGCTACTCAAGCTTTTGAGGAATAACTCTAGTTTATCTGTATTTGAAGATTTTAGGGTCACATTTCTGCAAGTAATTTGAAAGCTGCTGTGAGCACCAAATCTTAAACCAAATCTTAGCCAATAGCCTCTGCATATCCTACATCATACCACAACTGTTTGACTTATAATCCAGTTCTGACATTTATACAATATCATTTGATCCTTCCACATAGAAGGATAAATTGGATGAACCACATTTAGAGTTAAAAATGAAAACAGAGTTAAGCAACAGATAGACTTCTTGACCTCTTGCATTCTTCTTAAAGACAAAAGCTGCAAATGAGCCAGCCATAGGCAGCTGTTGCAATGAAGAAACCCACTGATTGTTTTTTGGCAACTTTCAGGTCTATGAATGTTTAATGATATATTTAAAGTAAAATAAACCCTGTTCTACATTTAGCCTATTTTTTTTTCTTTCACTAATTCAGCCTTTTCTTGTCTACAATCTAAACTAAGTAGTTTTGGACCTGGAAAAGGCCTGTGATGTTCTGCTCTTTTTTTAATAGTTTTTTTTAATGGTTTTTTTTTCTATTTTTTTTTCTTTTTCCCCACCAATAATCTCATCATTTGCAACTAATAGCATGCATTTAATTCACTTTAATATATTAACATTAGTGCCAGGGAATGCATGTTCCATACACAAAGGCCTGTCTGAATAAGTACAAAATTTCTGAGTGGGCATAAGTTATGATTATTTTGCTTAATATAAATTAATTTTGCTGCAGGTATACCCTGTTGGTAGAGATTATACTCTCTACTCAAAGTTAAATTATCTTGTCAGCATATTTGTGTCCTGACTTTACATTAATTACACAAATATTTAGCAAGTGTATTCTTGCTTCCCACTGAACTCCTTTTGTTTGAATGCTTTTTATTAAAAGCATTTTTATCTAAAATGGCTTGGGGAATGTATGGCATTACTTTTTAATGAAAAGCTAGACTGGGAATTCTAAAGAAATAAATGAAACAGCCACGTGCCACCTTGGTTGCTAGTCTCCTGGAGAGCCTTACCAAGTTCAATCAACAGATAGGATTGTAGCAGGAGGATACAGGGTTCCTGCACAACACCATGCACACTTTCTTTAGCCTCTGTTCCATGAGCTACTTATCCTCAGACTCTGGTCATAACTGCTCTTTCCTTTTTCCTTGGTTAAAACCAAGCTAGGTTTTAAAAAGGCTGACAGAATTTGAATAACAATGCTGGCAGAGCATATCAATAACAGGGAAATAGTAAAGGGTTTTGTTGCCTGATGTTCTGAACAAAAAAGAGCTTTGAAGAGATATATAAGTAAAAAAAGAAGATAAACAAAGAAAAAATAACATTTCTCTAAAATAAGAAGAGTGTTTGAATCAAGAACATAAGTCCATTGGGAGTCTCACCCTGGCAGAATACCAGGCTACCTCTATACTAGGATGTATTTAAAATCTGATTTTGAACACTTGTTTTAGAAATGTAACTCTCTGTGTTCTAGATCTGAGTTTTGACTTCAGGAAGACACAGCCTGGAACTGTTGGGATAACTCTTACTTATTTTTTGAATGAGCTTTGGAGTCTTGCTGGCTAAATAGCACTTGTGTCATATATTGTCTCCTCTGCCAAGAAAATCTGGCATGTGGCAATCTTTGCCTATAATTTTGTTCAGTCACTGAAGAGCATACTCTTACACTTGTCTGAGGTGACAGGTCACACTGGCATTCAGTTTTTACCTTGGATTATGTTTCAGATATTGGTTTTGTTATAGTTTGAGGGGTTTCTCTCTTATACTGTCAGCTCTGTTATCTCAGTCCATTGACCAAGTTCTTAAAAGGTTTCCTTCTATTAATAAGGAAGACTCCACAGCTCAGACTTGATTAACATCTCTGTAGACTGGGGGAAAAAATAGGACGTGCCGTCTTCCTCTTAGATCTCAATCTGCTCTGAAAATTTAAGATTAAAAAGCTAGGTAAAGTCATTTTACCTGGAGAAGTAAGCAGGTGTACTCCTTATAGGAGAAAGGAAATAAAACCTTGGCCAAAGGAGTGATTTTTACTTTTATATTTTCCTGGGTTTGGAACTTGTAATTCTATTTTCAAACTGTTAATTTCAGTTTACACAACAAAACAAAAGCAGAAGATTGCTGGAAATGCTGATTGCTTTGAAAAAACAGACTACAGCAATGGCCAAGACAAATGTGCTTTACTGAACAAGCAGAGTAAGAGCTATCTAGTGGCTATAATCAGCACATGAACTAAGATAAATAGTGGCATATTTTATTTAAAATCTAGCACCCTATAGGAAATTAAGGATATCTTATATCTGAACAAGAAATAAAAAATTACAATGATTTATGTAAAGCTGCATGCTTTGAAATGAGAAGTTGAAACATCTCATTAATCAGGGATTTATGAGTAGTAGTGATGCAAGAACCAGCATATTTAAATGAATTAGTGGGTAGGTAGAGTAGGTATCCATAAATGTTACTCTGTTTCTCTGTATTCACTGAAAGTCAAGCCAGCAAATTATCAGTGGAAAATTCCACACTCTAAATTAACCAAAAAAGCCAAAGGCCTCTCTATGATGGACTGACAGAAGCATCCCTTGAGCCATCAGTGTCACATTTAAACTTTCAGAGGAATTAAAAATGAAGAAATATGAAAGCGACATGCAGGTGAAACGTGCTGATCTGATACGTTATTACAATTTTTCTGTATCTTATGCAATTATAACAGTCAAAGGGTCAGGGTACAAAATGCCAAAAGCAACCCCTTGGCTGATTTGTTTATCCTGGGAATGCTTAAGAAGGACTGCATAGGCAGTCATAAAATTTTAAAGAGCTATGGTAAATTTCTCTGCAAATACCACTTTCATTTTTACTGCAAAGTAGATCAGTCACACAAAAACAGGTCACTCATCTCCAGTCATGAGCCCATTTAGACCCTAAGAGTCTAGATGTCTAAAAAATAACTTGATTCTAATCATCTTATTCTAATTCACCTAATTTAGATGACTCTAAATAAGAGTCATCTTATTCTAATCCCTCTCTTCCAAGGCATTTTGTCTTCCCAGCATACCTCTGAAAACATAGCTGCCTAATGTGTCGGTTCAGAGGTCTCTTGCTAAAACTCAGCTGCCACCTACTCTTCAGCTGGCCAAAACTGATACTTATGTGCTAAGCAATAAGTACTAGTTTATACACAGCATAACACAGGAAAACAAAAACTAGGAGAAGTAATATAATCATATTCTCCCTGAATTGCAACCGAGATCTCACATGCAAACAATTACATTTACAAGAACAGCAGAGGATTGAGTAATGTTTTTCCACTGAAAAGAGTCCTTTTAAGCATTAACTCTTTTTGGTTAAACTCTCAAGAATAACTATTTCTCAATGAAATTGCACAAAATTGCCGTCAATTTTTATTCTTTCTTTAGAAATATACAAATGCATAATAAGAAGGTTTCTTCTTGGACTTCCATTAAATTCCCAGGTTATATGAGAGTTTCAGTTCCCTCTCCAACATCAGTGATACAAATTTATATGGGTACATGACAGAACTGAGATAAGGTGACTCTCTTTACCTTAGCATTTATGGTCTGTGCCAGCTGTCCAGCAGTCAGGTCCACAGGACCTGTTTTTTATACAGAAGTGTAATTCAAATTCTGTCAGCATGACTATGCACTGACCTAAAAAGATCATTGTGTTCTGTACCAGGTGTATTAGATTGTGGGCACTTGATGAAAAGGAAAAGCCAAGGTAAAATAGTTCCCCCAGCTAGAATTTAATGCTAGAAAGGTCTCTGCCTGACTGATCAAGTTCAATTTTCTCACAGCTGCACTTCACAGACAATAGTTATCAAATGGACAACCACCTACAAATACCTGCTCTGACACCTGCAATCTACAGACCACATGCTCATTTCTAACTTCAAACAGAAAGATGATGTTGGCAATTAGATCAACACAATTAGATAGCACTGATGTTGTGCTGTCTGTGTGCAACAGCAGAGGTCTGTGTAGGAAAAAAGCTCTCCTGGAACTGCAATGGAGACCATCCTCTGTGCTGTGGAGAGGGACAAGGCAGCCTATGTGACTCCCAGGGAGACATGGACAGCAGTGAAAGGAATGTATGAGAGAAAAAAATCCTAACATAATGTCACATGACTGAACATGGAAAATCCAGGAGCATGAATGTAATAGAGATGTCAGTTTCACTAAATCCCTCATATATTGAAGAATATATCTCATGAAGTACACTAAGCAGTGGGAAAACAGAGGGGCAAGAAGTGTCATGAGGCGCCAAAGTTGTGTATGAATCCAACAATTAACTACAGCGTTTGCAATGATTTGCTCCTGATAACAATGTACACTCAGTGGGTTGCAGGATAAGGAATCTTATCACTGTTCATACTCTGCCTGGAAAACATCAGCTCTATTCTTCACCTTTGTTCAAGTTCCTATCCTGTTAAAACCAACAGAAAGTTATGAGAGGATACACATCAGGAAAAAAGCCCTTATACATTTTCTTCCTTTTCTTCTTTGCATAGGGCAGGAAAGACCAGGCCTCCAAAAGTCTGAAGTGCTGCCTAGTTCTAGCAGAGACACATCTTTCTAGTGCTAGAGAAACATGAGGGTGCTCACCAGAGAGATATGAACTCAAATACAGAAGGAAATCTGTTAAACATCACAGGGGACTTGGCAAAGTTCAGTTTTGAATTTTGTCTTCAGGCACAAAGTTTTGAAATGTTCTTTCATAACGTCATTTTTTCAATTTGCCTCCATTAATGGAAGAATTGCCCCACAGACTTCTGAGGTGCATATTAAAAAATCCAGTGTACAGGAAACATAAAGGAAAGGAGGAAATGAAGAGATTATGAGTGTCTTTGATTATGGAAAGGGAAGAGATGAAAGAATAAGTATATAGTATGGCCGTAAAGAATGAGCAAACACAGCAGTTTTGAGTTATTATGACAAGACCTTATTTTGTGGATATTTCTGTCATAGTATATGTGGGTGATCCTGTGATGAACTAATAGTAAAATGGCAAGTTCTCACTATGTGACAGTTGTCATTTGCTAATATAAGGTCAACAAAACTAATTCACCACAGATGTAAGCAGATATTCTGAGCTATAAATCTGAGATTTCCAGAGCTGTGCTTTATTATATTAGGCCTGATTTGGACACAACCAAGTGATTATAATTTATGCTGGAATAAAATATAGAGAATTTGCATAAGCTAAACTTGATATTTTGAATATTTGCTCTCTTATTTTCTTACAATACTTGTACTACAATAACACTGAGTTAGTACAAAATTAGTTTTATTTTAATGTATTTGTTTATTTCTTCATTCAGACAGTCCAATCCTAGCATTATATTCACATAGCACTTGTGAGCCTTCTGTCCCCTTGGATGGGAAACAACCAGAGATAGTTGGAAAGGCAGCATTTTTCCATAGTTCAAGTCTCTGTATGACACTGCAATATAAATACTTAATAATAAATTAGAAGTTCCAGACCTCCCGTTTAGTTTGGTGAGAGTCGCAGTAGTATTTTTACACTAAGCGTTCTTTTTAGTAAAAAATAAAATTCATTAATGAATCACAAGCAGGTAACTACCTGACTTATGTTTAATGTCAAATAAAACAAGCCTCCAATATTCATAAACATCAAGCTATCCATTGTTCACTTGACAAGAGCAATCTAGCATGATTTATTGTAAATGGGAAGCATAATAATAATGTGCCATGCTGTATGCATTTGGACAGATGCCATTTGTCAGAGAATTCTTCTTCCAAGAAATAAGTAGATTTTGGGTAAATATAGAGCAAGACACAGGTTGGTTTATGCTCATGATGGTATTCTGGTTTATTTTCTTTAGGCTATAATGTGCATTCTCTCAGTCCCGGGAAAAGCTGACGTGTTTGCAAGTAAAACTGAGAATAGTCAACAGTGATCACAATACACAGATCTTTAACAAACTGCAGGTAAACTAAAGAGCTCTGTATATCACAATTACATCAGTAGAAAAATTGGACCATATTGTACACTGAAAACAACAAAAAAATCCTCAAAGGCTGCTGTAGGGCAGCATTTGCTTAAGCCTGATTTTCCTGATCAGAAAAAAAAAATAATTACTTTTCTAGTATTTGCAAAGTAATATGTAATTTCATTGTTTATATATCTATATACATGTATCTGCCTATTTCAGATCTTCTCATACTGATCTGATAAAATAGTGGATTTACCTGGATTCAAGACACATACTTAAACCTAACCAAAGTGGCACATTGACTTTAGACTCAGCCCTCCCTTGGTTACTGCAGATAGAACTAGTTAGACAGTTCTTCCTGAGTACTGGCAGTGTGGATGCAATTCTCAAACAGAAGACCCTGTACTGGATCTGGCTGTGTCAGAGATATTTTCAATTATGTTCCTATCAAAGCTAGTATTTTCCCATTACTTTGGAAAGACAGCTTTCTGTCAGTTTTTGATATTTTAAAAACCATTTCCATCAGACCTGCTTTAAATAAGTTCACAATTTACAAGGGCAAGTAGGCATCCAAATGTCATATAGACTCTTGAGTCCAGTTTTTGTGACCCTACATTTTCTGCTAACAGATATTTTCTACCAAAAATCAGGAAAAATAAAGGAAATCTTTAACACCAATGTGGTATTAAGAAGAAGGCATTCTTTATTCAGCCAGATGCATGAAGGAATATCTCCTCCAAAAATCGTACATGCTGAACACAGAAAAAGTTCCTGTTTGTGTACTATTTTTTACATACATATTCATTGATTTTCATGGAATAAACATACATCGATAACGATTTCCCTGAAATCACTGACATACATTCTTTCCCCTCTGTGCATGTGTTCTTCTGTCCTGGGGGTCTCTTTGGGGATCCCTGGTGGTCAGTGACTCTGAAGTCATACATGACCACCTGATGAACTGGTAAAATTTGGCACAATGAGCTGCCTACTTTCCAGTTGTTGCTCCTACAGAATAAACATTGTGTGGTTCCACAGGCCAGTGGAAGCGTAAACATTGTATTAACCCACCAGGTGCAAACGATTTTTCATCTGACACATTCACAAAACTAAGCCAAATCCTTCTCCTCAGAATGATTTTCAAACTACATTCCCAAATTCCCTGCCTGGCAGAATGTATTTGGTGGGGACAGAAAGTCCCTGTAATCCAAGGATAACAGCAACTGCTTTGCTGGGTTGAGAGAGAAATTTGTTTGTTATTTATGCTGGTTAGCAAGGATCTGAATCCAAATTTCCCACCACCCTTGAAAATGCTCTAGAAAATGCAACTGTAAATTCTGGGAGAGACTCCCAACTTTTGCTGTCAGTGTTGCAAAAGTAATTAAATGTTCATGGGGTTGCTTCAGTGCTCAAAATCACTGGAAATGTTTCATGGTTCTTCATTTTACTAGCGGAAGTAGGAACAACTTCCCACTGAGGTGCATCATCCTTGGCTTGCCTGGGAGCCTGCACCCAGCCAGCCCTGTCACACAGAATCAGCTAATAAGTGATGAACTGCTCCAAGAGCTTTATCATTCATTGCCAATCTAAATTACTGAACGAAGTATCTAATCACACATATGATGTAAAAATAAATGCTTTTATTTATGCTCTAAGCAAAGGCTACTGGGATTTTGGATGCCTTGTGGGTAAGTGACAGGGCCCCACCTCACTGTGCAAACAGAAAGTGTGTGTCTCCATGTGGATATTTCAATGTGACCACCAGGGCTGGTACAAATGGCTGGGCAATCCTGACACTGGACACCACTCCCAGCAACCACATGGGCACATTTACTGCCCTGCCCCTCTTCCCCCACACCCTGGGAGACAGAAGTTCACAGAACCAAAAAATTGTTAGGGTTGGAAGGGATTTCTGGAAATGATCCAGTCCAACACTCCCACCCAGGAAGGGTCACGTACAGCGGGTTACATAGGAACACATCCGTGTGGGTTTTGAGTATCTCCAGAGAGGGAAATCCTTTATCTCCTGCGCACCCTGTTCCGGTGTTCTGCAACCTTCAATTTAAAAGAAGTTCTTCCTTTTGTTGATGTGAAATTTCTTACGTTTATGGTCCTCTTCCTGTTACTGGGCACCACTGAAGAGTCTGGCACCATCCTCTTGGCACCCACCTTTGTGATATTTCTATGTATTGGTGAGATCCCCTCTAAGTCTTCTCCAGACTAAACAGGCCCATCTCCTGCAGTCCCTCCTCATGAGAGAGCTGCTGCAGACCCCAGATCGTCTTTGTGTTCCCCCGCTGGACCCTCTTCATTTAGCTCTTTGTCTCTCTTTTACCCTGGAGTACTGAACTGGACACAGCACTCCAGATGCGGCCTCACCAGGGCCGAGCAGATGGACAGCACCACCTCCCTCAACCCACTCCTACATCTTCCCGATGCAGAGATACCACTGGTCCTCCTGGCCACAAGGGCACTGCCGGCTGATGGGCAACTTGTCACCCACCAAACCAACCTGTAACTGGGGAGGCGAGGCCCGTTCTGCTGGCAGCGTTACCCGCGGTTACCCGCGGCTCCGCCGCCCGGGGCCGGCGGCGGGGCGGGGCGGGGCGGGCCCGGGCGGATGAGCTCATCCGCGGGCGCCGCGGCCGGGCCGCACGGGCGGCGAGCTGAAGCCGGGCGCGGGCGGGTCGCGACAGCAGCAGCTGCGGGGCCGGGCGGAGGCCGGCGCGTCCCTGTGTGTCCCCGCACACGCCCCGGGAGCCGGCACGCCGGCGGGGCAGTGGCCGCCGCTGTAAGTGTTCCTTCGTTGTCCGTCGCCCCCCCGTCCCCGTGCTTCCGGCCGGGCCCCGCCGCGCTCGGCTGGACGGGCTGGCTTCCCTGTCCCGCAGCCTCGTGCGAGGGAGGCGTTGCTGGAAGTGACAAAACTTTCCGTCCCTGCTTTTCCTTATAAACGAAATGGCTGCAGCCAGAGCTTAGGGAGCAGAATGCCAAGCAGTTGAGAGTGTGCGGCCGGCAATCGCTGCTGTCCTTTTTTCACGCAGCTTGGGTCAGTGGCCTTGTGGGCTTCTGGTGTCCTGGAAGAACTTTAAACGTGGATCTGTACGACCCTCTCAAAGCTGATTAATGAAATGTTGCACTCATTGGCCTCTTTAACTCTGGAAACATGTAGGTGAAGCGCCTGTCTTTGTAAGTGGTGGTGTGTAATTCATCTGAGGATTTCAGCTTAGTTGTATGCTAGCTCCTTTACTCAGGATACTGCTTAGATTCCAGAGGTCTAGTTAAATGGCTGAGGCAGCTTGCCAGTGTCAACATTTTCTGATTCCAGCCTTAAAGATTTAGCTCCTTGACACTGTAGGTGGTATTCATTAACAACAGCTGCATTAAGTTGAAAACAGACATTTTGTTTCAGCACAGATTTTATTTGTGTGCTTCCTATGTATGAATATCACCAGCCATGCTGCTCCATGTCCTGAAAGCCAGTCACACACAACCTTTCCTTGTGTATTTTGAATGGAAATAAAATCCAAGGTAGTTCTGTGCCTCTTTAATGCTGTTCAGCATCTCCATAGAATCACTTACTTTGGAGGGACCACTGAAGATCATCTAGTACCTGTTCAAGTGGGGTTGGGTATAGCAAATTACCCAGGCCCATGTCCACCTTGAAATCATTTTGTAAAATAAAAACTGGAAAATTCTGTTCTTACACAAATGTTGGTCATAGGGTTTGGTTTGTTTTTGTGAGGTTATTGTTTTGTTTTTTCACTTTGGGTTTGGGTAACGGTTTTTTGGGGATTTTTTTTTTGTTTGGTTTCCTTTTTTTTGTGGTTTTTTTGTGGGTTTTTTTGTGTTTGTGTGTTTTTTTGTGTTTGTGGGGTTTTTTGTTTTTGTCACAAATAAAGTAATGATAAATTTGGGGGCAGAAAATTGTGAAATACATATTTGGTCTCTCTTTAATTATTTTAGGTATTTGGTCATTACTGTAATACAAATAATTGTCAATGGAGTAAAAATAGGTTAAGAGCAATATCAGGATATTCTTCCTTTACCAGTTTTAAGTTATGTTTCTTTTTTCGTCTTGGATGGGTTTTTTTGGGAATTAGTATTTTGGGCGCAGAAGGGGACATCATTTTTTTGGTATTTCTCTACTTATTTAAGCTAAAAAATGGAGTTTTCTCTCTTGGCTTATCATTTCATATCATAGAAATAAATTTCCCTCACTGCTAACTTGCTAGTGTAGTTGATAAAGAATGTCTTCCATTATGCTCATTATTCCTATAGTTTTCAGACTTAAAAGGAGACTTCTGGAATGGTTACCAGTTGTTTTGTCACGGGATATCAGTGATTGAATTAATTTTCACATCAAAGCCTTATTACAAAATGTGCTATTTTTCTTGTGATGCAGTGTGAGGTCTGTAAGTTCTCTAATTTGGATTGCTTTAAGATAGTTTAACATGAGCAAATGTTTTTGTTAGTTGTTTTACCCTTATTTTCATCTATAGAATCCATTCTTGCCTTAAACAGCTTAAGATCTCTTAG
The DNA here is from genome assembly GCF_971803275.1 of Cyanistes caeruleus. Classification (NCBI taxonomy): domain Eukaryota; kingdom Metazoa; phylum Chordata; class Aves; order Passeriformes; family Paridae; genus Cyanistes; species Cyanistes caeruleus. The sequence goes on along the minus strand of NC_141732.1, from coordinate 42,893,094 downwards.
GTATTTGTCTTATGTGTGTGTTGGAAAAAAGTTTGTAATTGCCAAAAATAATGTATACATGTTTGTATTTAAAGAGTAAAATTACTGTTGATACTAATGGTCAAAGCTGAGTTCTTAATAAGCTCTTAGTGTCTTATATTGTGTGGAAAATGTATAAACCTGGATTCATAAGAAGCTGCCTTGAAAGCAGCTTAAATGCCCTTAGTTATAAAAATCTTCTAATTATTAAAGAGAATGTTTATCCAAAAGGTGTTTTTTTTAATTTTTAAGTTTATTTAAATGCTAAGTAGATAGCATTGTAGCCTCAATTCCAACACCTGCTTCTTGAAAGCAATTGAATTAGCTTTTTTGTACAAATGAAGAAAATCATGCTTGCCTGAAAATGAGGAGAGTCCAAACATGGCTTTGTTTTCCTGATATAAAAAGGTGGTGTTTAAAAGTGTCTGGATATTGGCCAGTGGCACGTAGGGAAAGTCTGTGTCACTAAAATTCTTCTACACCTTTTGAAGAATACAGTGAGTACATAACAAACATGTTGGTCTCTGTGCTTCAGAGATCTATGTTTGCAGATAGGATAGGATATTAGCTGATGTTACCAGCTCAAGTACACGTGCCAGGCTGTGTGTTCAAGTGACTGTGTGTGGAAATAGCTGTCTCTGCTTACTGTTAATCAAAGCAGATGATTGTGACAGAATCATCTGCTCGGAGAAGTATCTTCAAACAAGCTTAGCTAAGTTGGTAAGGTCATCTGACTTTTCTTAGTTTGCTAGAAGACTCAATTTGCATAAATTTCTGTGGAGTTACTTCAATGGGCTATTATTACACAAACTCATAATAATGAGTTTGTGTAATTTATAATAATAATAATATACATTATTATTATTGCACAAACTCAGGGAATGAATTTGTGTGCGGTTTGAAAAACAGAGGAGCTGAGATAGAAATGGCCACCATCTTAGGGCTTGATGCCTGATACTTGTGTCAGCATTTGTGTGTGAGTTTGTGCAACTCTATTATTGTGCACAATAAAAAATAGTGCTTTGGTTTGTAAGGCATTAACCGGTTTATGTATTCAAATATTTGCAATAATTCCATGTTGGGAATTTTCCAGGGCTTGGCAGATATCATGTACAGAGCTGTAGCTGCTTGGATTGGTTGGAGACTTTATCTCCTATCTATGGACTTATCTTTCATTTTTATTTTCTATGATTTTGGAAATGCACAAAAAGCAACAGCAATGTTTTCAATACATCTGAAACAAGGTGTATTTTATGTAGGCTTCATGTTTGGCGTACACTTTCATGACAAAATGCAGGACTATCTTAGGCAACTGTGTTTTGTGCCTGCCTTTCCCAGTCATGTAAGCCATGGCAGCCTCACATGTAAGACAGTCCTTCACTGCCTGGTGTAGCAGGAGTGCAGTGAAATTACATGTGTGTGCTTGGAAAGTGAATAGATAAATCAGTGCATTCTTGATAGTGTGTTTCTAGCTCCTGGCACTATATTATGACATCATCTCTAATGACCATGCATCTTCTGTTTTTCAAGGTGGGGTTTTTTTGGGTTTTTTTAAAGTCTGTAAGCCTTTCACATGCTTACACATAGTAGTGCCTCTAATGAACGTTTCAGCAAGTTCAGAGGGCTTTCTAATTTTCTCATCTAGATTATTACTGTTCAAGTGGAGTTAGACTGGAGAAGATAGCTATTAGCATTCAAAATAACTTCTTGGAATAATGAAATATCAATATCAGGTATCATAATTGATCACTCTAGTTTTTAATTTGCTTTTACAAGTTTAACTAGACTCCTCTGTATAACGGTTCTCCTCCCCTTCCTGGTTCACCATTTGAAATGGGTATTCTGGGTAGTTAAGCTGTCCTCATTTGTTTTTTTTTTCCTCAGCTTTCACTGTACAGAGTATTTCCAAGTTCTTCCCTATTTCTTAATTTCCTTTTTCCTTTTAACTATAAAACCTGAGATTATGAGTTACAGTGTATTGCCTATCAAAAATGACCTCTTTTTTTTTTTTTTTCTTGTAGCTATTTTTAGGAAGCTTAATTTTTGCAACCTATTTTGCAACTGTGTTTTATGTTGCCTGGAAACTTTTTTTCTCATATTTGCTTTCAGAGACCTGTGTTTCCAATTCAGGCTGATACTTTTTGTATTGAGTAGAAAACAATGTTATACAACTATAATTCCCCAAAGGATGATATCTATCCTGTTTCCCATTCTTCGTGTCTTTTATGCAACTCTGTTATGTGCTGTTGATCAAGATTGGCTCTATTCATGTTGGCCACCATCTGCTGTTACTGTTTCTTCTTTTGCTAGCATCTGTCTTCTAAAATATTAAAACATATAACCAAATGATCGGCTTTCCCTGTAATTCTATTACTTTTATTGCTTACAAAATGTACTTTAAAAGCACATTTAAAAATAAAGATGCATTAAATTTAAAGTCTATCTTTAAAATGTACTAGTAATTTTTTACATATCGGTGTGTAGAGGAACTATGACATGGAATACTGTTTATGAAATTATCACCAGAACTTTGTAGCAGCATTACAATTTCTAATTTTTTTTTTCATGCCAGGAGTTCAGTTAGTGAACCTCCTTTTCTAAAGGGGAAATGTATTAACTGCACAGAAATGAAAAGCAGATCCTCATATTATTAGTGCAATATAGGAAAAAATATTACAGAAGATGATGTTGAATAAGAGATGTATTTAAAAAAAAGATGTCAAAAATAATGTATCTTTTCTGTGATGAGAGTACCTTGATATATGTGTATGTCCTACATACACATATATGACTAGGACAGTGTAAAATAGTGTAAAATAGTGTAAAATAGTGACGAGCTTACCAAACCAAATCCAAAGAATATTTCTCAGAACAGCCTGTGTATGAAGCAGTAGTAAAGCAATAGAAGTACTAAGAGATGTACTGTTTCCATACACCAAACTCGAATATGTGCAGAGAACTTTCAGGGTGTACAGGAAGGGTTTTCCTTCAGAAGGTGAGGTAGCATGTTTCCTGTATTATATCAACACCATGATTAGAATTTGTTCTCTTTACCTGTTAAGGACCAATGAAAAGAAATACAGAGTGAATGATAAATGTTAGACTGAATTAGTTATGTGATTGTACACAGTGTGAGAGTTGAGTTTTTTATAGTCCATCTCAATCTCTCCTTAATTTGTCACTAAACATCTGAAAAGAGTTTTTCCTTTGTGGGAAAGAATAGTTTCTTTGTTTACCTAGGCTTGACTTGCAAATGTGCGTAGCATTGCAGCTTCTATTAATTCTGCTTAGGATTTTGATAGGCCATATTTTAGTACCTGCAGTAGTAGTCATGTTGGAGGGATAATGATACTATGTTTTTTTTACATTTTTGGGATAACTTGATTGAAGAAGAGATACCATAAAATTATATTTATTCAAATGCAGTTCAACTCAAATGGTAAATAAAATTGTTATTTACAGCCTGTTCAGTTAAACTCCCAAAATTATCACATATTCATGGAAAGATGTCATAGTCTACACGAAGAAGAGCATGGGGTTTACATATTGGATAGTTGCACAGCTACCTTTTTCCTCCTCAAGTATCAGGCATCAAGCCCTAAGACGGTGCACATTTCTATCTCAGCTCATCTGTTTTTCAAACCGCACACAAATTCATTCCCTGAGTTTGTGTAAAAATAACGTGTATTATTATTATAAATTACACAAACTCATGAGTTTGTGTAATAATAGCCCATTGAAGTAACTCCACAGTTACTCCACACCAGTTCCTAGTACCTGTCATTACAACTTTTTTCTTTTGTGAGTGCACACATACTTTCTCTGTATATCATCTTGGTGGTTTAGTCACGTTGGACCCATGAGGGACAGTCTGATGCTATATTTCCAACAAAGGATCAGTATGTTGTTTTACAACACTGTTGAACTAGCATTACTGATTGAAAGCAAGTGTACAGATACCTAGACTTTAAACAAATATAACTATATATGTATATATATACATATAAATAATTTTGTCGTCTTCATTTACATGTTTTGAGAGAAGTAATTTTCAAAAATTTGTAGAGAAGATCATTACCTTTTAACTCTGATATTACATTCTGTTTTAATTTCTATCCTCCTATTTTACTGAAGTGCATCCTTCCTTTACTGTTTTTTGCTTGCCTTTTGTTTTTTTGTTTTTTTTTTACTTGGCTTTACTTCAGGTTTGCTTTTTATTTCAGGTTTCCTGTGTCATTTGTTTCATTGCTACAGAGGTTGTGTGTATGGTCATTCAGTGCCCTGATCTTTTACTTTTTCCTTGATAATAAAAAGGCTGTCTATTTAATTGTCCACTGTCTTATTTCAGCATCCAAATAAACGGTTTATTCCTGTCTTTTCTTCTTGAATAAAACCGATAATTTCATGAGGTGGTTGAGGTCCAGTATTTGCTAAGCCAACCAGAGCCTGAAGGAAGAGAAGATACCCATCTTGTGTGGGACACAAACATTTATCCATGTATTTGAATATCATAAAATTAGCAGTGCTGTTCATGGCAATGCATCTGTTCATCTCATGTCAAGTTAATTTTTATGTAACATGACTTTGAGCCCAAATGAAACATTAGATTATATTTCGAGCTTCTAATTAGATGACTGTCACAAAAATGCATTAAAATACGTCTACTCAATTGCTCTGAATTCTGGATAATCTTACACAGGCTTTTTAATTGTTTGGGTTTTTTATTTTTCTCCACTATAAATGCTATGTGTTTTCAAAAAGTTTATCCTTTTACCATCGAATTTGTCATATAAAAAGCAGGTTAAATAAAACAAGTTTAAAATGCACAACTGTTTTGCAGCTTTATTATTTACTTTAAAAAGAAATCTTGAAAACACGTTATGTAAGCACTGATTATACTTCTACAGATTTTGGGCTGATATAAGTCTGAAGTTGGAAGAATAGTTTAAAGGCCGTGTATGTTGTTCATATTCTATAATGACTTGTAATTTTAGAGAGTGAAATTTTTTGCATATATGCTCAGCTGATTTACTGCATAGAGGGGTAATATCACCAACACACAAGAGGGTACACTAAGTCTTCTGGAATATAATTAGAGAAAACCTTTTCAATTAGGATAAATTAGTATCTGTAGAGAAAATAATGAAAGTACACTTTAAATGTAGTACTATTTTTAATGTTGACAAATATTTTGTATGAATATTTTATCTATGTACCAGAAGACTTAACTAATCCTATGTTTAAGTCCTTTTGGTTTAATTTAGTAAATATTGTGGAATTCTGTGGTTGAAGATAATTATTTTTGTTTAAAGTGGCTTAAAGAAAAAAAAAATATTCTGGGCTTTTATTGAAAGTGTAGAGAACACTGTTTCCTGGGAGGATATTTTGGTATTCTTATACCTAAAATTGTATATTTCTGTTCTTATTCTTTATTTCCTCATTCCCTTTTCATTTAGTGTTTCCATTTGGTAACAAAAAAACCCCAAAACAGCTCTACAGAATACAAAAACCAATCAATTTTTGCAGTTTTAGAAAATTAGTTTAGTGTAGTGCCTTGAAATGCATGGAGGATTATTGTATTTGCAAGACAGCTTAATTTTTTTTTCTTGTCTTTTCTCCATGCCCATCTTGGGGAGAGGCTGCCTACATCTGCTGTACACACCCAGTCAGGACCTGGAGTATAGCAGGTGGTCTTCCCTAATTGCCTCATTCCAAGGCTGGCCTCTCCTCCCTACAATTGTGCTTGTACGACAGTACTCACATTTTATAAAAGGTGTTGGTATTATATTATAAATATTTTCAAATTAAAAATGTGTTTGTGCAAAACAGAGTTTGAATGTTAGTTCAGTGCTGGGTTTTTCCCCACCAAGTCACTTTTTCTTTTCTCTATCACCAGTAATTATTTGACCTGCTAGCAGTCATGAGCTTTTGGTAGTCAGAAAAAAATCCAGGCTTCAGTGTACAGCATTACACACAGGCATCATAGATGTATTGCTCATGTTGCCTGAATTTACTGAGGTATTTACTGAGTGAAAGAGAATCTTCTGATGTGACCTTGTTGCCCTGGTATGTTTGCAGAAGTACTGAAAGATTGTTAAAAATTAAAAGGAAGGTTTTTCTCAGCTTGCCTTCATAGACAGCCCTGAAAGAGCTGTTTCTGACAGGTGGAAAGCCACTGAGGTAGGGAGATAACTTGCTATGTTTTTGTGCTTTGTGTGAAACTAGTTTAGGGAACTGTATGGACAGCTCTTACCCTGAGTCTTTCACTTAATGATAGTAGCTTAATAACATGCTCTGGATTCCTGCAAAAAAGATATAGCAAGTCTTTGGGGAGTCTGAGTTCCCCTCTGTGATGACTCTGGGAACTATATAAAAATTGGCTCTGAACGGTGAAGTCTATGATGAGACGTAAAGCTCTGAAATAATGTCACAATGGAGTATCTGTTCTCTTCAGGCACTTAGCAGCAGGCCTGGCTGCCTATCATGGTGAGTGTCACTGAAATGCCGGGGAGAAAACTGTCTGTATTTCATCCTCTGACTTCTATTCCTCATCTAGGAAGCAAATAGAAAGGACTTAAAAGTGGGCAAAATTGTACGACTTTGGCTCAATGGTCGTAGCAAAACAGAGAATGCATTTCAGTTTAATTTTATGATGAGTGTCTGCCTATTGTTGCAAAAAATGTTGGTGCATTTCAGTATTTTGTGCCTTTAGTGTTTTGTGCTAAAAGTACAAGTATTTTTGTACTTTCCAGTGAAGAGACTTTTTGTTCTCTGCCATTCTGAGTGTTGTGAGTTTCCAGCTACAAAAATGTAATTATATACCTGAAGTATTTAATTATAGATTTAAAAAAATCTTCATGAGCAATCTCAAAGGAATAGTTGAAACGCAGTCCTTGTAAATTGGCTCATTTTCTTGTAAGTGCTGATATGAGAGTGGTTGTAATGTGGAAAGTATATTAATCTATGGAAAATCATTGTATATGGGAATTTATTACTCTAAAAATTTAAGACCTATGAGGTGATTTAGACTTACTCTTGTTATTTAAAATCTCAGTAGAAATATATCACTATCTTTTGATGGATACATTTGATTGTTTCTAGTGGTTTATAAAAGCTGTCTAGAAATACTTTCATTTGAGTTCCTATCTGAAAAATACAACCACTGGTCCTTGACAGCAAATCCTGAAGCAATCAGATGCCATTCTAGCCTGATGCCATTGTGTGGAGATCCAATCACACTTTAGCTGTACTGTTGTAATAAAGGCAGATGGACTTTAAATAGATTTAGAATCAGTGCATTTCAGAAATGGTTGTGAGATTATTTCCTTTCTCTCTTTTTTTTTTTTTCTTTTCTTTTTTTTTTCTTTACAGAGTGCAAGAAGTGGAAAAACTACGATTTCTATATTCTAATCTTATTCAGAATTTTTTTTGGCACTGGGAGGCTGAATATTCTCTTTCTGGAGTCATCATATATCAGAATTTGTGAAACTGTTTCCCAGTAGATGAATATGGAGACACAGCTAGACCCCATGAAGGATGACTTGCCTTTAATGGCAAATACTAGCTACATGCTTGTAAAGCACTATGTATTGGACTTGGATGTGGATTTTAAAAGTAAAGTTATTGAGGGCAGCATAGTTTTGTTCCTTGAGACGGGGAGCCAGTACAGGCAAACCAGCATTGCTGGCAAAGAATGCTGCCAGTCACAGTTTGATGAAACCTGTAAAATGAGAGTATCTGAACCCTGCCATGTTCCTCTGAAAGATGTGAGTACCTGTTTATCTAAAAGGGAATATAGTGATTTTGCTGTCAGTGGTAAAGAGGAGGAAACTACTTTTGATGAAAACAGTAACCATAGCAACAGTGAACAGGCTTCTGGGATTTCTAGTTCAAAGGACTGCTCTGACACAGAGAATCATGGAAACAAGGATTTTCTCCTGGTATTGGATTGCTGTGATTTATCTGTGCTAAAGGTTGAAGAGGTAGATGTTGCTGCTGTGTCAGGCACTGAAAAATTTACAAGGTCTGCCAAGCTGACTGATGCTTCAAAGGAGCTGGAAAATCTCAGGAATCTGATTGTACATGAACTTGTGACTTTACCTGCGGATCGCTGGAAGGAACAGCTACACTATTTTACTCACTGTAGCCAGGCACCTGGCTGTGGGGAGCTTCTGTTTAGTACTGGCACCTGGAGCTTGGAGATAAGGAAATCAGGAATTCGGACTCCAGCAGACTTTCCTCATGCAATAAGAATATGGTACAAAACCAAACCAGAGGGAAGATCTGTTACATGGACTACAGACCAGAGTGGCAGGTATGTAACTGTTTACTAAAAGCCTTGTGTGCAGTAATTTTAAAAAGGTGCAAGAATGGAGAATCTTATAATTGCTGAGCAACGATGATGAGTACACTCTTCCATAGTTTATAGTTTTCATTTCATCCTTGGTTTGAATGCTTTTGCTGTCCTGTAGGAGAGCAGACAATCTCTGCTCATGAAACCCTAATGGACTTGAAGATCTCAGGCCTGTCTTTGTGATTGTGTTTGCTCTTAGTGAGAGTAAGTAACTTGTGTGTATTTCAATAAGTGTATGGAGTGAATGAGGAATTATCATTTAGGGAAAGAAAAGCTATAAATGACAGGTTACTTTGTGCTCTTTTTCCTTCCTGGCTTACACAGCATAAAGTTCAATATACATAACATTTAATAGAATTACTTTATATTTAGTCCTTTATCAATATCATAATCAGCTTAGAAATACAATCTTTTCCTGTTTAGTCTCTCATAATCAACTTTCAAAATCTCCTCCATCTATAATGTTAAGAACATTGATGATAGCAAATGAACTGCAAACTGAAAGGAGAATTGGCATTATATCTAGTGTTAGTGAAAAGGACATGGTATTGTACTGAAATCTTCAATATAAGTCTTTTATAAAAAGGAAACTACAATCTGCTCTTGACTTCTACATCTCTAATTGTTTTTTTGCAATGTTGAAAGGTGGATTTTAATGGCTGTTATTTCTTTACGATGTCTGAAAAGCAGGAACAAAGTTGGAAGATAAGGAAGAAATTTGACCTAAATTAATATTTTTCTTTCTCAGTCCAGAGATATATTATAATCTTTTATTTCAGTTATATTCATGTAAATGAATTCTTTTCACTAGCATCTATGTTGGTAGGAAAATGAGGCCTTTTGACTGTATTTGTGGTGGTTAAGGAGTTCTGCTACTAAACTGTAAGTACCATCAAACGCAGAAATGTCTCAATTGTGTTTGTTATTTCTTTCCCTCCCTTTCCTCACTCCCCAAGGAGTTATTTCTGGTATGAGTTTAGGAAATTTAACTTGATATAGTCCTCTTATATCCAAAAATTCTGGATTTTTACTGCATGTGAATGTAGAGCAATTGCCCATGATCGTGTGTCTGTGTCTAGCTGCCCTACTAGCTAATGTTAGCAACGCTCAGCTGGTACAGGAATCCTCCTCTGTGTGTTTTGATTATTTGAATATTAATTTTAGACATCTAAATCATGAACAGTTTTGACTCTTTATGATCCTTTCACTGCAAAGCCTTGTTTTTACTTTAGTGAGATATCATGGCAGCTGTACACAAATGGATGGAATTTTATGGATCAATAATGGAGCAGAAAAAGCAGGCCTGACATGCATCCAGCAGTTTGATGGTATAAAATAGTATAAACTGATTTATTCTCAGGCCTGTGTAGGGTATTCCAAAAATTAATGTCTGTCAGAAAATAAGTTTTCATGGCACAGTCATTAGAATATTTCTTGGTATCTTTTTAAAATCAAATTCTATATGCGATGAGCCCATAAACATAGTGGTAAATCTCATATTGCCATAGGGCAATTCTTCAATTTTTTCCAATTTATCTGTCTGTTATCCTTTTTTTTTTTTTTTTACCAGATGTCAAATCCTTTTCCAAAGGAGTCTATACTGTGATTCCAACCCTGAAGAAAAATAAATAATGAAGTCCACACATTGTGTAAACATTTCCAATGTTTCCTGTAATTTAACAACAGTACAATGTTTTGAAATTTAGCCTATGCTCAATTTTATCAATACTTCCATTTTATTTGTTTTAAAGAATAATGTATTATAATACACAAAATAAACCCCAGTTGAAAAAAACCTTTGTGGGATGAGTTTATGCAAGATTAGATATGTGTATACAAACATGTTAACAAAGCAGGACCCACTTCTGGTTTTTAGTAGACGAACTGAACATGGAATTTCAGCATTTTCCTATCTGAGCTTTTGGGGCCAAACAAAAAGGCAGCCACAGAGTTGATGGAAAGGCAAAGTTGTGCTAATGGAAAGAGGGAGGGAGGGAAAGTATCAAGGAATGACCAGGAAGCCTACCAAAATGCACTTGATGAACGGGACACTTTCGACCTCTCTAAACTTGGATGCTGGTTACTTCCATCACTGGTATCATGACAGGTGTGTTTACAGCTGGGTCAGAAGGCATATTAAGGAACTAATCTAATAGAAGGAAAGCAGAGGGGGAAAGAGAATAGAAGAGAATAAGTTGTGTTTGGAAAGTACTACTGAGGTTGGTTTGCAAGGTTATTTACTACAAATTAAAAAATGTGTTATGAAAATAGATGTTTGCTTTTCAGTGTTATGAGGTAGCATTGTTCTGTGCTCTTGGCAGCTGGAAATATGCAGGAAGGGAGTAAAGAATTTGGTTTTCTTCATAGGCAATATTTCATAGAACAAGATTGTCCAAAATCCTGCTAGGTCACAGACCAAATCCTAAGAGGTTATCCTCAGCTGTGGGGAATCTCTACTAAACCTAATTATTCGTCTTTGTTATTCTGTCACATTCTTAGGTTAGGTGGTTATTTTTCCGGATCAAATGAAGAAACTGATCATATCAGAATAAGAATTATATTTCTGGTTTTCTTATGTGCTGGAATTGTGCTCCCTGACCCCAAAGAAAGACAATTGTCACCTGCAGTGGATATCCTAAAGTAACTAGTAACTAGTGCACTTTCACGTACGCTCTAAAAAGAAATTGCCACTGTAAAAGAAGTATAAGAAATATCTAACTAAAGGCTGATATAATTATTCTTCTGATAGTGTTCTTTAAAAATTTAGAACATGTCTGTTTCATTACTATTTTTTTAGTAGACTGAAATAATTGGGTATATTTAGGTATGAAATAATGAAGTTAATAAGTACACCTGAACAAAAATTGTATGATAATGGGTGAGGAGTGGAAAGGAGTCCTAGTTCTGAAGAACAGATTATGTACTTGACCAGTCTTTCTCCACTTACCTAACTCACTTTCTGCTTGTGCTTTTGTGGTAGGTTTTTTCTGTGTGTATTTTAGCATTAAAATGTCTTAAGGGGAAAAAAGCTACTGGACCAGGAGGCTTAGAATTAAGCCTGTAGGAGCAGTTTGAGTGCTAGCACTAAGCATATCTGTTCACTGAGTTTCATTTTCCCCATCTGCGAAATGGTATTGACATTATCTGTAAAATACCTTATGGTCTGCGGGTAAAAGTGCTCTCTGAGAGCAGATGACATTAATGTTCTTGGTAGCGTCTATTCCCGGTAATGTACAAATTGTGTTCAACACAGCATCATAACATTTAGTTTAGCAGTGTTCTGCCAGCCAGTTTTCTCTGTCGCTGTGGCATTTCCCTCTACAGAATATGAAGACCTCCTGCAGTGCTCCTAAGAGTGGATTGTACTAATGGCACCTGGCAAAAAGCCTTCGCAGTGCGTGGCAAATCATTGGGAAAATGTGTGTAGCAGTAATCACTAATCCCACCTTTCCTCTACTAGGATCGCTTTTTATAAACCTGTGTATTTTGATAAAGTTTTCATGAATGAGAAGTCACCTTTTCATGCCTTCCCAACATGTATGGGTTTTAGGGTAAATAATAAGCCCAGTAGCTCTTGACTAACATTACTAGGATGAAGCAGGTCTTCCTGGAAGGTGAAAAAACAGGTTCTTCATTTTTCCTGTGAACTCACTGCCATGCACTCCTTGTTTTTACAGGAGAAAAGTCAATTATTTTTTGCATATCAGAGTTGGTTACAGATTCAGTTTTAGGAGCTTAATTCCAACCAAGTTAATTAAAAATCATGCAGATTAGTGGTCTATGACATTTAGATGTATGTTGTGTTTTATTAAAAAATAACCAATTGTCTTTCTCTCCACTGCAGTTACCTGAACTTCGCTTGATGTCTTGGTCGTACTCTATTCACTCTGGTACATGATGGGGAAAGTTAGATTATTTTCTTTTTCTGCTTGTGTGCATTAGCAATAGGACTACTTAACCCTGTTTTGCTGGAAGATCAGCTCGCCTGCATTACTTAAGCCACAGTAATTTAAATGTGCCAATACAGCACTGGATCTAGTAGCACAGATAACAATGACAAGAGGGCAAAAATATCTTCAGAATATATTGAATCTATGATTGTCAGTATTTCCAAGTTCTTTCTCTCTTGTATAGTTTGGAGTTGGCTTTAGAGAAGGAATAATTTGAAAGGAAAAGCAGTTTGGAGGGGAGTAAATAAAATGCTAAGATCTTAGCCACTGTAAAATCAGTTTTGCCCTAACAGTTTGTCTCCTACTTTTTAAAGTGTTTTAATAAGCTTTCACCTCAATTGCTGAAGGATACTGATGAGATCATTTTTAGCCTTGAGGATTCACAAAATAATGCATTTTGCTCCCATAATATTTAGCTTTAAATATCATAGGTTTTTAAAAGTTCAGTGTAGTGAAGTGATGCTTTCAAGATTTTCACTCTTTTACTTTAGAAACCTATTGACTCTGGATTTTTTATATCATTTATAATTGAAAAAATAGCTTTTTTTTCCCTTAAGATATGTGGTGTTATTTATGCAAGTAATAGGAATTTAGATAAAACTGGAAAATGCAACAAAATAAGTAAACCAAGAATCATTAAGTCCATCTACCAGTGATAGCAAGTTAGAATGAGCTAATGAAAGGCTTTATTATATTCCCAGCTTTAGCTCAGTGGCTAATAAGAAATTTACTGGCATGAAATATTGCAGCTGAAACTGGAAAGGAATGGTAGACTGAGAAGTTTTTCTGGGGAGGGGGTTAGAGTAACTGCAAAAGCAGTGGTACTACAAGGAAGATTGCTATGTAAGAATCAAGAAGGAGTCTGGAGCTGATAGGATAGAAATTAATTATTGTTATGTACCCTGTGGTTGAAATTCACAAAGACAGGTGAGCTAGGGTGCTCTAAGATTAAATGTAAAAATGTCAGGATTTATTGAGGCTTGGACTAAGGAAGACTGAAAACTAGACCTACTGCTGAGTATGCATGAGCCTCCAGGTTGTTAATCCAGGAGACTGGATTCGTGGTAGTGAAAGCACTACTGGGATGATAGCAAGGGGGTGTCACAAGTGTTGGGGGAGCCCTGCCATGGCTTCATCAGAAGATACTCAGAAGCCTTCTTTGACCTTATGGGTTCAACTGAAGCTGTTGTATGAGGCTGGAAGACTCAATGCAAAAGCAGGAGAGGGAAAGACTGGAGTTAGTCTTTTCTAGTTTGAAGGTATTGTGGTAATCTTGCTTTTCTTTTCTTAAATGACTTAGATTGTACTTTGATTGGTTCATGTCATATGGGTTTTGAAACCTGAAGAGCTGAAGCTAAAGAAAGAAACCACCTCTGTACAACAGCATCTTTGATTTTTTATATAGAACTTAATTCAGTCTTATTGTAATTTAACTCCAATCTCTTTTCCTTCCATTTAGGCCATGTGTTTATACAATGGGATCACCAATAAACAACAGAGCCCTCTTCCCATGCCAAGAACCACCTATTGCCTTGTCAACATGGCAAGCCTCAGTCCGAGCAGCTTCAGGATTTGTTGTGTTAATGAGTGGTGAAAACTCAGCAGAACCAGTCCAGCTTCAAGAAGGTGAAATACATTTTTTAGGGCAAATTATTTTCAATGCTTTTATAATTAGAAATCAAGCTTAGTAAGTACATGATTTGTTAAAGAATGAATTTCCTACCCTTAAAAACACTTTAATGTCTCTCTATAATCTCCGTGTCATTCTGTGGAAAAGTTACCTGCTCAAGGCCTCAGCATAACTTCATAAGTATTCAAAATATCTACACTTCTGCATTTCACTGTGCTGCTTACCTTTCCCCCCCACCTGTGTTTCCAAACCTAGATTTAACTTTTCATAAATTTGCTTTATTTTAATCACGGTGTACTTGATTTTTGTAGAGGGAGTACCTTATGAAGTACCTCTCAACAACTTCAGGCCTTGGTAGATAATTATCTTTCAGTTTTAGTTCTCCAGTCTGAGCATAGTTCAGCATGGGATCAGAAGCAGCCATTGTGTTGTAACTGGTGCCTGGAATACATGGAATAGCTGAAGAGTATCGGTTCAGTGCCCTGAAATCTGATCTCTGTGGGGGTTTTTGCATTGATAAAACATACCTTTTTCAACATTAAGCAAATAAGCATTTCTTCTGTGTTGATTATACTTTATTATCTAAACTTCTTTCATGGAGAAGGAAGTTTTTAAGTCTTGTATGTTTATATAATGAAGTATGTCTTGTTCTCATGAGTTTTGAGATATTCTGTAAAACTGGGTCAGTGTTTTCTAGTGTGAGTAGTCTGATGATAAGTAGCATATAAGAAAAGGTTAGAATGAAGCTTTTCTGGGGAAATTATCTTCTTTTCCCCTTTAAATAGGCAGGTTTATTCTTGAGCGGAAGAAAAAGAGAAAGTCTCCTTGATTTGAGAATCATCAGTGAGTTTATTTTCACAGAATTGTCTGGTTATATTTGGCTGTATATGAGACCTCTGAGGTTTGTTTCAACTGCTGAAATATGGAAAACTGCCATGATTAGCTGCTCAGCTCCCTTGGAGAATAATATGTTCCTGTCTCAGCATTGAGAAAGCAAGAACATTCTTGACTTGCTAGGATAACAGCTTTTCCATCAGTGTTTAACTAGTTAAATGAGAGACCCTCATTGTCTTGCTTACATACAGCTGGAAATGAAAAACCAGCAAGCTGTTTGGAATTGTAAAAATTTGCAAAACTAATACAGCTGCAAAAAGGGAAAGGAGTAATATTCTGAGGAATATTGTGTAAGTGCTAATGTAAAGCCTTGAATAAATTCTTAAAGCATTTAGGAATACAAATTCATGAGTTTAATTAATAGGACTTTTAAAAAGTTTGAAATGTTCTGTTGTTTTAAATAACCTGTGCACATAGATATGGTTGTTTGGCAATTCTGGAAGGTACATGAAATG
Source organism: Cyanistes caeruleus (assembly GCF_971803275.1). Lineage (NCBI taxonomy): Eukaryota > Metazoa > Chordata > Aves > Passeriformes > Paridae > Cyanistes > Cyanistes caeruleus. Next base: position 42,877,794 of record NC_141732.1, on the reverse strand, counting down.
TATCCAACTTAAAATTTTGTCTTTAGAGACACCAGAAGGCCTTTCAGGGCCTTCAACTGAAATAAGTTTGCCAAGTTGTTTACATACAATATGCTGTTGCTGTGCTGCATATTTATAAAATTATACATAACTGACAGAATAATAAAATCTTATAAAAATGCAATTTATTGGAAAGAACTAGCATTTTGGTAAATGGTTGTGAATAAATGTATTCTGAATAGAATTACAAGTTAGCGGAATAATTTTTCCCTTTAAAAGTCGTGTATAAAACCAGTATGCAGGCAGACAGTAAGTGAACAGCAAGCAAAGTTGATTCCTTCAAGTTTTTAGAGAGCTGCATTCTGCTTTACAGGCACACATCTCTACATGTACGGATGCAGTAATCCAGTGCATAGCTGGGCTAGGTGTACTCTCATATGGAGATTCCTCATTTACCACTTGTATTTGCAGGTCTTGACAAGAGTCTGTATTTCCTCCCATATGTGCCATTTTTGCATTCTGCCTCCTACAAAACTGTGTTTGATCTTATCTTTAGAGATAGAGGGAGGCCATGTTTGTTTGAGAATAGTGATGGAATACTTACACAAGTAGAAGTGTGCATATTTGAGTGTGATCAAAAGTGCTTAAAGTACATTGCATTCTCCATGGAACGTTTAGAGAAGAGAAGTTGATCAGAAAAACTCAATTAATAATTTCCTTTGGGAGAAAGCTTGACATGGACCACTACATGTGTGTGTAATGTGAGCCATTTAAACATTAGACTTACTTTTCTACACTTGTTTTCTTTTCCTTCAGCACATTACTGTAACACATAGAAGCTGCAAATACAGTCAGTCACAAGTACCTTCTGTTTGTTCAATTCATATTCAAGAAGTAGATATTCAGCCATTAAGTGTGAAATAGTCTGGCTTGTTTATCCTGTGCTTATTCTTCTACCATGTAATCCTTGATCTTGTTTTGACATTTGAATTATAAGTGAGCAGTATGCTGGTACTGAGAAAAAATGAAGTGCTAGAAGAGCCACTGCTCCTGTGATGTATTTAGGAGCAGCAACAGTTGCCTTTGCTTGTGCTCCTCGCTTTCCACAAGGCAAAACAAAAGAGTGCAGTACTTGTGTTTGTTGATTGATCTCCAGCATGTGTCAGGGACTACAGCAGGGTAGTTGAGAGCTTGTCATGTGGTACTCATCCCTCTGAACCTGTGCTGAACTAATGCTCTGGCATGAATGTGAGAGACCTCTGTGGGAATTCTGGTTTTCAGATGAGATCAAAACATTTCTACAATTTACAAAGCATTTAAGAAAGATGGAGGGCTCCTAATCCTGGTGCTCCAGCGAAGGAGTAGTTTCTACATAACTAGTTATTTAACTGCAAGTTTATATAACAGCGCTAGCTCTTACCTCATGTATCTATTGCTGTGCAGGGCTATCTCTCTCTCCTTTTCCATAGAGGTAGTTGAACTTTGTGGGTTTTAGTAAATAGTAAACATCATCTGTATTTGTGTTAGTGCAAACTATTTGACAAAAAATATGCTGCTAAGTAAAAATGTTCATAATGTTCTTGCATCTGGAATTAACAGATATAGCTTTGGCATTTTTTTTTTCAGTTATAATGAACTCTGCAGGACTCAAATGATTTTAATGATCTCAAAGATAGCTGAATGCATTAAAGATTCTAGGAAGTAATTACATCATTCATCATTATTATTTCAAGTAGGAGAAATAAACGATCTTTAAATTGTTCTTTTGCACAATTATAAATAGATTAAGATTTCCTTCTCCTGTTAAACATTTGCATGGAAAGTTTTTCACCTTCAACTCATAGAATAGGTGATTGTTGCTGCATGGTTAGTGCCGTTATGACACAATATATTTTCTTTGCAGAACTGAAGAAAAAATATTTTCAGAATTATGGGTGGAGAAAATAACAAAATGCTTTGAAAATATTATAATTGCCTAAAGTAATTATGTATAGGAATTACAATTTTTAAAGAATTTCAAGTAGAAGGACTAGGATGATCTACTTTATTTTTCCCATGGACTAACCCCAGCCCAAACTCTTGTTTTTCCCGGTGTGTCCTTGCTTAGTCTGAAGATGTTTTTATGGTACAAAATGCTGTGTTTGTTAAGGAAGGCCACATCCCTGTTTCAGCTGCACTGTTTTCTGTTATCCTAGAGATGGAGCTGTCTCCAAGGCTGACACTGAAAAGCACGGTGCAGCCAGAGGACAGGGTGAGCAGCAAAAAGGGGGTGCGTGGAGCTTGTGATCCCAATCTACGTGCTAGGATACATCATAGGATACAGATGAAGGAAAACAAAACAAAGCCCACTGACATAAAGACCATCTAAGGAAGGAAGTGAAGTTATGGGAGAGGTCAGGCTGGAAGACAATCTTACCAGTTGTGAGAGTAGACACAAGGTCAGTGAGTTAGTTAAGATGTCTTTGAAACAGCTGCTTCATATTTCTCTCCAGAGATAACTTCCACCAGTAAAAAGACCTTTTCAGTCACTGATCAGCAAATGCACTATTTTCCAGTCTGAAGGATTCTGTAGTTCTGTAGAGAGAACTCACTTGTCGTGCCCATGCATGTGATTTCAGTCAACAACTGTAGGATAAATATATAGGTGTTCTACATAGTTCTTGAGTATGAATGCAGAAGGTATCAAAAAGCACTGCAGGAAATGGACTGAGACCTGGGTAGATATGCAGAGACATTATAAAACTTGGATCTTGCTCTGGGAGGATCCATAGCTCACATGATTTCTAAAATCATTGCAAAGTAAAGGGGGCTTTGGTACCTTCACTCTTTCTGCACTGAGTCAGCTCTAAATGGCATGAGTTCTTTGCTAATTTGTATAAATTTCTGAATGCAGTACGTGCTGTTCTTCTCCCTGGACTGCTAATCTGATTGCCATTCCTTTTAGATATTCTGTTCAAGCTGTTTGTGGAGTGCTCTTTAGAAAAAAACCCTCTTGCTTGCTCTAGCCTGTCTTACTAAACTTGTTTCTCACTGTAACCCTCTCTGATCTCTGTTTGCATAGTACAGGCCAACACCCTTTCCTTTTAGACAATCTCAGAGTTGTGAGAGTTTTCTCCTTTATATCCCATGCCATTTGGAACGGTTTTCTGTAACTGCTTTTTGCCTTCCGTGCTTTTTTCATAACATAGTTGAAGATATATGACAATTTTTCAATTAGAATTTTCTTTGGCGTTATTTAATTCTTAAGATTTTACAATTAACTTTTGTATAACTTTCGCTTTTTACATAACTACATGGAGCATTTTGTAATCCTTTATAGCATTTAGATGCAACACCAAGTGCAGAACCTCTGAGCCTTTTCCTGTGTGTATGCAAGATAATGGCAAAGTTGTTACTAACTACAGTGTGTGCAGTCTTGGGCCTCTAGCACAGTGTCTATCAATGAAAGTCTGCACATCAGGAATTTGGTATTCTGAAGTAATATACTATTGTTGCTCTGGATAACCTTTATCTCTCAAGATGGCATTTGCTTTTCTGGGCTTATTTGAAGCTTTGTGAAGTTAATAGTAATGGAAAAGGAAAAAAAGCATGGAGTGAAATTTGGCAAAGTTATCCTCCTTAATATACTTGGAGCAAATAAATCCATTCTGCTCACATACTGACAGGAGGTTAGGAAAATTATAAGAGTGATATATGTTCACCTGACAATATTGACAAAAGGCTTTTGATGGTGAATGTTGCCTAAAGTGGAACTGGGATGAAGGAGTTTAAGTGCTTTCTAGTGCATATAAGAGGCAAAGACTTCATCTGCCTCTCAGACTTCACAAATGCTGTTGTGTTGTTATACTAAATAGAAGGTGGAAAACTTGTTGAGGCTAAACATTAAGATTTTCTTCTTTGTCCTTCCTTTGGACCTTTTTTGGTCATTAAGGTAGGAACGCAAGTGATGCTTTGCAGCAATTGTCTATTTCCTTTCCTCTGTGCCTTGTGGTCTCCACTTAGTTGTGTTTTTTTATTTTTTCTTCCCTTTTGGTAGTGTTTCATAGCCCTAGTCAGAATACTTTTGCAAAAGATCAAGTACTGAGGTTCTTTCAAAAAAACTGAAGTTTGTGTGTTTCCACCGTTGCCCTAGCTACAGACATTTGCACATGATTCATCAGACTGTAACTCAAGCTAGGCTCTTTTCAAGAGAATTAATCTATTAGTATGGTGTAGTAACTGTATTATGATCATAAATGAATACATGCATGTGATTCTTAAACTGTATCTTTTTAAAGGGACAAACAGAAAATTTAGGCAACATTTGTATTAATGAAAAGTATGCTGTTCTAAAACATCCTCCACCTTATAAAAATGTGTTTGTACATACAAATCCTATATCATGCTCCTTGTCTCCCCACATTGTGTTCCTATTATGATAAAACCTAGCGTATTTTTACTTTCTAATAGATTCTTGTCTTGTTTTAGAACCTTCATGGGGTAACATGACCAAATTGCTGACTTAGGTAATGTCTCATCTGAGTCTAAACTTAGATTTTTTGCTGCCTGGTTGACATATTATGAACCTCAAATAGCTGGGTCCAATTCACAAGTGTTAGTGTTATTTGTTAAAATTTGCCTATCAGTTTGATACTACCCAGAACACAAAGGAAAGGTTTTGGGTTGTGTGAGATAATACAAACAAGACAACATAAGATGGTAGATACTAGGTTGAAAGAGTTTAATTTTAATATTGTGTGTGTGTATGTATTTAAAGGTATGACTAGATTTCATGTCTGATGTAATTCTTAGGCAATAACAGTACAATTATTTTAAGTTGCATTAGTAACATCCCACTTATGGATGATTTATTTACAGTTAAAGACAGCAGCAGTTAGAGCAAAGTTGCATGTATAAGCAAACAGAGCACAGAATCCACAGAATAACAGTGGTTATATACAACTGTTCTTATATGTCTCAGTGCAATTATTTTTATTTCCTCCGCAAAATACCAGGATGTAAGGTGGGAGGTTTGGCCCAAAATCTCAAGTACATGAAAATGTCAAGTACCTAACATGTGCTGTAAGACTCATGAGTCTGTACAAACATTCTTTTGTTTACAGGTATGTTGAGCTGGTACTACTACGTGTCTATGCCGATGCCAGCATCCACCTTCACTATTGCTGTGGGGTGCTGGCAGGAAGTTAAACAGCAGTCCTTCAAACAAACAGCTGCTGAAACAAACACTGAGTTTTTCTTGCCATCATCACAAACTGATTTCAGGTTGGTGTTTAGAATATTATTGAAAAATTATATGTATGGGTGGCATTTCCATTTACTCTGGGGAATGTGAAAATGATTCATATTAGCACAGGGATCAAAATAGAACTTGTTTAATCTGAACGGAAAAATCTTGACAGGAAAATAATTCCAAAGGCATTATTTCATGGGAGTGGTTCTTTTTATGTGAAAACAATCTGCTTAATGGGCAACAGGGTTTGTAAATTCCACTGTCCACTAAATTTGTATCCTATATCCTTAACACTCTGCTGCAACAATGCCAGATGCTGTCTTGTTTCTTAAAATACTTGACTCAGTCCATTCTGGATACCTAATGACTCCTGCTACAATATTGCAAAAACAATTTTTTGTTTTGCTTCAGTCTCATTGCAGTTAGAGCTGGCCTGTGCAATGCTTTGCCTGGGTTGATGTAATGGTGTAATGACCAGGTTCCTGAAAGATCTAGTGCAGTGGTTCCATAAAATAGGGTTGGACCAATGATTCTTAGTTCTTTTTGACCAAACTAGTATAAATGTGATTATTTTGAGTACTTCTTTTCCTCCTCCCAGTCTAATCAAAATTCACTGAGTTTGAATTATTACAGAGTGATGGATAAGCAAAGAAATTTATGCCTGAAGATAAGATTTGAAGATAGAAAACAAGTTTCTGGAAAAATACCATTTGTTTTCACATGTATTCACCTTAGTTAGCAGAAGTCTCAGACATGGGATTTGATTTCCTCATATATTACTCTCAGCTTTTCAAATTCATATCATAGCATCACAGAACAAGCCAGGTTATAACGGACCTTGGAAGTTCATCTAGTCTATTCTTTCATGGGAAGGAGCTTAGATGAAGATATCTAGCACCCACTGGCCCTTGTCTTGGCCATGTGGCTCCTTGTAAAGGGAGTGACTCTGTGCCCTTTGTAGATGGCCCTTCAGGTACTGAAATACTGTCATGAGGTCCTCTCTCCCCTTCACTGAAAAGGCCTAGCGCCTTCTGTCTTTCCTGACAGGGATGGTTCTGCAGCCACTTGTTCGTTTTTGTGTCTTCCTTGAATTGTGAGGACAAGGAAAAGATGCAATGCCTCAGGTGCTGTTGGACAAGCTCTGTTCAGAGCGTGGTGATCCCTCTGTCCCTCTGCCAGCAATGTCCCTGCAGCTGCAGCCCAGGATCTGATTTGCCTTCATAGCTGCAGTGTCACACCAGTTACTTGGTTCAAGCCATTGTCCCCTGAACTTCTGTGTCCCTTTCAGCAAGGCTGTCCCCAGACACGCAGGTCACAGCCTGTGCTGGGCCCTTTGGGGATGTCACCCCAGGAGCAGGGCTGTGCACTTGTCTCTGCTGCACTTCACACTGCTCTTGCAGCCCTACCTTTCAGCCTGTCCAGGTCTCTGAAATGGTGTTCCCTTCTGATGTGTCCACCTCAACAGCTAACCTGGTGACGGTGCCTTCCAACCCATCAACCAGAATGTTTGCGAAAATGTTGAGCAGTGTGCAGCCCAACACAATTTCTTGGGGAGCTCCACTTGTGACAGGCTGCCAGCCTTAGTGAAAGCCACTGATCACCACTCTCTGAGTGTTGTCTGTGTGTCAGTTTTGTACCCATCTTGCAGACCACCAGTTTGTATGTGGCCAGTTTGTCCAGAGGGCTGTGGGAAACTGTGGCCAGTTTGGCTTTTGCGGAAGTCCAGGCAAACAACGTCCACATCAGCAGGAATTGTTAATTTATTGTGATTTGGGTTCACAGAAGGTGATTTGGGTTATAAGTATTTATGTAACATTTTTCTGTTACTCAGTTCAAAATTTTATTGAAAAAAGACTTGTCTTTTAGACAGCTGTTTTGAATAACACTTTGTTAGCATTAAGACAGTAAACTACTGAGACTTTGGAACTTGAGAACTTCATATGGATTTTTTTGTTGGAATTTAAAATGAAATTATTCTAATGGCTTGCAGTTTGGCTGATTTTGGTTAAATTAATCTTGAGAATAGGAATTTACATACTTTATGTAGGATCAGTAAGAAATGTCTTTCTAATTTTAAAATAATTTGTAAGTTTGACGAGCTTCTACGAATTGCTTTGTGTTTATTTCTTTGCCACTTATTTGTTTATAGTATGACTGCATCTGCAAAAATAAGCTGTGGATGTATTCCTCTCAAAAGTACAGCACATTTGACAATAGGAATTCATTGATTTTGGTGCAAAAGATTATTCTGGCTCAGTATTGATAGAACAAATGAAAGTTTCTGGGTTTTTTGTAAAATTTCTGAAAAGAGAGGAATATTTTTGTAAATTTTTTGTAGCAAAAATTAGTGGAAGTTTTAATCAGTGTGATGGTCATAGTTATGAGTTTATCTGTGTGATGGTTATTGGATGAGTTAATTGACACAGTTTGATTTACCTGCAGCAGTTAGTGTCAGTGGAAGAAACAGAACTAATGTGTCTTGGGAAAAAAAATGACAAAAAAATACAAAAATCCTCTGCAAATGTGGTGTCTGTTGTACACAGACAAAGAGGAGACCCTAAGTATACTAGGTAGTTTTGCAGTTAATCAGGACATAAAAATATGCGTCCTTAAAAATGTGCTCTTACAGTTATTTCCTGTTAATCTTCAGCTGGGAGTTCGCACAGCAGAGGTTGTTGCTTACTTTAGTCAGTGAGACCAGGTAACCAAACCAGCATTATTCACAACAGCAGACACTTCTAGGAAGGCTGTGAAATGTATAGACAAGCAAATGCTAAGCATATCTCTCAGATAAGATAGTGGAAATAAACTTTAGGGCAGCAGGAAAAGAAAGGAATTCTTAAAGAAGCTGTTGAAATGTGTAATGTAATTTGTATCCAAATGCCAGTGAGTTTGACTTCATGAGGCTGTATCAAAGTAAATGTTAAATGGAGCTATGATGTTTATAACTTTTTATCTCCTTGTGGTCATTAAGAAATTGGCAATTTTTATAAGAGATATGGTGCTAGCTTTCCTGTTCCTGCCTAATCTCAATTCTGGTAATAAAATAGGAAGTGACATTGTTTTAGAGCAGAAATATACTAGATTAAACTACCCTTAGAAAAAAAGTTGTGTAGCGACGTATGTGGTTTCTTTGCATATGTAGTCAATGAAAGTACTTAAGAGTCCACTTCTTTGACAGAAGGACTTGTGTAAGGTGCTAAAGTGTTAATACTTCAACACAATCTCATCCTTTTCTACATGTCATCGTTTTGTTTTCTGTGTCAGCATGATCTTCCAAGCATAAGTGCTTTGGGCAATGCTAGGTGCTTTGCCTGTTGAGGCATAGTAGAACCAGATTATTTAAACTGAAGTTTCAAACCAAGGAGAGGCTGTGCACTGTAGAGAGCATAGGCTAACCAGTGAAAACATGTAGCTGATTTCTGTTTAGATAAGAATCTATTTGGGCAGATAACTTATTGTGAATGTATATGACTCAGTGTTTAGGAAGGATTTGATCTACTCCTCCATTTTTTTCCAGCTAAAGCTCTAAATATCCTGTAAAAGTACTATAAAATAAGGTTTGTCTTATGTGGTATTATTGAATGTCCAGCATGATAAGCCTGACTTGGCATCTAGCAGGTTTTTAAGATAATAATAATAGCAATAATAGCAATAATAGCAATAATAGTAATAATAATAATAATAATAATAATAATAATAATAATAATAATAAATCACTTGAAATTCTGGAAAGTCTTAGTAACAACAGAAAAAAAATCCCTTCTGGAATTTACATTGAAATTGCACCTAAAATACTTGTGTAAATGTTATGCTAATATGTATATGTAATTTAATTTTCAGAGCCAAGTTTGAATAAGAACTTTCTGAGTAAATGTATTTGTATTCTTATTAGTTCTCTTTATATATACTTTGAGCACTTATTATTTTTATGCATATCTGTTATAAAAACAAGGTGTGACTAGTCTCTTTTTAATTATGAGTTCTACTCAGATGTAGTAGCGAGTGTTTCAAAGTGCTGCACATGTGTGAACAGGGTGAGAATGCAAATTAACTGGTTCTATGGAAATTAATTCTGTCATTCTAATATCTAGAGAATATCCTTGTCTTAGCATAGTCAGTTGTTCACATTTCTGATATCACAATTAAGTATTGTTTCCTTTTGTTTTGTTTTGTTTCGTATTGTCAGATGGCATGAAGAAATCTGTGGTCATGTGGAATATCCCTGCCGTTTCCAAAATCCTGCTGCCAGGTTGCAGGCAGTAATTCCTTACAGAGTCTTTGCTCCCTGGTGCCTTATGGAAACCTGTGAAGAATATTTGCTTCAGCTAATTCCTCAGTGCCTCTCAGCTGCTTATGCCACACTGGGTACCCATCCCTTTTCCAGGCTTGATGTTCTGATAGTTCCTTCCAACTTTTCCAGCCTGGGAATGGCTAGGTAAAGAAATTTCTTTGTATCCAATCTGCTATATTTTTTAGACTCCTTCTTAGCAGCTAGTTAACAGTTTCAGGTTGCTGTCAATACAAAGTTGTTGTGCTATTTTTTCTTAAACCAAACTTAAAACTCTAGTTCTGACTTCATATAAGTAGGTTTGTTTGCATCCTTTGTGACGTTTAATTTTAACTTTAACAGGGCTCAGGGAAGAAAAATATAAGCTTATTAGAAGTGTGGGTCCAAATTTTTACGTTTGTCAAACTGAAGTTCTTTTGTTGGTTCTGTTGATCTAAATACTTGATGTCATTGTCTTGTTTTCTTTTGGCATTGATTTTAGCCCTACATTTTGATAGAATAGGAGTATGTTAAAATCCAGATCTAGAGTTTCTTCATAAGCATTTCCAGTGTATGAGTTTCTGGTCAAATACATACCTTCAGAAGCTGAAGGTAAATAGTAAGGATTTTATTATCAAGTTTCATAGAATTGTGAAGACTCTCAAGCCAGTTCTCTGAACAGCATCTGTTCCCTCCAGCAATTTGACTATACGACTCAGATTGGTGTTATCAGCAAACTGGCTGTGTGCATTTGATCCCACAGTCTGTGTCGCTTAAAAATCTATTGAACAGTGCCAGTCCCATTACTGGCCCCTGAGAACACCACTCGTCACTGCTCTCCACTTGGACAGTGAGCCATTCACCGCAACCCTTCTGAGTGTGGCTGTCTAACCAATTCCATTTCCACTGTGCGGTCCTTCCATAAAATCCATGTCTCTCCAGTTTAGAGACAAAGGTGTTGTGCAGGACAGTACCCAATACTTTGCATTCAAGTAGATGACATCAGTTAATTTTCCCTTGTCCACCACTGCTGTAGCTCCATCTTAGAAGGCCACCAAACTTCTCAGGCATGATTTATCATTAGTGCAGCCATGCTGGCTGTCACCAATCACCTCTTTATCTTTGATGTGCCTTTGCATAGTTTCCAAAAGGATCTGCTCCATGCTTTTGTAGGACCTTGAGGAAAGACTGACTGGCCTGTAGTTCCCCAGATCATCTTTCTGTACCTTTCTAAAAAGGGGTTTGTGTTTATTTTTTTCCAATCAGTGGGAACTTCTCTGATGCCAGTGAGATCGTGGCCCTGCAGGCCATGTTGGTTCCTCATGCTGCATGCATTAGTATAGTGGCTTTTAAGGTGGGCCCTTGAGGAAACTGACTTACTGGCTGCAACTCCTCTGTGCTGCCCTTCAGGCACCCTTGTACTGACCTGTGGCTTCTCTCCAGGCTCTGGGCATCACACGAGCAGGGTGGATTGAGGTTCCCCTTCCCCAGCAACTTTAGTGTGAAGCTCTCTTCACCAGCCTGACAAGCCTAGGACTGAAGATGCTCTTTCTTACGCTTCCATGACAGATGGACCTGATCAGCAGTCCAGGTTTTGCAAAGCAAGTCCCATGGTCCAGGTTGCCAAATTCCTGGTGTGGCACCAGTCCTATAACCTTTAGTAGATTTGCCAGATTTGACTGGTCGTTTCAAGCTATAGATTTTTTTTCCTACAGCTTTCCTCTTGCAATCCTCTTTTGGCTTAAAAGTAGAAAAGTAGAAAATTCCATTAATATATAATATATATTATATAATATATAATAACAATATTATATAGTTTTTAGTAGAAGTTTACTCGGTTTTTAATTTCATTAAGATCTAGGAAACTTAAAACTTTAGCATTCAGTCACTCTCCTCTCTCATATAAGGCTCTTTGCTTTCTAGATACTTTTTGGGGGTTACTGAGTTTTCAGTGGTAGCTCTTCACTCAGTGAAAACATCGAGTTGTTTTGTACACCTGTCACAAGTTCTCCAGTTCTTTGCCTGGTGGTTTGATTTGGAGTGAGGTGTGGTACTGCCTGCCATATTCTTGAAGCCATATGAAACTTGCTGCTGCTCAGCAATCTTCTGTGACTTCAAAGGCGTGGAACTAAAAGGCTGGCACAGGTCCTTGCCATAACTGAGGAATAAACCAGCCATTTGACTTAGCTGTGACATATGAGCAGGGATCTGGGGAGCTGTGAAGGGCAATACACACAAATAGCTCAAAGTCAAAGAGAAAGCAGATAATGATGTCTGGGCCAAAATTACAGCACACAGTAGGAGAAGTCTTCAAAATTTAGTTTTTGAATCTGTCATTATCTGAGTCCAGACTGCATGTTCAGAATACTGTAATTGGGTTTTCTTTGTGAAGGAGATGAGAAAAACCTGTGCTTTTATTCCCCTATGCTTCATCTCACCACTCTCAGTTCCAAGCAATCCATATCTTTGAAAATAAGCATGAAAAATTGGGTGTGCATACTTCCTGATGCCTGTCATTTAACAGTGCATCAAGCCAAGCACATTCCAATTTTTCAAAATTTAGCTATTTTAAGAACCAATTTAAGATGTTTAAATGTCAAGTTGTATTTGGACAGGAGATTAGTAAGTGACTCATAATAGCTCATTTGTTGTTTTATGTGATTTTTCCAATAGAGGCTTGTATGTATGTAGCAAGCTACTTAAATGGTTAATTCCTGTGCATGCATTGATAATTGCCTAAATTGCTTAAGCTAACAATAAGCTGTGTGCAAAATGACATCAAAACCCACACAATGGAAAAAAAAAAGTTAGCAATTACTTTGGGTTAAAAAGGTTGCTGTAGTATGTATTTTTTTATCTTCTAGTCTGTCTGTAGCAGTACAAACATAATGCAGCATGCCAGCACATAGAAGCTGTTGTTTTGAGAACTCTAATTGGACTCCTGTCTAGCAGAGAAGGAAACAGACATGAATTTTAGTCATTATCTGAAGTATTAGGGCTTTACAACATTTGGTACTTTCCTTTGTTCCTCTGTTGATTATACTTACTATGCTTTTCAAATCTCAAAATGCTTCTTATTTAGGAGGGATGTTTCCCCAACATTTTAGATTGGAATGAAATGATGATAGTTCTTGCACAGAATTATCTAATTATATGTTTTGAACTGTCTGTTTCAGTGGAAGCTACTGTGGGTCAGCTGGATTTCTCTTGAAGTCTGACAGATGCATTATAAGCAAAACTGTAGTTGATAGCATATTCATTGCGTTTTCTGTTCATATTTTCCTGTGTTTTTAATTTGCTATGGACTTCTCTATGGAAATATATAATAATTGCAATAATTTCCTCTTGCTTCCTACAGATCTTTAAAGATGGAGGATTTAGTTTTGCACACTATAGTTTTTGTACTGTTCTAGTTTAAGTGATTCTGTATAGCCTCTCCTAAATTCATGATAGGAAAAAAGTGACGTGGCCTACACATCTTTGTTGGTGATGAACTGTACAGAAATTAAATTCGTAAAGAATTGTGGGCCAAATTTAAATAGCTTAAAAGCCTGAGATTCAATGCTTTCTTTAGAATGTTGAGAATCTCATGAACATGTAACTGCAGTTAGTTATCAAATTTTAAGTTCTTTCACTAGCAGAAGAGAGTGAAGGAGTAAAAGGAGCCAGGAAAGTGTGTCAGACTACAAGGCCCAAGAGCTTCTGATTAGGCTGTTCATGGAAGAGATCCCTGACCACACACTACACTGAAAGGTGCATATCATTCATGCACTCAGAGAACTAAGGTAAAAATCAGGAGATTAAAAGCAGCACTATGTTTTGATGCTGTTGATGATATGGTACTTCCTGAGGAGTTGTCGACCCCCTTGGCACTTAAATATCTGAGGTATTTCACAGTTGCAGATGCTCTCATATGGGCCAGCGGTTAATCGCATGAGCAGAGCTGAATGAAGGATTTCAGATGAAAAGTAGGGTCTGTGTATTCACTGGTTGTTTGGGCTGCTCCAGTCAGTTCACTCCCAATCTAGCTTTCTTGATCCTGTTTGAAAACCTAGTGTTCTGATGTCTCTTCTCACTGACCTACAACTTCCTTTCATTTTTTCAGAGCCTGAAGACTCTGAATTCCTTGTTCTTTTTCATTCCCTGAGGAAAAACTTTATTTCAAATATGGAAACTAACTTCTGGTGCCACCTGAGCCTACACTTGAGACTTTGACTCCTCTTGCAGTGTTTAACTGCTTTAGCTTTTTCACAGTCATACCAATCTCTTGTGTTTCTGAGGTGTTAGAAACTGCTTAGCAGCTTTCTACTTCTTCAGAGCAAATGTGCTGCTGTTTATTTTACACCTCTGAAAACTGTAAGCCTTTGCATTCAGTTCAAATTTGCCTTTTGAAGCAATGTTTTTTAATGTATTTTTGTTTCCAGCGCACATTGTTTAAATAAAATAGCATGGCTGCTTTTTCTGTTTAAATTATTGTGTTAATCTACTAGTTTTGTAGTAAGTGCTAGCACAAGGAAATGTTCTTATTCAAGTACTATGTATAAATAACTTTTCTAGGCATATTACATGTTGCTGGGATCTAGAAGAGTATGATGAAGGAAGTGTCCTTTGGTGTATACCACACTCCTAGTTTTTCCTTAAACTCTTAGTACTAGTAGTGACTGTGGGATAAATGGACATCTGGTCTAACCTAGTTTATCTGTACTTACAGATAATTTTTCCCAGCAAAGCTAGTGGAACCAGAGAACTTCTGAGCACGATTCTGCCATTTGCAAAAAAGGATCCTAATGTTTCTTGGATCCTAATGTTATTTGAATTCTATTTAGGCTCTAAAATTAGTGGCCTTATTTTCAACTATGCTGGACACCCTTAAAAACCAAATGGCGTTTGATGATAAGAATGCTTGGAATATTTATAAATCAGGTCAGCTTATATAGCTAACTAAATACAGACTTAGCAACCCAGCTTTCAATTTCTGTTCATAAAGATTTTATTCACCTATCCTGTCATGTTAAAAAAATTGTCTTTTGTACATACAACTTTCTTCAAAGAAAAAAAAAATACCAGTATCTTAAAAAAATGTTATATCAGCAGACCTCTTGATTCTTTCCAGTCTATGTCACCAAGGTTGTTAACTTCTTAAATTGAAAAGGGAGCAGGCTGAAGCAACCTCTTTGATCAATGCGTCTCTAGCTACCATTTGTCTGTTCTGTATGTCTGTAATGTTACGATGACAACTGATAAGTCAATAGAAAGTCAGCCAGGACTACTAGAAAACATTCAAATGTCAAAGTTAAATGTAAAACCTTTAATATTGTTCAGTCTTGCAGAACCTTGTTTTACTATTTGATATAACTGTAGAAGCCCTTTATGAGTCAATACAAAAGTAGACACACCTTTTTGCACATTTCCAGTTGTTTTTATTTGACAAAACACCCTCAAGAGTAATCCTTTAATATTTATTTTTTACATATCAGTACTTGGTTATTCACACAGAAATAATCATGTACAAACTTTAAAGCAAAAAGTAAAATTACGGTGAAAGAAAAATTGAGTCTTAACTGTGGTAGCGGTGAATCAGAGTGTGGCTGTACAACAAATGCATGTGGACTCAGTGGCATTTATAGGTTGTGTGAATTGACACAAAGAGGTAACTGGGGCAACCACCAAGCCGCAGCTGAAATGCAAAGTGTAGATTTATTTCATTGACCCACTAACAACGTTGGGCAGAGACCCACAGGAGCACAGGCTCTGTTAGGCTTAGTTCATCCCAGTGAAGAGTCACGTGGCAACCCAGGCTGCATTAGGTTTAGTTTGCCCTAGTGCACAGCGGGGAGCCTGCTGCCTGCCCCAGTATGTCTTGTGCACACACAGGTTATTAGATTGTTATGATCTTGCTCTCTCCCAGCAGAATACTCAAGCTTGTCTGTCAATGTCATCTCTGCTTCTCCAAACAGGTAGAGGACGAACACTAGGCACAATAAATGGAGTTTTACAACAGTGACAGTTCTAGCATTCTCACCTTCAAGGTTACTTTGAGAGAAGCTACTCCCTGCTTCTTTTCAAATCTTATGCTTTTAACCCTTTCCTCACAGCTGTTATTAAAGATGTTTGCTGACCCTTAGCTGAAGTATTAAGTATACTTTGGTACCACTGCAATCACCATCCTTCATCCAGTTGTCATTTTGGTATCAAAACAGGATTTGGAGTACTTCAGCCATAATGTATTTCCTTATTAATGTGCCTTGTTGGTCTATTAACTCGTAACAGGTGCCATTTTAACAGAGAAGCCAGATGTGCGTTCTGCAGTATCAGGGGGCTTTATTTTCCATTTCTGATAGCTTTCCATAGAGCTTTCTCAGTGATTTTGGAAGACAAGGTACAATATTTACCTTTAATAAGATGCTTCTCTTATGGGATAGTATCACAAGACAACATCTCAGTCTGACATTTTTGACCAAAATTAATACTAAAAAGGATGTTTTAGAACATGTGGATTTACTTATGTTTCAAGTATGCAACTTTATTACCATTTGTAATTTTATGAGATTAATAAAGAATATTGTTTTAGGAGTTTAAAAATCACTTGCTTCTTTTGCTGAGTGGCACATGAATTCTTAAAAGGGCTTTTGGTCATTGAAGCTGGAGAGGTACTGGAGGGCTCTTCTGATGCTACTGTGGAGTAGTAACTGCATGGTTTTAAATTCTAGGATTAGAATTATGGAGGAGCCTGTTAACATCATTATAGTTAAGCATTTCCAATATAAACTTGTATTTCAGAAGTTTATAACTGTAAAGTCTTGTTCCCAGCTTAAATCTGACATAAAGTGGTTTGGCTCAGGAAAAGTGGGTGTGGCTATTGCACACACACATGTGAGAGGCCAGCATGTTTCCATGTATATTGCATTTGTATATATATATATATATATATAGTATATGTGTATGCCTAATATATATCCAAACCTACCCTCTATATATGTGCATATGTAAGTATGTGGGTAATACTAATGATTTTATTTTTGTTGTATAAGTTGCATGGCATTTATAGAATAAAAGTATAATTTTCCCTCAAAAGTGACCTGTTTATAGAGAGCTAGAATATGGAGGAATGAAAAAAATAATTGTCATTATTAAACACTGAGTTTGTGATTTTGAAATTAATTTTCAGAATCCTTTCTCCCTATGTCTTACTTTAACTCTCAACTTTTTTTTTCTACCAATAGAGATGTATAAGATGATTGAAAATTACTTTTGCTTGTAGATCAGTAGCAAAATAGTCTATCTCCTGTTTAACATTCAGTCAGCAGCATAAGACCATTCTGCTTAACTTTCTGAATCATATAAATAGTAGAGTGCTTATAAAGAGATTTTGCATGTATATGCTGTGAGTGGTAAGAAACAAGATAATAAATGCAGCCAATTGCTTTGAAGCCTTAAGCTTAATTTTTAAAGGCCAAAAGAAAGACAGTGTTCAAAGCAGCCACAGGCTTCTGTCATGCAATTATCTCTGATCTGACTTGCCATACCAATTATGTGAAGCTTTCTTAGTCTCTATGATAATTACTAGTAGTCTGCAATTTACCAGCCCCACCTAGGAAGAATCCAATCCAGATAATAGATTTTAAATGTAGACTGCAAGACCAATGATACTTAAAACAAAAGGAAGTACAGAGAAATCATTAAATCCATGCAAAATTCCTCTGGCATCAATTACCAGGTGTAAAGTCAGTCTTTTTGCTGTAGACTTGGTTTCAAGTTTAAACAAAGCCCCATTTAAACTATGCACATGGATTGGTGGCTTTGTTTTCCTTTTTGTAATTTTGTTGGTTTTGTTTCTAATAGGAATCTGGTTTAAGGATCCCTAGCTCTTTTCTTTTATGAGTAGTAATTTTGAGTAGTTGAGTTGTTGGTGACAAGCTCAGAGGAGGCTAAGAAAATTCATGTGGCTAAAAATTATGATGTTGCTGAGCAAAACCTGCGCAGTCCTGTCATTATGAGTGGTAGTGAGGAGTATGAGCAGTTGAAGGATGCATTCCTAACCTTCATCTTTTGATTTTGGCCAGGGAAACTTTTTGGTTAGTCACAGAGAGTTGGGTAGGCAGTTGTGGTTTGCTTCTGCTCTGCTTGCCTGCTGCTGTCATGGAGCAATAGTTTTGTCTACACTTATGGTACAACACTGTGCCCAGTTTTAGGCTGCATGTTTATGACAGAGACATAAACTGAATCAGACATCAGCTGGAATTATTGGCAGGTAGGAGAATATGCTGTATGAGGAGAGGCTGATAGAGCTAGATTTGTTCAGCCTGTGGAAGAGATATTACTAACTGAGACTGGTCACTGTCTGGTTACCTTAGGTCGTGGTTGCAGAAAAGGCAAAGCCATGGTTCTCTCAAAAATAGGGAAAATATATGAAGCAACATTAACAACTTGTAGAGATACATTTCAGACTAGGTACAAAGAACCACAGTTACTGTGGTTAAGCACTGAAACAGGTAGTCCGGGGAGCTTGTTTGTGGAACCCCCCATCTCAGGAGGTGATGAACAGAGGCCTCTTCAAGCTTGATTTTTTCCTAAGATTCCAAGCCTTCAGTGCTTTTACCCGTGCTACTCCCTTGGTTTTATGTTCTGTTACAAATGACACCTCCCCCTCCATATTACCTTTATCACTCATTCATGCTGCCATGGTACTTTGAGAGCCTTTCAACAATTATGGTATTTTGTTTTCAGAAAATCTGGGGAAGTAGTAGGAATGTATTCTTATTTTGCAGGTAACCAATTGGTGGGTGTAGATGTTACAGAAGATCTTTTGAAGAAATACACATTTCCTAATTCCTTTTCCTCTCCTATCCCTTTCAAAGGTTAAGTAACTATTGAACACAAACCCAGTGTTCTAACATTGCACCAGCCTTTCCAGACTTTTCTTGTTTGTGATAGCAGGTACTAGCTATCTTCCAAGTTTGAATGTATACTTCAAACTTCTGGGCTGCTGGAAGTAATGAAATTAAAATTGTTTTTTCAGTTTTTTTGAAAATTTTCAAAGTTAAAATTGAAATAATAAGTCCGTAATTTAAATAAGGTTTGGTACTTCCGGTTTTACTCTGTTTTTTTTTAAAAATACAGGCATTTTCATTGTTACCTCTAATCCTGGCAGATATAAATTGCACATGTAGAAGTTCCAGTACACTAGAAATAATAATAGCTATTGAAATTGAGGGTAAGGAATGGGATTTTTAGTGACAGCAGGTTTAATATTCTGATAGAGGATTTAATATTAGTCTTATTGCATGTGGTATCATCTTCTATGGAATGTTTTGGCAATAGACTGTTGCGGCTGGGTCCTGGGGGCCTGTCCGACCCTCAGCTTCTACCAGCAACAAGCCCAGACAGTCAGGCTGTCCCAATGGACAGAGCCACCGTCCAGGGTTCTGCAGGCAGCCTCCAGCCAGGGGTAACCCTTGGAGCACGGGCAGAGGCTTTAGGGTGATCAGCTCTTTGAGCAGCGATTTCTGCTCAGTGATCAGCTCTGTTCAGCCCAGCCAGCTCCGTTCAGGGGTTCCCCTGCCCACACAGATAAGAGACGGGAAGATCATACGGCGTTCCGCAGAAGGTCTTTAATGCAGGCTTCAGCGAAGGGGGACAGTGATGGTCCAACCATGATCTGGGAAAAAGCTGGGGTTTTTATAGGGAAGGGGAGAATCAGGAAGGGGACCAATGGTCTGAGAGGGGATAAGGGGATAGTTAACAGGGAGGTCCTGAAGCAGGAAGGGGTCCACAGCTTAGTCACAGTGACTAGGCAGTTTTATCTTCTCTTAGGGGCTTGATCTCTGGGGAGGATGCCTGTCAGAGGACTGGGATTCCTCCACAATAGACTGATTCTATTCACTTGTTTAGAATTTGTTTCATAATGTAGTTAAGACTTTGGAAGTGCCTTATTTAATGCCCACAAGGTACTCCTGCAGAATGGTTAGTTCAAGAAAACCTGTACATATGCCTTTGTGAATGTGGATAGTGGTGGTTTCATTAGAGGTGCAAGTTTTTATCCAATGTAGATTTTACTGTTTGATTTAGTTGAATGAAGAGACATATTTCTTATAACATTTTTTTGTTTTGTTTTCTGCTGGGAAATCATTTTAGGTGATGTAAAATTACAATGTGGAATATTTCATTAGTAATTAAGTATAAGTGACTTAATATATAA
The DNA here is from genome assembly GCF_971803275.1 of Cyanistes caeruleus. Taxonomy (NCBI): domain Eukaryota; kingdom Metazoa; phylum Chordata; class Aves; order Passeriformes; family Paridae; genus Cyanistes; species Cyanistes caeruleus. Next base: position 42,858,117 of record NC_141732.1, on the reverse strand, counting down.
CATTGACCATCACAATTATTTTTTTAAGTCTTTTTGTCTTTCTGATGATGTAAACTGAGCTCAGTCTGAACCAACAGTATAATATTATACAAGAAGAATGGCTTTATTTTTTTCCTTGTGCATCTCCCAGACCCTTAAAAAAATCCCCACAACAAGCAAGCAAACAAACTCCTCTTGTCCCCATTACCTTCTTCAGTTCTACAAGTGTTCAAGCTTAACTATGTGGAAAAAAATGGAACCATGAGCCAAAAATCACTTACCTGTTTTAGAACATGAACTATTTAGAACTATTTGAAATAATTTAAAAGTAATCTAAATGGCTATACAAGTGCAAAATCTGTTCCTTTTCCAAACATATGACATGTGGTTTATGACTGAATCTGTTTTAAATGTGTGCTTACATTTTTGGTTCGGTTTTCCAGTTAATGTGTCCAAAGAAGCAATTTAATTTGGTCCATGCAATAACAACTTCAACAACCAGGTAATATATGCAGATAATGTTTTTTCTTATTTTTAATGTATTACAATTAATTTTTTGGTCCCTGTAATACTCGTGTAAATCATGAGTAAGTAGAGTAATTTCTGAGTAGATCTGTCCTACGTGATTGTAATTTGTCTATGAGACTTCAAATTTTATGGCTAAATCATGAAAAAATATAGAGGTAGGTGTCCTTGTAAATATTTGTGCTTTTCAGCTGTTAGTTGAGATGAGGTATTAAGCACTGTTCCTAATTTTTATGACATATACTGAGGCATTGTTGAAAATAGGAGTTCTTGTGCAAATCATTATTTACACAATGGTTTAGAGCTTGTCACACAAAAAGCTGATTCTAGTGACAGCTTCCTCATATTATTTAAATTTTTTTGGACATTGGAATAGGAATTTGTTCTCTTACATTCTCTTAACTGTGATTTATGCAGATGTTGTCTTTGTGGGGTGACTGGTCAGTTGTATTCAAAGTCACTTTCTGTGAACATAGCAATTAAACATCTTTACCTTGAGCCCTTTTTGTCTATCAAATGGAACCATGGAACAGAGACTCAATTTCTTACTACTACATGTGTCAGCTACAGGCTCTTTAGAGAGGAGTGTGAAAGACTGTGTATCCCTGCTTCTTACACGTGGAAGAAAAAGATGGAGGAAAAAGAAAAGGATGTAAATCCCTCCACTGCATCTCCATGTCTTGATTCCAGTGTGTGTTATACTGTGTTCTGTGTACATTTTGTTTAATGATTTAACAGAGGCCTAATTGCCAATTCTCTCTTGCTTTTAGCTGCAGGGGTATAGAAACTGCCAGGAGGTAGTGTGGAGAAAGGCAGAGCCAGTGTTCTGGAATAGATGTGTTGGAAAGAAGATCAGATAGAGGATGAGCCGAGAGGATAACATAGAATCATTTAGATTGGAAAAGACTGTTAACGTCATTGAGTCCAGTCCTTACCCTAACACTGCCAAGTCCACCACTACACCATGTTCCTAAGTGTCACATCTATATATCTTTTAAATAACTCCATGGATAGCAACTCAGACACTTCTCTGGGCTACCTGTTCTGCTGTTTAGTAACCCTTCTGGTGAAGCAATTTTTCCTAATATCCAATCTAAATGTCCCTGGCACACCTTGAGGCCGTTTCCTCTTGTCTTGTTGCTTGTTAGTTGGGAGAGGAGACTGACAGAAATAAGAATATTCCAGGTACAACCAACTGTATCAGTAGAGGTGTTTCTGTATGGCTTTGTGAAAACCAGGAAATTTCTTTCTAAGCTTTCAAATTGTGCATTTGACACCTCTGAAGGGTATTTTTTTTAAATTAATAAAGTTGCTGCAGTATCACTTCATGAATATTATTTCTGGCTGTTATTATTTTAATTTTGTGTAGTAACTGAAAGCCACAGTAAATGAGTAGTCTTCCAAAAGTGCCTAATTTGGGCAGGGGCTGCATAGTCCTGTGAAACAATTCTTATGGAGTGCTTTTCTGTTTGGTCCCATAAAGTGAAAACTACAGCAATACTTGTTTTCTGAAACTTGATAAACTTCATATATGTTTTTTCATTGTGTAAATCCATAATTTCTGGAGACTTGGATTATTACCCCATTGAAGGCTTCTTTTCCCTTTATTTGGAAACGTGTGCATGTTAGGATTGCTTTTAGGGATCTGAGAGTCCTTGGTCGCATTCTGAAGTGACAGAAGAAAATGATAGACAAAGGAAATGAACATGTTTGGAAACTGTTGCAGTTATTGTTGGTTGATTTTGCAACTTGTTGGAATATTTTGTTAGTAGCAGTAGTTTGTGTCCTGTTTTGTGGGTCTTTTTAAACAAATTGACCCAAAAGTTCTTTTAGTTAAGAACAAAACCAAAATCCTGGCCAGAACTGTGAAACAAGGTGACCAAAGGCTTTATGTATCTTTGCAGTGATTGAAAGGATTTTTTTCACTTCTGCTAGCAGGGCTTGTAGGAATAATTTCCTATGAACTGGTGCTAGAAGAGCCTGCTTTTCATATTGTTCCTTTTTTTTTTCTCAAAAGGTATATTCAAAATAGAAGCTGCGATCAGAGGAAATTCAAGTCTAAATTGGTTGTGAAGTGAAAAGACCACAGAATGTTTACAAACAGAAAGAGATAACTGTCTAAGATTTATGTTTCTCCTAGTCTGTGAGTCAGACTGTTCCTGCTGATTTTGGTATTTTTTTAGAAGTGCGATTGCCAGGTAATTTCAAGAGCGCAACACATAAGGGCTTCTAGATCTTTTGAAATACACAAATACTAAGCTATTTACTCTGGGGCAGAAACTCAAGGTTTTGGGTTTTTTTCTTTCCAGAAATCTTGAAAAGAAAGACAAATTAGAGGAAACTCATAAACTCAAAAGAATCCAGACAGGACATTTAGGACATCACTAGTGGTGGAGAGTAGTTGTTTCTCTGCAAGTAATAGCTTTTTTTGTAACCGTGTATTTCTTCTACGTTTCTCCACAAGGCTTCCCACAATTTACCACAGTCATCTTCTATAGTTAGTGGAATCATTTATTGCTCATTAAGAATAATTCCTCTTCTATGGCCACCATCAGAGGTTGTAAGATTATTGTTTCGATTTTACCTATATTTCCTTATTGAGTGCTATGTGGTTGGATAGGAGTTAAATGAGGCCTTCATCACTACACTCCTTTGCAATGGGGTTTTGGACCTTGTGGTTTTCCAGTGGTTTAGGGTGTGTCTGTTCCCAAAATTAAGCAGTTTCTCCAGGAAATTCTTATACAAATACAATCTGGTGGTAAAAGCTCTGACTGTATAAATCAGGAGATAGGAATGCCTCTCTTGTCACAGTTAGGGTTTTACTTATATTTAGGGGGGGTTTGAGACCTTCTGCAAGTACTTTATGACATACTCATTACCTCTGCCTGGTAACTTTATCTTCCTAGATGTCAGTTTAGTTTTAGGTCTTATTTATGCTTGAAAATCTTATCTTTGAAAACTTATCTCAGGATGTCATTTTTAATACCATTGGCATTTTTTATTTTTTCTCACTTTTTTCACTGCTGCAAGTCTTTTTTCTCAGTTCCATAACATTTACCCTCTCTACGCTATTGTACAGTTAAGTTTCTTTTCCTCATAAATTGTAATTTAGTACTAGCTTTGATCGTGGCCATTCAGTTAAGTCTTCCTCTGCTTAATGACTTGGATCCTATACTTGCTGTATTTGCTATTTATCCTATTTCTTTGCTGTCATATCAATCTGTCATTTGGGAGACTTCATTCCTGAAGGACAGTTTTATTGAATTTGTATTGTTAAGCAGCTTATCTGAACTTAGAATGATCCTTTTCACTTAAATATTTTGCTAATCCCTTTCTTACTGTACTCACCAAAATCTGCTAGAATGGGGCTTCTTACGGGCATAAGTAACATTTCAGTTACTTTTGATGAGAAGTAATAGCCAAAACTTATAGTGCTTTTTGATCAGTTGCTAGTTGTCTAAGCAGAGGTCTTATATTCCCTTGCTGTGTGAGGTCTGAGGTTTTCCTCTGATGTTGGCAGCAGTGGGCTTCAAGCTGTTCTAGGGGCCTTTTCAGGTCTGAGTTTGGTCTGTCATCTTCAGGAGACATCAGCATGTGTAAAAAGGCATAATTTTCATCTGTCACATGTTCTGTGCTTTTACAAAAGTTAATCCAGTCTGTTTGGCTAATGTTACTGTTTTGATATTTTTATGCTGATTACCTAAATTTGCTTCTGAAGCCACTGCTTAGCTGTGACTATGACATTCAGTCATAGCTGCTGCTCCTGTTTGGCTAAGAGTGCAGTGCTTATTTTTCAACACTGCTGCCATCACTTGCTGGCAGCTTTGGGCCTATTTTGCTGAGGAATATAATTTCTTCTTTCCATCTGACTTCTTTCCCTTATGTGTCACTTCCAGCTGCTTTACAAACCACCATAGTGGAAATTAAATAGCCTTTTGCTTATTTGGTTTGTGCAAGAACATTTGGACATGAGTGTTTAAGTGGTTTATCACACTTCCACAAGAAAGCTTTTTATTTTTAGATGAGAAATTCTGTTTATTTACAGGGCCTGATAGATGGCATGGGTGCTAAGAATAACTTGAGCAATGTTACATTTTCAGCAAATTACACATTTTTGTTAGATACTACAGGAAACACTTGGTCCAGCAACTCCTGGAGAGTTTTTATGATCCTTCTCTGTTATTTTTGGAGTGTGTTTGTGTTGAGAGGATTGGCCAGCCTTCTCTTTTGATTTTTTTCCCTTTAACAGGACAGGAAGGGACATAGTACTGCCTTGCACCTTTTGCTTGAAATAGACTCCATGGATGCTGACTTGAGTCACAGATATTTTTCCCTGAAGACCTATAAACCTGAGAAATTTAGTTGAGCTAAGTGACTTTTCATGGTAGATTTCAGTCAGTCCAGATTTTAGGCGGTGAGTACATTATGTACCTGTTTTGCATGGAAATCAATCTGGAATGCCAAATGTTGTCAATGACAGTGTTGAGTCAATTTCTAGTTTATAGACCAGCTTGCTTAAACCCAGGCCAGTAACTTTTCAAATTCTTCTAAATGTCTTTGTATTTCTGCCTGAACAAAATATAGTCTTAAAAATCCCACACTTTTACTGGAGTTGACTGTTAACAAGTAATACAGTGCCAGTGTATTGGATGAATTAATAGTCTGAAGTAGACAGTATGGAGATTTCTCCATCTAGAGTCTGTACAGCTGGAGACATGTACTTTCTACTTGATTTAGTCTGGTTCCTGAGCTAAATATTCCTTCCTCAGTATTGAAGCTGTTCATGTGAGTGCTTACTTTTTCCCACACTTTTTTCCCATACTTTTGGAATGAAATGGTGCACAACTGGAACTGGAGAAATTCCTCTCTAGTTTGCACAAGAAATAATTCAGCTTGCCTGCACCAAAATCTCCCCAATACCTGAAAGAGATTGTAACGTGACACACTGAAGGACTTGTTTTAGAAACATACTGTTGATCCAAAAGAAAACACTAATGTAGACATAAACGTTATCATCCTCAGCAATAAACTCTCTTACCAAACTAAGTAGTGGGCATACAAACTATGTGGAGTACTGTTTTACTGTATTATTTAAGTGTAATAACCATGTTGTTAACACCAGTGGGGATCTTATAGGTGGGAAAATTGATTTTATCTAAAACAAAGCCTGAAACAGAGTAGGTTTCACTTGCTTGCTGTCACACTGGCACCAGAGTGGGTACGATGTCCAAGAAGTCTGTCCAACAGTCTGGCACCATATTTCTGTCCAGACATTAGGCTGTGGATTGGTTGCCTTGACACAAAGGACGTGGTTCAAGTCCTGACATCTCCGGAGTTCTTAGCTTGTTCTTAGCTTGCCTTTTTGGAGATAAGAGTGTTTTCGCTACTTTCCCCTTTGTGAGTGGTCAGGCTTTGATCACTGCTCTTTGTCTCTGGATTTGGCTATCTTTTTGAAGCCTGAATGACCTGGGAGCTTGATGACCTGCTAAATTGTGTGCCATTAACACAGGACATTGTGAGAGCCCTGTCTCCCTGTCTGTGTTCCTCTGGATTCTACCACACCCAAGCATTCCCACTCATGTTCCGTTCATGTGTACTATTGTAGTTCTCAGCAGTACTCTGCCAAAGATCACACACTAATGAGATGTTGTATTTTGTGATTTAGTTTTTGTTCTCTCTATTTTTTTCACAAAAGTTTTGTTAGAAGGTAAATCGTTCGACTGCTTGTGGCTCTGGTGTTCAGTTTGGGCTAGGAAAAGAGTTTTTGGCAGGACATGTAGGCCAGTAACAACCTTATAAGCTACAGGTATTTAAGGCATATGGAGATACAGAGAGGAGGTACAGAGCCATTCTGAATCCTGTGCCTTGTCTCAGCAAGGTCAAGATGCTGATCAACAGAGTACACAGACTTTTCTCTGAAGAATATATACCAGTAAGTTAAACAAGCCTACTCAGGATCCTGAGTGGCCCAAGAAGACTCAGACAATACAGAAGAAACCATGATGGAACATGTGACTTGTATCATAACTAGCACAGTCTGGTTGTCATGAGCCAATAACACTTGCAAAGCCTTTTACTTGGCAACAATCAAATGGAGACGACAAGACTTAACTATGTTTATATCCAGCTAACTGGAATTCTTGCAGAAGTCGGTGTGTAGAACTAACACTGCAGAGAAAAGCTGTTGAACTGAAAGTTTAATGAAAACTGGCATGTTGATATCATACCCATTATATAAGAAGCATGGAATTATACCAAGAAAGGATTTTGCTGTGAGAGGAGGACATAGCAGAATTAGATTAGTAAAACTCTGAAGCAGTGTATTTTCCCTGAGAGGAGCTTGGTGTGATTAAACTTCTTGTGAGTTGGCATTAGCAGGAGCTAGATACATGACATCAGTCTGGGTCAGTGTTTGAGCCAAGTAACTTCGATCTGAGAAACTGGTAACTTATATTTTTGCCTTAGTATTAGCTAGAGGGTATAATTGATGGAGGAATGAGCTCCAAGAATCTGGTAAACCAGACCTCCTAAGTTTTCCTTGCTCCAGCATGTGCAGTTTTCAGTTTCTTCTCAACTCTCTCTTTTCCTGTATCATTGTAGTTAACAGTAGAATCTACTGAATCAGGCATGGGTATCATATCATGACTTTCTTGAAGTGGTTTCTGGGTGAGACTGACTGGTGCTTTGAGAACTGTTGAAAGCAGCTGATGGAAGCAGTTTTAAGATATGCAAGGCAGAGGAATATTTCAGAAAGTTGGGAGTAATGAAACAGAGAAGTTAAGAATTAAGAATTAAGCATAAAGAAATGCCTGACCAGAAGAGAGGCGGAGCTGACAAGAGCAAGAAAGGAGAGAGACTGCAAGATAAGATAAAGAGCTAGAATACACAAACAAGACGAAAAGACAAAGGCATCACAGGATAAAGGGATTCTTTGGACACCTAAGCCGGAAAAAACAGTATCAAAGTCCAAAAGGTGGTCAAAGGACTGAAAAGAGCATGTGCAAGAAGACAAGGTGAAAGTTCAGCCAAGGAGAAAATTGCTGACCTCATCCCAGAGACCCCCCCAGACGACCACCAAACTGACTAAAAACCAGCAGTGCACAGCTGCCAAGGGGTGTGGAGCTAATTTTAATATAAAGCAAAGACAGGCAGGGTTAGGAAATGAATATGTATTAGGAGTATTGTGTAACCCTAGTTTGTAAAGGATAAAAAAGGGAAAGCCAAAGCTCAAAAGTGTGCATGTTTTTTGGAGGAGATATCCCCCATGCACCTCAGTGCTGAATAAATTCATACCTGCTCTTACTCTGTGAGTTACAGAGTTTTTCTATCTGCATATCAGTAAGACAGATATTCCTTTTTGTATAAGTTCTGGCTGCCACTTTGTTTTTTACCTTTTCATTTTTTGTTAATACTATGTTGTTTGCTGGATGGCATTTTCCATCAAGGTTGAAATGGTTTCTTGGCTGGCCTGGAGACACCATCCTGTCCTGACACATGCAGTCTGACTTTCAGCTACTCACATCTTTGTGACCTTCTGGCTGGACAGTGCAATCCACCTGTATTTAGTATCCACTGTGTAGAACAGGAAGTTGGGGTTTTTTGCTCAGAATTTGGATTATGTTTCGAAGCTTTCAGTATCACTGGCATAGGGGCACAAAATCCTGAAAGACTCTATTGGTGACGTGCAACACAAGGGAAAACGGAGGAACACTGATTTTTATCCAGGGAATTAAATGTCAGTGAAGTTGCTCCAATTTTGCCACATGAATTCTTCCAGGAAATAGGAGACTGGATGTACTGTACCACCTCACTGTCAGGAGCAAAAGGAATGTTGTTGACCGTGCTTGCTTATCATAAATATATTATCTAAATACTGCTATATATATATATGTACTAATATATATGCACTACATATATATATACACTAATATATATGAAAATAAAGGTGGAGAGAGAAAGTGCTATCAATATAAATATATAAAAAAGCCAAAACAAACCCAAGCCCTATCAAAAAAGGAAACATCTTTGCTTCTGCTTTTTCCCTGGAGGAAGGATCAAAGAAGAAACAATGTGCAACAGATGTTGGTCGCATGACTTAGTGCAGTATGATGTATAAAATACATACAGAATACAAATGGGCTTCCAGTTTGATTCTTGTTAGTAGATTATCTCAACTGAAATCTGGTCAGAATAGTCCCAAATTACATAAGTATAAGACACCTGAATTAGTCCTCCTCACACATCTGATTGATTTTGGATGGTAAGGCTTCAAAAAGACTTCCCATACTTTGTGTGTATGTTACCAGTGCTGTTCAGTCATGACCTTTTGTTTATAGAATGTGTATTTCCAGGACTGATTTTCTCCAACATATAAAGACTGTTAAAAGATTAAGATAATGAGTTCTGTAATTATCATTAAGATAATGAGTCCATTTTTATGTTATGATTGATAATAATTTATTAATGTTGCTTTAAAGCTTAATGAAAGTGAGATTTGATTTTCTACAGTTGGCAAAAACTTTTCTTTCAGTTGTCAAACTATGAAAAAATAATGTTTTACCATTACAAGTCCTTGCACTCTGTCTCAATTGGTATTGCAGAAATAATCAAAAATTACATGTATTTTAGCAGTCTTTTTTATGAATTTTATATTTACATTATGATAGCATTGTTTTTTTAGTGCTTAATTAATATTCAAGTGGGAAATGATCCAAAAAGCTAATCAAAACTATTAGGACACATTGATACAAACCTTACATCTTGTGTAACAGAATGTAAACCTGACCCCAGTGGCTTCATAGGTAACTCATTAGTGTAACAAGAGCCCTGTTAGAAAGTGACTTTAATGGTAAATGGCTTGGTTTACTGATTAGTTGCACTAGAGAAGTTAATAAAACCAAATCAAGAAGGTGTGTTAAGGTACCTCTGCATTGTGCTTTTGTTTTCATACACATGCTACCAGGTGTTATGTATACAGTAAATCAGTAACAGGTATAAGCTATTGTGTACATTGCATATTTGGTGTGAAACTGTTCTGTGCAAGGTTGGGTAGCACATTCTAGACACTGTGAAATTATCCTTTCAATAAAGGGTGGTTGTGTGCTTAATTAAAACCTGAGAAAATAGGTGGCAACTTTTTGTAGAAATGTGCAAAGAACTTTTCCAATGATTAATAGCAATGTTAGCAGTTTACTTAATGCTAAAGATAGAGTCCCCTTTTCTGAGGTATTTTTCAGTTGTTTGACATTAGGGGCAGAGCATGGATGTTATTTTTAAATAGAATTCATCAGATAAATACTTCATCTTCAGCAATGTCTGGCATCTCCAGCAAAAGAACTTTTAATTCACATCTGCATAACAAGTCTGAAATACGCTAAATTTATTACATTTGCATTCTAAATTGATTATTTATAAAGTACTTCAGGAGTGTAGAGAAGGAATTATTTATATTTTTTTCCATCTCAGAACAAATTGTTTTTTTACTTGTGCCTTTCTCTTTAGTCATATATTATCTTGAATATGATCCATTGTGAAGGTAAGGAAGGATGTTTGTAATTATTTTGTGCCAGCAGCATTTGTTTATGAGTTTAGATTTGTGGGCTGTTGTGATAATTTGACTTCAAATGGACATATTTGGACTCCTCTATAAAATTATGTTCTAAACACTGTACTGCTTTACAGGAATCCTGAATGCATCAAAACAAAAAATACCTTCCCAGTAATAACCACCTTGAAAGTGGAAAATAACACAACTGTCAGTTTTTTTACTTGATGCAGGTACCAAGATACCAAACATTCATCATTATGTTTTCCCTCAACATACAAATAATGTCACACATATATAATAATGTCACATTATTGTGATAGCAGACCATTATAAATGGTGCAAGCCAAAAGATTAGGAGGATTTTACTTTGCTTTTTTTTTTTCTCTGTGATTTACTGTTACTTAGAATGAATTTTAATATAGATTAATTTTAAGTCAAATGGACATGACACACACACACCGAAAATGACATAATCTTATAACTATATTTTCATGAAGAGAACTCCTGCCATCTCTAGATGTACTGCCTCTTCTCTATTCACATTTAATCATCATTGCTTCCACAGATTTTCTCAGAATTCCCATAACTTCTCAGTTGCATGAAAAAGTCAATATTCTCCACAGTTTGCATTCTTCACATTTTGAGTAATATATATTTGTTAGTTTTTGAAAGTATTACTACCTGAATGTCTGGCTGAGGTGTGACACTGGTTCTGCTGTGTGCCACTTGGAACTGAATATGATCTCTATTTTTCTGAAAGTGCTCAGCCCTCCTCAGATCACTGCACATGTCTTGTAGCTAGGAGAAACTTCATAAATGTAACTGGCCTAAAAAAACTTTGATTTGATTTAATATATCCTGCTTTTTTGAAACAACTGCATAAATATTAATGCTAATGGGCATTGTGTACTTAAAAAAAGGAGGAAGGATAACCATTTGACTGAGGATTATTATGGTCTTAGTGATATTATTTGTAATGATTGCTGTGTTGCGTTCAGGAATAAGTTTTTCATCACAGGGTTCATATTGATGTCAGTAGGAGGTATGCTTTCATAACTGCAGAGTGTTACTGTTTTTAAATATGTAACATATGGATCAATACTCAGAACCTAAATTTATTGGAACCAAAGAAATGCTTAAATAGACAGACATGGGTAAAATGCCTATAAATATGCATATGGATTTAGATATCTTAATCTAACATAATATGTCTGAAAATGCAAGGCATACTTAAGATGTTGGTCTTGAAAAAAATAAGAGAAATATGAGCATTCCAAATCATTTTATAAATATGGCTTTTCTTTGGATAAAAAAATCAAACAACTGAAATCAAACCTTGAATTAAACTACTATTAGTCAATGGGTAGATGTTCTAGAAAGCTTACCCTCCTCCTCATATATTTTGCACAGTCAGGCATAGCTAAGCACAAATCATCCAGATCTGAATGTAATATTGTTGTGGTGTAATCTTGTTCTGAAGTTAATGATATAATATCAAATTTTTAAAAGGGCTGTTATTATATTAAAGTTTTCTTAGTCTGCCAGCTTGTTCCTTTTGATTAGATTTTGCTTTTAGTATTTCATATTGATACAAGAATAAATCCTTCATGTTTATAAACTGTTACCACACTGATCTTTTCTTTTTCTCTTCTCAACTCCACTGAAAGTGTGAGACATACTGTAAATCATAGCTAGCCACTTTCTTACATCACTTTAGCATTCTGTTTTCCACATGGGTATGGTACTTTTTTTGAATAATCAGTTTTGACTCTTTGTGTTGACTGAAAATGAATCCATGATTTGCATGATACATGACCCATGATATACATGATATACAGTGTTTCTACTTCTGTGTATCTTTTTACATGTGCTATCCATATAGTTATTACTATTATTGAAAAAGATTGTATTATATGTGTCCACAGTGTGTTTTAACCAGTTAGAATGCTTGGTCACTTTCTTCCTCCAAAGAATGGGTGCTTCTGGTAGCTGGGATTTTGGAATAAGTTAAAACTCCAAAAGAGAAATATTTTTAATTGTTTATTTTTATATAGTTTTATCAAATGTTTTTCTACATAAGAGCAGTGTAGTCCAAATTGCTTGTGTTAATTGATATGAGATTCTATTATGGATAACCTATGTATTACATTATGGATAACCTGAGTAAATCAGGTGGCGAAATTCAAATCTGATTTGTTTACCTGTTAATATTCTCATTTCCAAAAGAGTTGAGAAAAGTGTGGATGAATTTAGTTGTATTCTTTATATTTGGTATCAAGTGACCAAGATTTTTCATCTTGTGTGCAAGTTCCTGTCATGAGAGTAAACTAGAAAATTTTGTTTCAACTGCTTCCTCAGGATCCCAGCTTTTCACCTGACTTGGCTGAGTTCACTTGACTAGTCTGGCAATATGGGAGCTGCTTAAGGTATTTGCTCTGTGCACCTAGTCTGTGGTGCTGTCATCTGGAAATAACCCTGGGATCTCCTAGACACTGTGGGTCTCAATACTTGTGCCAGATGAACAGTTAGCTGTCTCTGGACTCCTGAAGGAAAGACTGGGAGGAAAGAGGCAGCATCCAGGATTTTGTTTATGATAGTGCCTGCCCTTTCAGGCTTCAGGTCAAAAGCCATGCAGGTTTGAAATAGATCACATAGCTCCTCTGAGTAACTGTCAGTATGTGTGTTCCACTTTGGAGTGTAATTGTAACTGTGCAACTGAGCTGATACAGCATTTTCTAAGCAAAATAATCTGTATCTTCTACCCATCTAGGGTTTTTTTTGTGCTCTGCACTGAGTGTTCACATCTACCATTCTTTAGTGTCTCTCAATTCTGGCTTTTGCTTAGTAAAGCTTCCTGTGGCTTCTCGTCTGTAGTTTAGCTCTTCTAAGATTATGAAAGTAAAGTAAAAAACCCCCAAACAAACAAGTTTGTAAACAATCTCAAATTATAAATATCTAGACCCTGTGTGTTATTTTAAAATCTGAGTTTGCAAAACCTGTGAATATGGATAGTGTACAAATGCATTTGTGTTACATTAAATCTAAGTGATTGTGGTCTGGCAATACTTTTGTTCATGATTCTCTTTCACTCTTTCCACAGTATTAGACAAACAGAAAGTTGAATTATATGCAGCATTTTAAAAGCAAACTGCCTTTTTCCAAGTGCATAATTCAAAGGAGAAAAAAGCCAGGGTTCAGATTGAAATAATTGTGCTGCTGTAGTCTGATGTTACAGTTCTGTAGTGCCACTAGAGAAGAGAGAAGGAGTACCAAGATAGTTTACTTTTCCAGGTCATGAATGACCTGTTGCTGCTTGCAAACTAAGAGAAATTATGTAGGAGACATGGATGTGACACTGAGAAGCTCATTAGAACTTTTCAGTGGATTGAGAGCTGACACATACTGTCTTTCACAAATGGGCTGGATTTTTTTTTCTGGTTATATTGTTGGTGTTCTCAACTTTGTTAAAAATATCTGATCTCTTAATTTTTTTTGCGTAAGTCAGAAAGGCACAGTGAAACTCTGGCAAAGGCCAGCACCTGATGGTTTCTTGCTACAGAATGTTTAAATTGAATGTGACCTCGATCATTCACAAAGGATATAAGGATTGGTTGTGCGGGGTTTTTTTGCATGTTATGAATTGCAGAGAGCAGTGTGCTGCTCCAGGAGCCTTTGGTGAAACTATGCAGTAGTATCACATGCTCCTTTATGACATACCAGAGAATGAGGTGTTTTTTTATTTGTGGGGTGTGTATTGTAATGTGTTTTCTCAATTTCTTTGTGTAATGTTTGTCTGGGTGCAGTGAGGGAATGTTTGAGATGGTCTGTGCTCCCATGTCCTCAGAATGTTGAAGATACCCACTTCCCCATTGTTACACCCAGGTGGTACAGGCTCTGCTTTCCCTCTCTTTGATTCATAGACTTGTATAAGAAGGAGTTGGCTGAGTTTCATCTAGAGGTAATTCTCATAGAAAACTATGAAAAAATTAGTGTCATGTTGCCTGATTCCACTTTTGAGAAGAAATGCTTGCTTCTTTAGGAAGCAAGCATTTCTCTTCTTCTAAAGGTTTAACAGATTCTACTAATGCTATGATATCATAGTTGGGGACAGGTTTTGTTTTTGGTTTTTTTGTAAGAGGCAATTTTTTCTAATTTGTCTGAGAATTACTGGTCAATTACTGAATCTTTTCAATTTAGAGCTTTCTGTTTTAATTTGCGCTGTGGATGTTGAAGGCCTGTTGTCTGTCATGGCAAGTCAATTGTTGGACATTTTAATTTACTTAAATTGTAAACTTGTCCAATTTTTTATGTGTTTAAATTCTGTATAGATGTGAATATCAGAATAAAAATCTAGTCTGGGATACATGGATGTCTCTCCCACTTGGAACAGCATGAGTCATGTGCACACATGTGAAGAACTGATATAGGCTTTAAGCATATTCTCAAATAGTTATGAAGTATGAACATAATTTGCTTTTATTTCTCCATATGAGGAGCCTTAAAAAGGCTCAGAACAGTCAAGAACAACTTCTTCACAGATAGGTACTATGATTATTTCAAGTGTTTACCTTCTCCACTTCATTTTTTGCTTTACTTTTCTCTCTTTTTCAGCTTTGGTATTGCCCTTTTTTTTTTTTAATTTGTATGCAGGATATGCTTTTGATTGGCAGGAGATCCTAAGCTGATGAACTGTTTTGAGTTTGATCAGTGTCTTGCCCATGGTCAGTAACACAAGCATCAAACCTCTCATACAGCCCGCCCTTATACCTTTAGGGAAGAACAGTGTGTTAATAACTTTGATAATGTTTTCTGCATTGATAGCATATTTGTACTGCAGTTTCTGCTTTGATACTAGGACCATTTCAAATTTCATTCCAAATTAACAAATAAAGCTGGAACACTGCAGTGGCCAGGAAAAAAAGAAGCTGGACAGTAACAGGTCTATGATTGAAATTCTTACAGTTTTTCAATTCTTAGGCTAATATCTGTGTTCAAGAGTTGCCAGCAGTTGTCTACAATAGCTGAAGAAGTATTTCTTAATGTATTTATTTGTTTTATTTTCTTTTATTTGAAAGAAAATCCTTCTGAACAAATAAACAAAGCTGATAAAATTTGAGAGTTGGTAAGCCAAATTATTCTTGTCATTCAGCAAAGGATTACATTATTTGGGTGATAGTTCAACATTTCTGCATGTCACTGCTTCTTCTTAACCTAAGGAAAAAAGATGTATTTCTTCACAAAGTTTCTTAAAAAAGTTACTTAAAATAGTACAGTACAGAATTCCTTGAAGGAAAGTCTGTTCTGCATATTCAGAATAAATCATCATTATAGATTGGGGATTTCCTTTACTGGGCTGTTTTATGCCTAAACACAGATTTCTCATAAATACAGGACTCACTGATGCGGGCATTGTGTAGCGATGTGGGGGGGGGGAGCATTTTTCCCATCATATATTCTGTGCTGCCACTTCCTGAGACAACTCTGTGTCCACTCTTGTGTGTAAATACTTAATGGTATATTTGGTTTTGGTCTAGAATACTACCTGACCTTCCTGACAGAATTCTGACTGGAAACTGAGAGTTAATTGGAGTCCTTGTCCTCTTTGTGGAGTGTGGGTTAAGGCTTCGTAAGAAAATCTAAGATCTGAGCATAGGGAAGTTCTCCTGAGAGCTTTGTGCTTGCAGTTCTATACACAAAAACAGACACCTCCAGAGTTCTCCAATGTCTTGGATTAGTTCCTGCTTGTTAATATGGCAGAATTAAACTGCAGATATTAATAAGAGCTTGAAGGAAACAGCTGGTAGTTGAGTATCTTATTGAGGGCAAAGAGCTTTTCTGGGGTCATGTGTGTGACTTCTGCCTTATATCTGGTGTTTGTAACATAGCTGAATGAGGAAATAAAGGGGATCTGAAGGATGCTTTGAGACTTGTTTTTTTTTTTTTGGAAGAGGGGGTAGGATCACATAATTTATTAACAAATTCAGATATGTAGATATTTTAGCCTTTTTGTCATAAATCTGGGATTTAACCCTGTTGCCAGATGCTAAGCTTTGTAACAGATTTAGTTTGAGTATAAATGTAAGACATGGTTGGAAGGTCCTGTGCTGCCCTTCGCCACAGTTGTTACATACTGGCAACTGTTGTTGTCATATTTAGCAGTTTTTACTGTCTTTAATAAAAGGCAGGGAAGTGTTGGTAGTGCACCAAACAATCCAGTCTTCCCCTTACTGCGAGGCTCGCAGAAGTTGTTTAGTATTTACTTATTTAGACTTAAGACATCCATGCTGACACCATAATTCTTGCAAAATGACTTTAAGTTGGTTAATTTATGTTAATTTGGTGGTTTCAAATGACTTTGTTTCATCTTGCTATCTTTAGCTTTTTTATTGTAAACCACAGGAAAAGGTTTTTTCACTATTATTGTGACTACTTTGAGCATAGTCCTATACTTGTGATCACAGTGGAAGTTATAGCAATGGTCTGCTCTTTTATATGTAGTTCACTGGGAGTTTTTCAACCTTTCTATTTTAATCCTATTCTTTATTATCTGCCTAGAAACCACTCTCTTGATCACATAATTTTCAGGCTTTTGACATTTGAATGCAATGAATACATAGAATTCTTAATGGTGGGTGATTTTAATCTTTACAGTGGCAATAAATCTGGCAAACTCCTCAAGCAATGGCATGGATTTCTTGATGTTTGGTTCCCTTTCTCCTTTTTTAAAAGATTGCTTGATTTTAAAATATAGGGTTGGTAACTATTGTTTTTATTACTAATGTTTAAATATCAAAGCATTGTTCCAATAAACTTTATTTTCTGCTAATCCTTATAACTAAGCTTAACTGGTATGAGTTAACTCTCTTTGGCAGTAGATTATTTCTCTTTCCTGAGGTGTAGGAAGCCATTCTAATTTCTTCCTTGACATGCAAGTACAAGCAGGGAAGACTGAATACAACTGGTTTGATACAGTATTTTGTCATGACATGAATATCCACATGTTTGTTTTGGAAGTGTTCAATGGAGTACATAAGAACATTCATTAAATCACAATGAAAAATATGTTGAAAGGAGAGAGGACATTATAGGGCACATTGTGGGTAATGTGGGCTTTATTATAAATTAATATTTTAGTTTATTTATTATTATTTTAGTTTTTTTACAAACTAATATTTTAGTTTATCCTTGTACTGAGACTGTTGCAGCAAATGCACTGATAAAGACAATAAAATGAGGGTTGGTTGTTATAAGTCACTTATATTAGACATCTGGAAAAAATTCTTTACTAGCTTTTGCACTTTCTTTGCCACCACCAAAGTTTTAATGTTTATATATTGTATGCAGAGCAAATTTCTCTGATGTGTTGGTGATGTTCAAATTATTCTGCATTCTCATATAGGTAAGAATATTATTTGAAAGGTACAAGCAGATTTCGGTATATGAGTGAAGGAATAGTTTCATTAGAACTCCTAAAATACATTAAACTATGTCAGTTGCACTTTGTAAACAATTTCATCTGAAGTCTCCTTCCATCTGTTCCAGCCAAATAATTGCAACGTTGTTTAATACTTAGGAAAAAAATGCTAATGAAAAGCGTCCTTGCTTTCCAAAGTGGATCTAAACTACCACTTTATGTAGTAGTATAACATTTAATTCAGTTAAAAAGAGATTTTCCTGCCTGGTTTTGTATTTCAGTAATTAAATTTCTGACATAGATTTCTACTGATTGTGCTGACTAAGGAAAAGTTGGGCTGTTTGAGACATTTTTTGAGAAAAGGTGAATGGTGGAACTATAGAATTTTTCAGTGTTGTGAAAATACAATAGCTTTTTCCATGAAAGTTAGCACCTATTGCTTGTGGTGCTTATTACATTTAACTGGAATTTTGAACTTTATTTTTTTTACTTTTTTCCAAGAGCTTATGTGTGATACATTACAGTCGGAGTGTTGTCGTATGTATTTTCTCTGCACACACTCATGCTTTGCACCAGTTTGTGGCTGTGGTAGATTCACTTTTGAATCTAGTGGGAATCTTGTCCCATATGGACTGAGAGTTAAACTGTTAAAACAGGTGGAGGAATGTGTGCAAGAACAGTTCTCCTTAGGCAGATCAGAAGGAAAAGTGTACTGCTCAGGGTGCTGCCAGGGACAAGAAAAAGGTGCTTTGTGTTTCCTTTTTCTGCAAGGGAATTGGGTCTGTGGAGGATTTGGGGTAAATGAGTTGGGATAAATAGGTTTGAGTATAGAAAAATATGAAAATGTGGATTGTGAGACTCTATTTTCTCAACTAGTTTTTGGATTTCCTTTGTCTGTGGTAGCATGAAGGAAATAGGTAGTTTAATTTTTTTTCTGTTTAAAGACCAGTCTGATTTTTTGCTGGGTGGCAGGCAGGTTCGTGATGACTGACTGCTCTTTCCACCATATTGTGTAAATTCTACCTCTGCTTAACAAAGCAGGTTACTATGTGCTTTGTTATTACAAGTTTGTAGTGATTTTAACTTCTAAGTCTACTTTTAAATGTTGAAACATTTTGAATAGTGAAGTCATATTCATTTGATAATGTGACATTTGTGATATGATGCTGCACTGATATTTAAGTTTCATTTCCCTTTAATTATAGAATAATTTTAGATTTTCAAGTATCTCCAAGATTACTTTGAAAATTTTTCTCCTCTGCTTAAACTGATTGAATGTAAAAGTTAAGTGTGTTTTGAATTATAAGGAGCCAGTACAGTGAATTTAATATATTGTATACAAAGCTATTTTGTCACATAAAAGTCAAGGAGTTTGCTCTTAGGAATATGGGTCTTTTTTGTATGGTCACCAGCTTGATAATGATTGATAGTGAGTTAAAGCAATGTGATAATTCTGAATAGCCTTGTTAGTCTTCTTGACAATAACTCTATAGATCACCAAAAGAGAGGTGCATATCATTTGGTTACTGAACAATTTTTTTAGCAACCTAAATTAGAACTTAGCATGTTGAAATGCAGAAAGAGACAGTGATAGAAATGGCTTTGTTGCTATCTTCTACATCTTACGTATGTATCTTGCAATATTTAATAAGCTTCTGTCTTTTTTTTTAACATAAGAGTTTTTGCACTTTTCAGGGCTAGCTGAAGTACAGTGCTGCAGACAAAAATGCAGCATATCAGAGATGAAATGGTGAGTTTGGAAAGAATGCAGAGTTATTTCTGAGTGGCTGTAGAACATGACTTTGAAATGTTTGGGGAAAAATTTTCTCTTCCCCACTGGCTTCAGCAGCATAAAAAGGTAAAATAATCTTCAGGGCCAGTGTTGCTTTTCTGACCATGTGGGATGTATCTCTAGTGCTAAACGTTACATATTGATAGTGCATAGTATATATGTAAAGTCAGTATGTGCAAGTTATGCCTTGGAACAAACAGATAACAGATAAATTCCTCTTTCTGAATCCCATTAGTAAGTTTGAATTATCATATTTTCTTTGCACCATTTTGATATAAATTGATATTTGAATAAATATGTGCTGAAAAAGTACAAAGAAGACTGGTTTATTCACTCAGTACTTACTCCAGAACAATTGGAATACTATAATAATTCAATGGCATGAAGATACCTGATTTTAAAAAAAATATTTCCCTCTATTGCAAGGAAAGAGTTGAGGGTAAAATGAAATTGTGCTATTGGTCTACAGTCTTTGTGAAGTCTTAGCTTCACATAATTTTCTTAAAAAAGCTCTATTGGCAGAGAAAGTAGAATTCAGCAAATTCTATTTATCCGCTAAACAACTTATTTTTTCTTAAAAGCCACAGTGAGCATTTTCCGTGGCCAGTTGTTCTGAGCCAGTACAACAGTGCACATGTATGCATGCAAGTCTTTAAACTCCCAGAAAAGAAAATGTACTCCAGTCACAGAGGTATTTCTTCTCTTTGTGAGAAAAAACAGCTACATCCTGTCTGTATAACTGATCTTTGCGGTGGATTATCAGTTAATTAAATTTAAACCTGCTGGAGTTATAGCTATAGAGTGATGGCTGTCAGCAGGAGGGACGCCACCGAAGAACTTTTATCTCCAGAACTTGGAACTGATCCCTGAGAAATATACGGAGAGATGTTGTCCCTTGGGGAGTCAGGCCATGGAGAGAGTAACAGGTTCTTATTTCTACCTGTGTCTAACAGGTGGTGAGGACAACGTGGTAGACCTAGAGATTTGAATCCAGGATATAACTTCAGAACAGAATTTGTATTTTTATGTGTTTTCTAATCTAAAACCAATAAGATATATTACAATTTAAATTGCAGTCAAGTGTGTAAAGTTTGCCACAGACACACTCATATTTGAAGCCAGTCTGAAGGAGTGTTGTCCCACTTTAAAACTGAAAATGTCAGTTCATCAGGTTCATAAATCTAAATTGATGTGAATGCCAAATACCATTTGAGGTTTTAAAAAAATTGATCAATGTTGACAAGAAAGAGTAAGTAGAAACAAATTCTAACCATTTGGCATGATGTAGACTTAAGTAAGTCTTCAGGGAAATATCCAGGAGCTACTGGTTATGCAACTGGTATTAACTGAATTTAACTGTAAACATAATTATTTTTGGTCGTGATAGAAATTTTGGAATATGTTCACATCCTATGAGTGGTCAATATCCACATGCAAATATGAGTGCATGATCTCACAAAAAGAGAGAGGTTTCAGTGTACTAGGAGAACTTCTCTCAGGTGAATACATGGGAAGCAATTAAATTTTTTCTGCTTATTTTAAAATTTAAAATCCCTGGTGATTGAAAAAAAAAAACAACAAAACAACTAAACAAAACCACCTCAAAATTAATATACTTAGACATATGATAGTCT
The DNA here is from genome assembly GCF_971803275.1 of Cyanistes caeruleus. NCBI lineage: Eukaryota > Metazoa > Chordata > Aves > Passeriformes > Paridae > Cyanistes > Cyanistes caeruleus. The sequence goes on along the minus strand of NC_141732.1, from coordinate 42,837,226 downwards.
AGTTGCTGTGGTGCTGCAAGACAGGAAACCTCATTGTATTCTTTTGGATTTGGAAAAATACTTATTAATATAATCTGTGTTAGAATTTGGCCAAATAATTTGGCATTATCAACTTAACAACTTCAAAACTGAAATTCTGTCTTCAAGGTTGACTGGATAAATTCACAGGCAGAAGTTATCAGGCTGCAGAAGAAATGTAGTATGCAATAGATGTTTCAAGAATATAAAGGTGTCACCTTCTTTTTTTGGCATCTTTGAAAAGAACTTGTAAATATAGTCTGTAGCAGATCTGGATTACACTAAAAGTATTTGTCTGGTCCTTAGGATGGACCAAAACAGATTTGGAGATGTAAAAAAATGTTGAATTTATAGAAGATGCAACAGAAGTTCATTAATACGTGATATTTAGTATTATAATTAATTAATGCAGTTCTTAATTATGCTAGCTATTTCCAATTAGACTATCCCTTGCTGTGTGCTTCAGTAATAATAGCTGGATATCTTTGTATGATGAATGAAGTAATTCACATGCACACTAGCTACTTCAAGCTAAACTATCCCTTTACTATATGATTGTACATTAATAGCTGGATGTCCTGTATAATGGATAAAGTAATTCTCAGGCACACTGAAGCCCTTCTATAACTGGATGTGATGTAATTTAATCTTATTTCTCCATCAGCACGATAAATGGGACTGCATGTGAAAGAGAATCTGTGTTTGTAAGATTTTACTTGTAAATAGTCTTCCAAAAAGGAGAAAATGAATGCGTGGCAAAGAGTCCACATTCCCAAAAGATTCTGTTTATAGTTTTGTTGAACTTAGCATTTATTGTAAGGGTGGCAGATTGTTCTAGTTTTAATAATCATAGTGCTGTTCTGTTTTAATATTGCATGATCTGTGGGCTGCCATAAAGTTATTACAAATTGAAGGGCTGATATAACATGAAATGAAGCACCTCTTCTGAATGTTCCTTTTGTTCAGTATTTAACAAATTAGTATGTTGACATTTGTCACTGATGGATTTCATTATTTGGTGAAAGGGTTTCAGAGGGTTTGACAGCATGAATGGTTTGTCCCGCAGACTTTCGAGAATTGATAAAGGCATCTTTGTTCTTTGTGCAAAAGCACAACAGATATCTTATTGACCGATGCATACAGAAAAGAAGGCTTGTATAGCTGCTGTGCAGAATAAACTAAGAAAATGAAGCCATTACATATTCTTCTGTTTTTCTGTCTTCTTTTTCTTTTTTTTTTTTTTTTGCTAACGGCATGTATCTCCTTAGTCAAAGTAGTCAGAAGCATTGGATACCCATTCAGTAAAATGAAAATATGTAATTTTTATCAGTTTATATACTGTTTATAGATGAAAAAAATAAGAAAAACAGGTCACGGATGGTAGTACAACTGATTAGATAAATTTCTACATTTCTAAGATCAATGTTTATTTGTATAAATAAATAATAAAGGCTTTTTAGCAATAATGCTGAAAATCAGAAAAAGCAATGCTAGATTTGCACCATTCTACACCAATTTTTAAAGTAAAATGAAAGAGTTCAGCAAATCGATTAATAACTACCAGTTCTTAAAAGCAAGAATTATGGGTGATACTGCATATGGGCAAAAATTAGATTACATGATTTGGATTGCTATCTTAATCCTTTTTGTTTGCTCCCACATTTATAATTGGAACAAGGTGCATGAGTGTAATGGCCACCAACTGAAAATTGAAAAGAATTGTATCTGTGCCTCTTCTATGATTTGAGAAGTTCTGATACTAAAAAAAAAAATAAAAATTGAGCTTTACCTATTTATGTATTTTTTTCTTAGAAACATCAAGAATTTATAGCCCTTTCTCCTCCAGTAATTTTTTTGGGTTTCCTGCATGATTCAGGTACATAGTACATATCTAGAGTTTTCTCATTCTGCAGGTGAAGTATTTGTCACAGGAATTCTTAAAAAAACAAGAGCATTTCTTAGGTTTGGTTTTGTTTGTGATGCTGCATTTACTGTAGCTCATAGAGATTTAATAAGAACCACTTCTGCCTTCCAGCAGATTTAATTTCCTTTAAAACAGTGATACCACAAGACCTTGAACTGAGAAAAGAATCCTGGGAAAGTCAAAAAACAAGCAATCTGTTTTACTTTTTTCATTGATCTGGTTTTTTTTGTTGTGGATAAAATCTTTCTTGCATAAATTAAGTGAAGAAAAAAATTACCTATTCTTTATTTTGTCTTGTCCATGTCACCTTTTGAGAGCACTAACATATAAGCCATTAACTTGAGTATTCTCACTGAATATGGTAAAGCATATATATATTGCTTTCTGTCTAATTGTTTATCATACCTGGTTATTTGCACTTTGTCTCCCTGCTGTGTTAATATGTGCCAGAAACTTCATGGTTTAGTAAAAGGAAGTCCAAATCTTCCAGTAATAACAATGATGGAAAGGTACAAATAATGAAATTCATCTATGATCAAGTAATATCATCCATCAGTGACAAAATGTCATCACTTAGACTGGAGCTGAGGGTTAGTGACTGTTCATCATATTAATCATTTCTAGCAAGAATACAAAAAGTAGTTTGAAAAGTCAATGAAACAAATGCCATATTCATTTCTAATACAAAACAAGAGAATCTTCTTTTTTAAAGCTTCCCTTTGGCGTATGAAAGGAAAACAAAAAAAATACACAGAACTATTTTATGTTTATAAAATGAGAGGTGTGAGCACCTGTATCTTTCCATTGCTCACTTCTTGCAGAAATAATATGATCAATTAAAATCAATTAAAATTAATTAAATTAAAATTAAATTAATTAAAATCAATTAAAATCAATTAAAATTAATTTCATTACAATGATCAACATCTATCCATTGCTATTTTCTGTTCAATTTTATTAATTTTGGTGAGTATGTAAGATTAAACACTTAAGTATCAATCATACAATCATACAATCATACTCAGTGTTAAATGAAAAAAAGCTAATGCAAATGCATGGTTTAAATAGAGACTTTCCACACTATTATTTGTTTTTAAGTATTTTCACATGATTAATAGTGTAACTGTTATTTTTTTTAATATTTTCATTTGATCTATTTCTAATATTTGGAAGGACTCAGAAATGTGGTAGAAGTTCCATATAAAATCTGGAATGCAGAAAATTCATAATGTAAACCAAATATTGTATTTATATGTGTATATAAAATTCTTACTGGAATTAGTGGATCTATGATATTTCCTCTGTCTCCTTAGACATGAACCTCAGCCTCTGGTCTCTGATATCAGGAAGAGTAAAGATGTTTTATCCTCACTATTATCTTTCAGCTGTCTTACATGAAACAAAAAATGTAACATGAAAAAAATCTGTATCTTAAGATACTTTGCAGAGCAATCTGAATTAGAAATAAGTTTATTTTCTTCATCTTTTTTTTTTTTCTCTGTAATTGAAGAACTGTAGATTGACTTCCAATCTCTCTGGTTTTTAAGAAAAACACAAGTAACCAAATTAAGTAGTACAGCTTGTAAGATTTGTTTGGAAATGTCTGCCATGATACAGTGCAGTTTTATACTATGGATATTTAGTGAGGGATCTGGAAAATGCTGTCACAAATTATTTTCAGTGTTAGCAGTGTCAATATTTTTTTGAAGAGCAGTTGCAAGTGAAGTGTGAAGGTTGGAAAATGAGCTGGATAAAATATAGAGTTGGCTTTATTGCTTTTTCTTAGTAGTGGAACAGGTGCTTATATTTATTGAAGTCACTTTATTTGCACTTAGCCATAAATCAGTTAACTAAATCAATTAAATATGGAGAAGTCGTTGTGTGACATACAATGTGAAAAGCTGTAGTCTCTCAAGGTGCTTCTCTTGGAAAGCTGTAAGATTTTTTAGTTTTGTAGCCATTTGTTACTAAGAGGTGTTGTGTAATTGATTTTTATAAAAAAGTGTGTTACTGTGTGGGTTTTTTAGACAAGAGGTTTCAAACAAATCTGTGGAAAAATCTTGACTGGAACTTGAGGTTTTGAAATTGTAGTTCTTTTCCCCCACTCCATAATTTTCTGTGTTTGCTTCTCTTTGCAATAGCAGTCAATTTGCTGCTTGTTTGGATTAAGGAAGTTTTTAAATGAAACTTGTTGGGCTTATATATGGCATTAATAAACAAAATATGGAGAGTTCAAAAATATGTTCATGCTTTGTGATTTCCTCATTGTGATACAGAATGTGGAAGATGACAAGAAGTGAGCTAAAAGTGTTGTTAGGCATTCTGAGGGTGTCGCAGATCAACTGATGAATAACTCTCCAGCTCTACAGCTCTTGCTTGACTTGACTTCTGGTTGTTCTTGTCACGTCTAGTTACTACAGAGCTTATTATAAAATTGGGTTAACTTACTGCCAGTACTTGAGTCTCTGATATCAGACTGAAGTTTGTATGTAAAATATACCATTCTTTGTTTCCTTTTTGCTTTACTTCCCAAGTTGGGGTATTTTAAACACACAGGATATATGACCATAATATGAGTGCAGCAGGATATCAGCCACAGATAAGTTGTTTGGTGATTTTTTGTAAAAACACCATTTTTGACCAGTATTTTTGGCACTGTCAGAGTGTTTGCTCTGTGTGTATTATAGAGAGGATGAGACATAATTGTTTGAAGAAATTAGTTATATTATTACCAGACTGTTCATTTACAAACAAGTAGGGTGGGTGAGTTGATCTGCTGGAGGGCAGGAAGGCTCTGCAGAGGGACAGACTGGATCATGGGCTGAAGTCAGTGGTATGAGAATTAATAAGGCTAAGTGCTGGTTCCTGCCCTTGGGTCACAACAACCACATCTTTCACTATAGCCTTGGGGTGGAGCAGCTGGGAAGTGCTCATTGGAAAAGGACCTGGGGTTGCTGGCTGACAGTGGCTGAGCATGAGTCAGCTGTGCCCAGGTGGCTGAGAAGGCATCCTGGCCTGTATCAGCAACAGTGTGGCCAGCAGGAGCAGGGCAGTGACTGTTCCCCTGTGCTGGGCACTGGTGAGGCCACACCTTGAGTGTCCAGTTCTGGGCCCATCACTGTAAGAAAGACACTGAGGTCTTTCTCTAGGGTGTGTCCAGAGAAGGGCATCAGAGATGGGCAGGGGTCTGGAGCACAGCTCCTGTGAGGAGAAGCTGAGGGAGCTGCAGTCGCTTAGCCTGGAGCAGGCTCAGGGGAGACCTTATGTTCTCTACAGCTGCAGAGAGGGAGAAAGGTGCAGCCAGGTGAGGGTCAGTCTCTTCTCCCAGGTAACAAATGACAGGACAAGAGGAAATGGCCTCAGCTTGCCCCAGGGGAAGTCTATATTAGAAAAACTTTATTCACATAAAGGGTTGCCAAGCATTGGAACAGGCTACCCAGGGAAGTGCTAGAGTCACCTTCTCTGGAGGTATTTAAAAGATGTGCAGATGGGGCACTTAGGTACATGATTTAATGGTGGACTTGGCAGTGCTGGGTTAATGGTTTGACCTGATGATCCTAGGGGTCATCCTGAAATTAAATAATTCTATGATTCTATTTTGTGGTGTGCTCCTGATCTTGATAGTCAGGTCTAGGTAAATTCTTGTAACTCTTCTGTTGTGAGTCATAGTTTCAGTCTGTGGTGTTGGCATTGTATAGGTTACTTGGATTGTGGACAGAAAAGCTAGGACTTCAAAACAGATCCTGTTCTAGAAAAGAAATGAAACTTAATAAGGCCCTTTTTTGTGCAAAAATTAAAACCTCCAAAATGTTTCTTGTCTGCTAGGTGTTAGTTTTGTTGGGCAACTCAGTAAGTAAATATCTTATTTTAGGAGATAAAACTCTGCATTTTATATTTCATGTACCCTGATATTGAGCATAAAGAAAATTTAATTATGTGGAATGAATTGGATTGATAGTCTTCCTATAAGCTGATCCCACATTATTTGGGAGTGCATAAAATTCTTTAATGTTTGAAGCACATCAAGCTTGTATCCTTTTGTTTCAGGTCACTATGATTAATCCTTTTGTGGTAGCAAAGTAAGATCTCCTAGTGTATAAAAATTACATTTGTCAACTCTTGTCAACATTTTCAATGTGGCTTAGTTTATTTTTATGCATCATAAAGTTACAAAGCTGTGTTGGTCTCTGAAGAGACTTTATAAAACCTTCTCTCTGAATAATGTGCAGGCAAATCAAGTAAACCATGACCTGCAAGTCCAAAGACCTAGAATGGTGTCACAGTTGTATGTGATATATATGTACTGTCTTTTTATGTTTTCTTCAAGGTAGTTGGTTTGGTGTTAATATTGAAGATAATTGAATAATTATCTTCTTTAATAATGGTGTTAATTTGAAGATATTGAGAAGGGTCAAGAATTGTTTCAAACCCTGCTGTTTCTTTGGTGGTTTTGAGTTTAGGCTCATGTTATCCTTTTCCTTTCACTATATAAATTCTTCAGTTTTATGGCAAGTAGTGGTTTTGCTGTTGAACAGCAGTAGAGTTTCTCCTGTGAGGGCTTCACCCTTGTTTATACATATCCTCACTAGTCTGGTTTGGGGCTGCAAAATACACAAGACAGAGGAGAATACCAGTTCACAGAGCAGCTGCTGCATGGGTGTTCAGATCCTTATTTAGGCACTTGATTGAAATTTGCAGTTTCCATCTTGAATTGCAGTATTGAGTTGACTGTTACTATCCTCCTTCCAAAACATGGGGGTTAGTTTTCTTTCCATGTTGCCTACCCCAATGTGTTGCTGCATGACTTAGAGAATAAAAAGTTAGTCATCTGCTCTAGAGTGACTTTCAGCTGTAACTTCTGCCACTTTTTGGTTTCTCCCTATGATGGTAGTAAGGCAAAACTTTAAAAATTAGTTTCCATTGTTTCTACAGTATGCTCAGAGTATTCTATTAGATCCTTGTCTCCACAACTGCATCTGAATATATATTTGAGTTTCTGGTATACTGTAAACCTAGGAGATTTACAGTAAAGAAAAAAATTGTAGTTCTCTCAGTACTGCACTGTAATATACACTAGACCAATGCAGATTATAGAGGTGAGAATGTATGTTGAGTGTTCTTGTGTCTGTATTCCAGTGGCACAAGTACCCACAAAGATAAATTAAGCTAACATTCAAAGTCTGATGTAGATACTGCAGACGTCATGTTGATACTGTTCTTTGTATTACTGGAAGAATGTACTTTTGTTATGGTTTGCCACTGGCCAAATGCCAGGTGCCCACAAAGGTTGCTCACTCACCCTCCCCTCCCATAGTTGGGCAGAGGAGAGAAAGAAATGAAGGAAGGGTTCATGAGTTAAGGACTGGAAGAAAATATTGCAAGGGCAAATCAGGCTCAGCTTAAGGGTACGAAGTGAATTTATTACTAACAGAGTCAGAGGATAATGAGAAGTAAAATAAGACCTTATAACACCTTTCCCCCCCAGCCCCTCCCTCTTTATGACCAACAATGGAGGGAGACAGGATGTGGGGATTTTGGTCAGTTCATCACTGAGATTTTTTTCCACTGCTCTGGGAGAGGAGAGTCCTCCCCCTGTGAGACCGTGGGGTCCCTCCCACAGGAGACATTTCTCAGTGAACTTGTGCAGCGTGAGTCCACTCTCACGAGCAGCAGTCCTGTCAAAACTGCTGCAATGTGACTCCCTCCCACAGGCACACAGTCCTCCCAAAACTGCTGCAGTGTGGGTCTCTCTTTCCACGGGGTGCAGCCCTCCAAGGACAGGCTGCTCCAGCCTGGAAGCAGGGCCTCTCTCTCCTCCAGGTCTCCCACTGGATCACAGGCCCCTCCAGGCACTCACCCGCTCCAGCATGGGCATCTTCCCCATGGGCTGCAGGTGGATCTCTGCATGCCCCACGGATCCAATGGGCTGCAGGTGGATCTCTGCATGCCCCACGGATCCCATGGGCTGCAGGTGGATCTCTGCATGCCCCACGGATCCCATGGGCTGCAGGTGGATCTCTGCATGCCCCACGGATCCCATGGGCTGCAGGCGGATCTCTGCATGCCCCACGGATCCCATGGGCTGCAGGTGGATCTCTGCATGCCCCACGGATCCCATGGGCTGCAGGTGGATCTCTGCATGCCCCATGGATCCCATGGGCTGCAGGTGGATCTCTGCATGCCCCACGGATCCCATGGGCTGCAGGTGGATCTCTGCATGCCCCATGGATCCCATGGGCTGCAGGGCACAGCTGCTGCACCATGGTCTCACCATGGCCTGCAGAGGAATCTCAGCTCCAGCGCCTGGAGCATCTTCTCCCATCCTTCTCCACTGACCTTGGTGTCTCCATGTGATTTCCCTCACATGTTTGCACATCCTCTTCTCTGGCTAGAAGAAAAATTGTGCATTCCCATTTTGGTTTGATTTTGTTCTTAAATATGTTATCGCAGAGGCATTACCAGCCTTTCTCAGTGGCCCAGGCTTGGCCAGCAGCATGTCCATCTTCAGAGCCTTCACACATTGGGTCTGCTGGACATGGTGAAAGCTCACAGCAGTTTCTCACAGAAGCAACCTCTGTGGCCGCCCTGCTACCAAAAACTAGGCCATGCAAAACCAACATAATGTTAAAGGCAACTGATGAGAGTTTGCATGAACTATTTGTGAAGAACTGTCATTTAATTCTCTTAACTTTCCCAAATTCCAGTAATCTTTAAATGTATACCTTAATTTTAATGTGTTCCTGTGAAAATATTTGAGACTTCTGCTGTCGCCTTCTACGTATTTAAGAAGGAATTTTTTAGAACTACAATAACTATCTCACCCATTTATTATCTGATTACATTTTTTCTAAATAAAATACTCAAAATATGATTTTTAATATATATACACACACCTGAGTGGTATCTGTAATAGTGACTTTTGGTGCTACTTTTGACTTCAGAAGCATTATTTCTCAGGCAACAGAAGTCCTGGCTCTGTTATTTCCACAAGTATGTAAGAAAATGTATGTGCAGATCTCTGTGTATTGAGAAGGAAATATTTCTACTTCAAAATGAATGGAACAAGTCTTTTAGAAAAGCACTTCATGTTCCCATCCTAAATGTGTATTTAGGTTCTTGCACATACATTTGGCTAGGGTTTGTGCTGTGTGTCTCTTCTGATTATGTGTGAGCAACCAAAGATGTCACACTGTTGCAGTGTGCAAAGCAGCACTTGCCTTTAAGTCATGAGTCCAGAGGAAGTTTTGAAAAATTGCTGTTAAGAAATTTGGTTTCTCAAATGGGCAGATTACTGTTCAGAGCTTTAGGACTCATTGGAAACCTTTTATTTGTTAAAGAGATTATCTGTTAAGGACGTCTACATTGGTGGATTTGAATGATTGGAACATCAGGATTCTCTGGCCTTTTACAACAATTTCTTTCCCTTTGGAACTCAGTTTTTTCCTTTGTGTGTATCTATGCCATTAGTTAAAGTGTTGAGATTTCCCTTAACTGCAATTTAACTGGGGAGGGGAACTTGTTCTTTCTTCCGGTCAAGTGATGCAAATATCTAAGTTATGAGCATGGGATTCAGGTCAGAATAATGTTCTTTTACTTTAGAAGGGTAACCAAGTTGTTACTTGTCATAAACAAGTCATTAACTTCTTTTATTTTGGAGTCATTGGGAACTTGTCCAGCTTCCTGGGAAGGACTTGTAGAGTTGTTGTTTTTTTTTGTTAGATGGGAGAGGTTTCCCATCTTTCTTACCACATCCAGTTTGCCCGTTCCGGCTTGCTTTAGAAACTTGGACCCTACTTGCTAGAGGCATTTATAAGCTGCACAGTCCTTGTCAGGTCTTGATGCAATTTCTGAGGTGAATCATCTTTGTCCATTTCTAATGTATGAATGGATTTCTTTTAAAGTAGAATCAAAGAAATGGATATCAAGCCTTATAATTTGCTCCCGCTAAATCAAACAGATGGTAGGAGGGCCAAATTTATCTTCTTATTTAAAAAACAACAACAACAACAAAAAAAACCAAAAAAACCCCAAAAACTCAAGCTTTTGCAATATAATTACCAGTCAAATTATTTTGTTTTTCACTGAGACACTCACTTGAATTATTGAATTATGGAGTGTTTTAGGAGCAGTGCTGGTAAGTTACAGTGTGCAATTAATAATATTCATAACGTTTTCCCAACACAGAGAGGACATCAGCCTGTTCAAGTAAGTGCTGAGAAGGGTCACTAAGTTGACTGAAGGGATGGAACACCCTTCCTGTGAGGAGAAGCTGAGAGAGGTTTGTTGAGCCTGGAAAGCAAAAGGTTTTGGGGTGACTTAACTGCAGCCTTCCAGTACTTGAAGGAAGCCTATGAGAAAAATGGAGAAAAACTTCTTGGGAGAGCAGGTAGTGACAGGACAAGGAGGAATGATTTCCAGTTCAAAGACAGAAGATTTAGATTAGATGTTAGGAAGGAATCTTTTCTGTGAGGATGGTGAGGCTCTGGAATAGGTTTCCCAGAGAAGCTGTGGGCTCTCCATCCAGGCTGCAAGATCAGTCTGGATATGGCTCTGAGCAACCTGGAGTAGTGGAAAGCGTTCCTGCCCATGGCAGCAGGGTTGGATCTACACAATCTTTAAGGTCCTTTCTGACACAAGCCATTCTACAATTCAATGAACATTGCATGTCCTGTGATGTTAAAAAGGTAGGTTTGGTTAGTGTAAGTGAAGCAGAGTTTCTGGAATTCAAATATTTATTGAAAATAGAAAATCTGTGTTTTAAACAAATACATAGATGCAAACTTCTTCCAAACTAACTAGGTGCTGGACATCTTCCAGAGACGTGTTTAGTCTTTGATAAAATTACTTTCTAGAAAAATGGAAACTTTTGAGTGGTTTGAATTGGAGATAGTATTGTTTGTTAAGGGCAAACAAAATAAAAGAAATCATTTAAGGTGTTCTCAGGAAAGGAAATTGCTGGCTCTACTCAGACTCTAAAATTAAATTCTGTTGCAGTACATCATCTTATTTTAGCCTTGTAGGAAGCCATACTCATATTCTTTGGCCAAAATTTAACTCGTATGCATTTTTCTTACTGAAGTGATTGGTAATCAGTCTGTGAAAGAGAATATTGTCTAAATGTGGTATTTATGTTTTTTAAGTGATTGGATAAAGCAGGAAATACAATCTTCATTGTATATTTACCTACAATAGATTTAAAATGCAAACTGTTCTTGGAGCCTTATTATGAGGCATGAAGTTACTTTTGTTTTGCTTAACTAAGTAGCTGAAATGTTGCCACCAGTATGTCTGGAATGTTATTTACTTGGTCTGCTTCTGCGGTTTTTCTTTGTAGCACTGTACACATGCCACAGCTAGGGGTCATTTACTTAAATCTGACCAAAGTAATACTCAAAACTGTGGTTATTATTCTCATTGGAGGCTTTATAATGAAAGATTTATCATGTTCTGTAATTTCTGTGCTCACACTTTCCCCCTGTTTCTCTCTCCCTTTGTTCTCTTAATCAGAATTGCTTTTGGCAAAGAGTTGGAGAGATGCTGTTTTTACTTGGTTTTTTTGTGTTGATTCCTCGATTTAGTACTTTAACTTCTTGCATTGTTTTTACAGTGCCATCTGATTGAAATGTATTAACTTTCTGGGCTGTGTAGCTACTTTTTTTAATAAGGAGATAGTTGTTGAGTACATTTTTCTGTGTAAGCGTGTATCATATTTTATGGTCCCAGTTTCAGATTGGGTTGGAAGAAAACTGGAACTGGTTGCTGGAAAACTGTGAGTGTTTTAACATTTCCAACGGAAGGGTAGGATGGGTGGGGAAGGTCTTTGGAATGCTGATGAATAATATTTTACTGTTGGAAGTGTCCTAAGGCCATAGACTCCCCTCCCATGCTTGGAAGGCTAGACTTAAAGACCTCTGGTCTTGAAGGTACAGTTGTGTTTTATTTTCTTTCTAACTGAGACAAAAGTGAGAGAAGAGTTGAATTACAGATCTTGGATACCTCAGGTTAACACAGGAACACACTGCAGATGGTGGTCTTGGTTTGTGTCCTTGCTGCTCCCATCCGTGACATGGTGCCCCGTTAACCCCTTGCATGTTAGTCAGAGGGATGAATTCTGCTACTTTTATCTCCTAGATGTACTTAGTTTCAAAAGTTGTATCAGTTTTGATATTAAGGTATGTAATGTCCATAAGCATAGCAGAAATTGCCTAACAGTAGCACATGAGTTAGGAACTGCAATAACTTGCTGTTCAGGGTATTTTCAATAGCAGAGTTTTCCCCTGCAATTTCTTCTTTCAGTGCTTGAATACAAAGCAGAGTAGATAAAGACTGGGTTGTTCCCCTGCTGTTATGAAAAGCAGATATTTACTGCTTCTCACTTCTGTGGTTGCAGTAAAATAGGTCCTCCTATCTCTGCATTTGCAGAAATGATCAACTCCTGTCATGAGATGGTATCTTCTTAGCTTGTTTGTAGTTTTGGCAAACACACGTGCTTTACTGTGTATGACACTTTTTACTTTTGGATAGTGATTTGTTTTCTTTATTAAATGTTTCTCCTTTATTTATTTCTTTGATCATTTGACTGATAAATACTTGCTGCCAATGTTAACACTGCTTGTATTTTATTTTCCTGACTTATATATAAACATTTCTGTTGAAATAAATGTCTTGTAATATGAAAAATATAAAACTTTGATTTAAGTTACTTCTTACAATTAATAGCCATTTGATGGTTGAATGCCATACAACTCTATGATGGATTTTTAGTTGGATTTTCTGCCAACCAACAATAAAGTACCGCTTAATTCCTACAAATTCCTGAGATACAAACTATTAGTCATGACCTAGCATGCACACACTACTAAGAAGCTAACAGGCTAATAAAGCCTACCTGAAGGGAGCCTACAAGAAAGATGGAGAGAAGAATCTATTTATAGAGCATGTAGTGACAGGACAAGGGGGAATGGCTTCAAATTGAAAGAGAGTAAGTTTAGATTAGATATTAAGAGAAAGTTCTTCCCTGTGAAGATGGTGAGGCACTGGTATAGATTTCCCAGGGAAGCGGTGGATGCCCCATCCCTGGAAGTGTTTAAGGCCAGTTTGGATGGGTCTCTGGGCAACTGGGACTAATGAAAGGTGTCCCTGTCCATGGCAAGAGTGTTGAAACCAGAGGATCTTCAAGGTCTCTTCAATCCAGTCCATTCTTTGGTTCTGTTATTGTGTCCATGCAACACACATTGTAACAGTAATGGATTTTGTCACTCATTTCTTTTGTGCAGCCCACACATCATCTTTCTGTCACAAAGTGTACTGCCAGGAGGAAGTCATCTCTGTGGAACACGTCTGTGCCATGAAATTGCTCATGCTTGGTTTGGACTGGCCATTGGTGCTCGTGATTGGACGGAAGAGTGGATAAGTGAAGGGTTTGCCACTTTTTTAGAAGATGTATTTTGGGCTAGGGCACAACAGGTAAGGTGATAACATGTTACTTCAAAATTAATGTGGAAATAAAAATTAACTGTGAATTAGATATAAATTAAACCTCCTGTGCTATGAAGTAACGTTTTAAAATGGTATTGGAATTAGCATGCTTACTTGATTAAAAAAAAAAAAAATTTATGCACAATGAATGCAAGTCTTTACACAGGTAGAGGTCAGTGCAAATGAAAATAGAAACATCTGTTTGTCAATGATTACTTTCCCACAAATTTTCTACTCAGGTATTAAAATTCAATTATCAAACAGTTGCTGTGCATTCTTTCCACTTCTGTTGTGTACCTGAAACTGGAAAAATCAACAGTCTTACTGCATATTGTAGTATTCCAGATGCCTAATTAAAATTGTTTGGTTTTGTCCAATGGATGACCAAGAAGTGTACTTCAAAGCAGAATGGAAGATGATTTTAAATAGGGCACACTGACACACTTTTTTTTCTCTTCTACTGCCCAGCATGTTACTGTCCTGTCAGAGACTTAGAAATCACTGTCTGCCTTAAGTTGAAAAGCTCATTAAGTTGCATGTCAGCTAGTAAAGTGTTTTTCTTATGCAATTCTTACTTTTGTAGCACCTCTGCTACCTCAAGCGTTTTGTGTGTCAGTTCTTTCTTCCTGCGCCTTTGTCAAGTTCTGCCCATTTAGTCTGCAGACCTCCACCTGAGCAAGAGCATGGTACAACTGGGAACTGATATAATGCACTCTTCTGAACCTCCATTTTATTATCTGGCATATTTATAGCACCAAACAAAACAGAGTGCCTTGTTATGTACCATATTTCTGGAAAAAGCGAGAGAGAAAGGCTGTCCAAGCACTTGGCTTTTCCCTTTTGGTTCTAAAACTCATTTGTGCCCTCACTACATTTCTGTGTTCATATTAAGTCTTTGCTTTTGTTAGTCACTTGAAAGCATTTTGATTGCAGTAGACATCTTCCTTGGAACTGAGTGTAAAGGAGAAAACAACAGAACAGTGTGATTCGTTCCCTTGTTAATGTGTAAAGCATACTTTCTGAACACTATTGAGTAGTTTTGATGCAATGCAGCCATAGAATTTAAGGATCATGGGTGTATTCCATAGTGCCTGAGAATAATTTTAGTTGTGACTGAATGTAATGCTGGGTAATACTAGCTGCTTTTGCTTTCCCCAATTTCCCATCTATTTTTACAATAGCGAAACATAAACTCTAATTATATTCAAAGTAATTATTTTTCAGCTGGCAACCTGGAATTTATTTCATAAATTGGCATATCTGTTAACATTATGTAAACGGGGGAAAGTACAACAGGGAATTTCGCCGAGTATGGCTGTAGAGGAAAGAGGAATGAAGCCAGGACACAATGTAGCTCTTTGCTCTCACTTCGGAAAGAGTAAGGAGGCAAGCAAAACCTCTATGCCAGGTATCGCTACTGTATATTCAGTTCATTTCTTGCCATTCACTAAAGGGAAAACAACATGCCCATCTCCCTCCTCAGTCTCAACTATTTAACTATTGATTTGATGTGCACAGTGAGGCTTTTGTTTCCCCTAGTGCTGCTATTATCTCTCATGTTATTTTTTTGTCTTGGCTATTGGTACTGTTTCATGCCTCTTCTGCACATTAAAGAGAAGCAAACCAAGTTTCTTCTTCTGCAAATTATTATTGTCTGTTGGGAAAGAACGATGAGTGATCTGTTTTTTGTTTACTAAGCAGCTGTCACATGATGAAATAAAAGGGCAACAGGAATTGAAAGCTTTACTTCGCTGGCGCAGACTCAGAGATGAGGTACAAAACTCTGAAGAAGAGCTGCAAGTTCTAAGGTAACAATATGGTAACATCATCTTCACTTTTGTATGTTCACTCTCTCCTCTTTTCCACATTTTCTCCCTTCAAAATACATCCAAATCATCTGATTAAATCTACTGTGTTTCCTTATTTCCTTCTAATAAACAAAGAAAATGCAAATTAAACTGATTGGGTTATACATCTTGACTTTAATGCAATTACATCTCCCTTTCTTACAGAAAGCTTTTAGAAACCATGTGATTTAGTTTGATATGAGGTGTCTTAGAAGTTTACAAGAGCTTCTGTTCAGGGAAAAAATAAAAGGCCATTTCCTGATAAAGTTTACTGTTGAAAGCCATAACAGAGTCATTTTCTTGGCTGAAGACAAGCACATACATTAGCATGGGATCTAACTGCCAAGCTGAATGAAGCTTTGAAAAACAAGGAAAAAATATAATATATAAACTATATAAACCTGCTTTCTCATTAGAAAGTACTAATATTTATACTTAAACTAGATTGCTGGTCTTTAGGTATCACATGCTAAACTCAAGGTTCCTTTGTAGATAACTAAAGACAGTCTTCCTTTGCCAGTGATTAATAATCTGGGTAGTTCTGATTGGTGTGTTAGGAATTTTCCACAGTCTTTGATCTTGAGTGTCTTGTAATTTGAGATCCACTGAGCCTCTGTGGCTTGTCTCCTCATGGTCTTCAACCATGAATAATGAGGTTTCTAATCTTAGTTCACATTAGCCATGATTTCTCACCAAATCATGGAAGTACAGGGACAGATTTCAAACAATTATGTAGTCTATTCTCCTTCTCTGAAATAAAGGCAGTACACACAGACCATCCTAAGTGGGTTCTTGCTAATATATTCTTAGAATGTTCCAATAAAAAAGTTTTCATAAGAGAGACAAGCTATATTAGTGTCTCAATAAGACAGTGTTAACAGTTAAAAATTGCTTCCTAATGCACAACTGAAATACTGTTTATTCAAACAATGTAGATTTCATTTCTTTCTTTCACCAAGTGGAAGTGACGAAAAAATTGATACCCATATTCTAAATTATCAGCTTTTAAATGTTTTTGGAAGACTGTTGCTATTTCATTCCTTTAAAATCTTCCCTTCTTCTTGTGCTTGCCCAGTAGAACCTAAAAGGCTTTACTATATTTGGACACTAGAGAGTGTTCACCAACATAGGAATTCCTCTCCAAGGCTTCATGTAATCCAAAAGCATATCACCATCTGCAAAACTCTCGTCTTCCACTGATGTCTTTTACTTTATTTTTATTGATGCACTGTGTATCTATGTGTAAGCAGAGTCAATGAAGTTACACAGTTGTGTAAATGTTCAGGTGTGCAATTTGATCATAGTTGTAAATGAAAAAGCAAGATTAATCACTAGTTATTATACAGCTGCTGCCAACACAGCTACCAATTTGCATGCTGAGATTTTTGTTTGTTTTAATTATTTTTTTTAATATGGGTTCTTGGGATATCATGCTTATCTGGGTAAGTCTTTTCCACTTTCAACACTGTGGAATCAAATTTGTTGCCCTTTGTGTGACTTATATACCTGTTACTTTCAGTCAAATGTTGCATGGTGTAAATTTTCAAAATAATTTTTTTAAGGGCCATAGTACTTCGTAGCTGGAAACTCAAGAAGGATTGATTTATTTTGAAAATAAAACTTATGCTTTCTATTGGGTTGCACATTTATTAGACATGATAATAAGCATTGTTCTGACCTTTTGGATAGTGATATTCCTAATGCTAATACGAAAGAGTGAAAAATTAATTTCTCATTTGAAAAATGTGTCTCCAATAGACACTTCAGGTCAGGAACATGATGCCGCTTTGTGATTCTAGCCATTTCTTCTTCTCTGATATCCCTTGTTCTTTGTGATTGCATTTAAGGACTTCCTATTGATTTCAGTCAGATATTAATATTTTCTATGATTTTTATGCATATGAGTAAGTTCTCTTTTTGCCTATTTACTGTTGGTTTTGTTTCTGGTTTTTTTTTGTCATCCTTCTGAAAATATGTTCTTGTGCTTTCCAGAAATGGCATATGAGAGAGAAAATGTCAGTCCTGGTTGTGAGTCTGTACTGAGGCTTGGGCTGGTTCAAACTTGTGTTTTTATACAGGATATTGAAAGTGAATTATAATTGTTACTTCTTGCCAGTCATTTCAGGAAGAAAAAAATCAACCAACTCACTCTTCCTAAGCATAGGCTCATTCTTCCATTCCTTTTTTTGTTCCCTGCTCATCATATGGTTATCTGTGCTTTCTCCTGACAGCTGTAAATATCTGCCCCAAACTTATCAGCTGATCCTATCAATTTTTGATCCATCAAATGAATACCTATAAGATTGGGTGAAAGCACTCAGCAAACTGATGATCAGCCTGATGTTTCTGCTAATTATGGGTACTTGGTATTATGTTATAGTAAGTAGCATGTCATAAGCTACCTGTTAAAAAAGAGGTCAGGTAAGAAAGAAATCGGATAAGTGCCTTTTCAACAGGCAGCAGCTCCAAAAGGCAGCACCAGCACATCTTAATATTGAAGATGGAGTTTGTGGCACTTCCATGCTCATACAGGATGAGACTTCCAAGAGAACTGTGCCTGTTTTCTCACAGAATTTGAAACAAACCTACAGGAATTAAAACACCTGTGAAAAATGTTTTGGCACTTGTTTTGCTGGTGATCTTCAACGCCAGCACTTTCTATCCAGCACTCTTATGTTAGGAAAGCAAAGAAGACCATTCTGTTCTGCAGAATAAAGCTGGTGTTGACATTTGTGTCATCTCCTGGCCCTTATGGCTGAATTGCAGCTTGTGGTTTTCCATTAAGGCAAGCCAATGTTGATTAAATTAGTCTCTGAGTTCCACTTGTGTCAGGTCGATTCTGTCCTGAAGAAATGCTTCTGACTGCTCTGTAGGTTTTTGAAGAGTTTTATTCTCTCTGTAAGGAAATGTGCTTTCAGATGGTCTCTTATAATCTCTGCGTAAGTTTTCATGACCACCTGGCACATCAGAGCATTTAATTACAAAGGACATCCCAGAGCATTGTACTTTCACTACTGTAATGTACTCATCTGCCCAACAAACAGAAAGCAGCATCTTCTACTTCCTTCAGAAATTTTCCAGGATCTAAAATGTGCCAGATAGCATCTTGAATATTTTGAGACAGCTTGCCTTTAGCATTATGCTTGGATTTATCCACTAGGTTAGATACAGCTTTTGTAGATCAGTATAGAAAGATTTCAGTCTCTGTACTTTCAATGTCTGGTAAATACAGTAAACATTGCTTTAAAACAGTGTTCTGAAGTACTGATAGCAGAGAGCAGGGTTACATTCTGAACAGTTACACTCCTTTACAGAAATTTTCAAGAATATATATGCAGCCTTTGCAGAGAAATGTGTTAAATGTTTTCTGTATGGAATTCTTCACTACCATCATCCAGATGCAATATGCCTTTCTAGTCAGTCCTAGGATGTACATGGGCACAAAATCAGAGGAGGAGGGAGGTATGGTTGCCTAATTTAGAATAATTGTGATTATGAGGGAGATCTCAATTTAGTGTGGATTCTGTAGCCTGTGCTCAAAGTCTATTTTCCACAGTCAATAGACTGGGCTATATATTAAGAGAGAAAAGAAGCAGTTTTTGCTTTTTATGTATGCAAAGAATGATGAAAAGTCACATATGGAATGTCAGCAGGTCTTCCTTCCAGGAGACTGATCCAGAGGGGAAATAGCTGTATTTCTGCTTTCCTGCTGTGTGTCAGCAATGTTTATACAGTCTGAAAGAACTGGAGTTGCCATAGTATAAAAAAACATTTACTGCTATCTTTCTTTCAATGTTGAGGGAAGATCATAGTGGAAAGATATTTATGAATGATAACATGGAAGAGGACTGTGTTAGAAACACAGTGTAAAATTCAATCTGGTTTTTTTCTCTCTATTTTATTTCAAAGTTACATTTTATGAAAATTTTGTGTACAGTTCATTTCATGTGCATAGGCCCTAATAATAATGTCTTAAAAAAAACCCCCGGTTTAGTACTCTGGACAAAACTGTAATGTGAAACTGTGACACAGATACAAAAAGGGAAGAATGTTTTCCTCAAGGGAGACACAGATATGGAAAAAAACTTTGATCACAAGTGTTAGCTCCTCAAATCACTCCTGCTTGAGAGGTGTGGTTTGAAGAATTTTGCATTGCTGTGGCCCGTATTTCCCCTATTCTGTAGAAATGAAGGGAAAGACGTTTAGTTTCAAAGACTGGCCATTTCAAAATCCATATTTAGAACTGGAGAGGTTGTTATAGTCATAGGGTTAAACTCCTAAGACAGGCATCTGTTCTCAGACTACTGCTAGTTGGGTTGTTTTCTGAATAGAAGAAAAAATCTAGATGATCTAGATTTTTCAAGACATACTATGCCTGTGAAGGCACTTCTTAACAAATGAAGAAAAAATGTTTGCATAGCTGCTCTTTAGTTTCAGTCCGTGCTCTTTAGATCCTAGAAGTCCTCCACACTTAACTGTTGTAGATTAGTGGCATACCATAAATGTTATGTTAAAATACTGTATTACATTTTAAATCAGGCAATAAATACTATCTTTCTTCCTAGACATTGTCTGTAAACCTCAAACCTGTGTGCAAAATTCTTCCTCTTTTAAAATTTGAATTTTTCTTCCAATCCAAATGAAAAATGAAAATCAGAACACTCTGCAGCAGTCTAGTGCCTGCAGATGTAAGAGGTTGTTTTTGCAAGAATAGTCATGTAAGCTGTTAAGCCAAAGTTCAGGTAAAAAAAGAGAAAATTCTAGTCAAACATAGTGACTTCACTATCTTTCCCTCCACTTCTCTTTCCCCTTAAAATGTTCTTTTCATTTATTTGTTTCTCTTTGTTCATAACATGTCTGCACTGAAGAATGACATGCAACCTGGTGTTGTGCTGGCTGTAAAAAGGCTACCCCAACCTACTGATTAATTTTATTTAGAAGAAAATTTACTTGTTTGACTTTCTAAGTCAATTTATGTACTTAAGGTGAAGAAAAAGCCTGAGCTAGTTACAAGTGTTTAAAGTTATTATGTCACACAATGCTTTCAACTATGAGAACCTGTAATGTATGACTTATTTCTTTACTTACTCATCCAAAACTTAATTAGCATGTTTCCATTTTAGGCCCAAAAAGGAGAGCACAGGAGAATTGAGTGAGTCTGGAGCCTCTGTTGTCAAATATGGTCTTAAAGCAGAAAAAATCTTCATGCAGGTTCACTATTTGAAGGTGAGTGTTGTCAGCTGATTGTTTTGAGGTTGCTTTATGAATATCATAAAGACTTTAGTCTTCTGGATATCAGAAAATTCACAGCTTCTGCCTTAATTTTTTGCAGGGTTATTTTCTTTTACGATCTCTGGCAAGGACAATAGGAGAGGCCTCATACCTTGCATCTTTACGGAAATTTGTCATTAAGTTCCATGGGCAGCTCGTCCTTTCTCAGGTATTTCCTTGGGCTTGTTCCTCACCTTTTGGAAAAACAAATAACCCAAACTTTTGGCTTGGCTACCTAAATCATCACTTATGCTTGTAATGTAAGGGGAGAGGCAATTGTAATTTGGCAATATAGGTAAAATTCCTACCTGCTAGAGGGCAGAACATTTTTTTTCATGGTGACACTTGAATCACACCCTGCTAGTGTCCAATAATATAAACAATGAGGGATTTTTTTTTAACATGATACTTCAAAAGGCCACTATTCATATGTACTGATGTTCTCAAAGATTTACCACACTGGAATCATACATATGTAATCTATTAGTCTGTGGTTTTTGGCTGTGATCAGTCAAGTATTTTCCCTGATTCCTCTCTGTTTCTGAAAGAGATTATACTTATGAATTGATTTTTTTATTTTTTTTTCTCTGCATGGTGTTTCATTCAATACTTCTAATTTCACCCTATTTCTTGTAAGGACAAAGCCAACTAGGGTTATAAGTAGAAATTTACCTCCCGCTAGGTCTTTCTGTAAAAGTCATGTAACTACTAGCTCTAATTTTGTTTTGATTCAGAAAATTACGTAGCTCTCTGAGCCCAAAGTTGTCAGAATCCTGTCACTGGTGATGAATCCAGCTTGCACAAATAGCAGTGCAGCTTCTTGCTTCAGTAATGCTGTGAAAACAACCATTCATTCATGGGGGTGTCTGTGATCCGGGTCACTGAACTCATCGTGGTAAAAAGCAGGCCAGGAACAAAACCCATGACACCACAAATATTTAGCATTGCTAGAAGAGCAGCGTGATGACAGTGAGGGGCGAGGGAAGAGAGAAGGGCTATGAGTGACTTTCTGAAGCCACCTTCTTTGCTGAAGTCTGCTTATTGACTTGTAATGTTGAAATGTTTGAGGATATTTAGGACAGTGATAAATATCTCCTTGAAACACTAAGGGCCTCTGATTTTGTGTAACCCAAATCTAACGCTTCCTGTTTCTTAGAGGAAAAAAGTGATTTTTTGCTTGCATGCATACTATTTTGAATCTCACTTTTATGGGGTGAGATGTATGCCCAGATATCTTACAAATAGCTTACGGACCTGTGATATCTTTTTTATGTCGAGTCACCCAGAGGTTAGGAGCAGTATCTCTTAAGACAGCATTTCTGCCCCTTGGAGGAATGTTTGGGTTGTTAAGGGAGTTAATACTGCTGCAGTTGTTTCCTGTGTCATGTTACTGAGACCGTAAGCAGTTACATTTGGCATAATGTGGAAAATGCCAGTGACTGTACGAGCCTATATATTAGGGTGTCCAAAATCATAAAAATGATGCTTCGCTTTTACACAGCTGGATAAATTTTGAAAATTACAGAAGTTGTGAGACTGCTAACAAGAAGCCCAGCATTTTAAGCTGGTGGTAAGGAAGGTGCTCGGATTTTGGTAAGAAAATGTTGCTTCTGGTTGATGTAGGGTGAGTTGTGTCAGTAGACTGTTTGAATGCTGCAAAATGTTCAGCAGACTGTTCTACTAGTCATGGTAGCTAGCTAGCACATACACTAGAGACTTCTCCCTTTGTCAACCTAATTCAGTCTCCTAAAATGAAATACCACATCCAGAAACATCCATTTTGGTTATTGGGTTAAAAACTGCTCACTGTTTTTTTATTGAATTATTGAAGCAAAAGTTAAACTTTTGTTTCTTAGGCTACTTTTTGTTTGGACATGTGCAATATGTCCATAACTATGTGCTTAATATAGGTAAAGAAAAATAAAAAAGGTACTTTCCTTCATTTGGAAATACCACCTGATATGGTGGAAAAAGAGTGTTGTACATTAAAACTTCTATTGTTTGCTTTTCCCTTGTCTACCAACAGCGTAAGTCCGGGTCCTAGTGAAGTTCTTGGGAAGAGAATTTTAACATCATACTTGCTTTTAGTCACTGAAAAATGAAAATGTGATAGGGCTATAACCAATTAAAGTGCATTTTCTGTCTTTTTAAGATTGTGGTTTTTTGGGGTCTGGTATAGGTAGATAATGAATCACAGCAGGAGTTGTAAATGCAGAAGAAATGAAGTCAAGTTAGTACAAAGTTTCTTATTCAAGATCCTTCTTGAACAAACATGCTGTCAGCGTTTAGATGAATAAAAGATTTAAAATAAATAAAAGTGCAAATGCTAAGTTTAAATACTATAGTGCTATGCTTTCACCTTGTCTAAAATAACTGTAAAAGTTCCCAGGTTTAGGGATTGTGGGAATGAGGGAAAGTAAAACAGTGAAAAATTGCCCATGTTATGAATACTAGTCTTGTTTTCTGCGGTGTTTGTAGTAATTTTCCTAGATGGGAGCTGCAGGTGCAAGGAAATTACTTCATATGTGAAACATTAATCAGTTTGCCTTTTTCCTTCATTTTGCTTGCATGCTCAGTAGATTTTTAATAGCAGCTTTATTTTAGTTGAGTTAGTAACAGATGAGTAACACAAATCTGGAATCTTTGAGAATGGTTTTTAAAAAAAAATTCAATTTTTCTTTTTATGAGAGAATTCACTTACAATTGCTTTGAGTGAACTTTTAAAATAATGACTGGAGTGGTTTTTACTATAAATAAAAAGAAAGAAGGACAAGTTGCTGATACTTTTAACAGAGTCAAAGCTGTTGTTCTATTTCATCTTGAAATAAAAATACCTTCAAAACGGAATTGTTTGCCAACTTTAATTTTTGTATGATTCTGTCTATTATAATGGCCCACAAACTGACTTGACTAAAGCTAGATGGAGGTTCTATCACCTGGGAATTGCACTGTTAATCTGTCTGGTAATGATTGCTGCCTGATGATAGAATGTATAGTGGGGGAGTCTTGCTTACTCAAGATAAAAAGTTGTCACCAGAAGCCAGGAAAGCCAAGAAGATGTTTAGGGAAGGAATTCCAAATAAGCAGGAACCTAGAAGGGTTCTCATCATTTATTTTTCCCACCTAGAATGGAAAAATTAATATTTGCTGCTTAGTCATGTCATTAACAAACTGCATATTTTTTAGGAATATTTTAACTTTGAGTGGATTATTCCTTCAAGGAACTGGATGTAAGTGTAGTTGAAGTTTATTTGTTGCCAAGTGAATGTCCATTTGGATCTATCACTTTCAGTCATGAGATCTCCACTGTTTTTATGCACCCCATTATATTCCAGTCAAAGATTTTAAAGAAAAGTATCTGTTGGTTGTAGAGTACTTAAAATGTCTGGATTTGAGATTTTAATATGAAGACATAACTTGACTTTTAATATTGAGTGTTCTTTATTTGATATTAATATGTGTGATCAGAGAGAGCTACTTGCCTGATGCTCCAAAACATTTCAAGGGTAGAAACTTGCTGGCCATTGCTCAAGACAAAAGTTGGAGTAGTATTAAAACACCTTTTGGCATGAAATAAAAGGTCTTCTAACACCACATATATCTAGTTACCACTTTAAGGAGAGTTCATTTCCAGTTACTTCTTTCAACCTGTGTCTCAGGTTTTGGGTCCTGACTCCTCTTTGCTTTTGGTTCAGAATACAGTACATCCATTTACTGTGCAGAGAAAATTTCTCCTTGATGTCAAAGTCCCAGTCTTTATCCCAGCAAAAGCCCCATGTTAAGGCTGTGATTAAAGTTACTGGCTTCATTCAGGATTAAAGTGAGAGCAGATGAAAGTCACCAGGGAATTTAATTATAAGGGGCTAGCAGATCCTTAGTAAATGTGTTGAATTCATTTTTTTCAATGGCTTTTCAGCTTGGCCAAATATAGTAGAATTCCATGTTTTCTAGCCTCAGGGTCTCTAGCCAGGTAAGAGCAACATGATGGAGTTATAAGAAAGTGAGATTATTTGATCATATTAATATAAACCAGTTTGTTAATGTTGCAGCACTGTGATAGCATGTAGTGGTTTCTAACTTATATAGTCTTTATGCCTTCATTGAATTACTTGCAACAAAGACAAAAAAAACCAAACCAAAGTATAATTTGCCTTATGGTCTGATCCAGAATATAGTTAGGGTTACCATAGTTATCTACAAGTCTTTGCTTCAAAGTGTAAAATAAAGCATCTTAAAGAGGTGACATCAAATCTTAAAAAAACTCACATTATTGTCTGACTTTTCTCCTGGACACTTCTGAACCATTTCATCTGTGGAGGAAGAAAAAGTAACCTGAGAGTAAACTTTCTCTCCAGATAGTTATAATGGCAAAATTATAAACAGCTGAAAAGTCAGACCTATAATGAGATGTGTCATGCAGACTTGATAGTAGACAACTGTCAAAAGCCATGCTAATAAGAAGTAAGTGGTAATTTGCTTTCCTACTCCATTTTGCAGCAGTTGAGCAGTTAAGATATAATAGATTAATCCTTGTTTTAAGAAGATGTGTAGAATGACGGTGCCTTTTTCTTAATAGGCATTTGGAAAAAAGACTGCTTTAATCACAAAGAAGATGCTTAATTTCATATTATAGTATACAGATTATGAAACCATCCACTGTGATTGATTATGAAAAGTTGATGGAATCTAACCAGGGAATCTAGTTGCATTAATGTACACACTGTGCAAATAGGGTGAAGGATAACTACTTCAGGTTTACTATTCCCACACTTTTGAAATAACTTTAACTATGATCTCTTCATATTCTTTATATGGATATAAGCTCACTGTGTATCCCCATCAAAACATTCACAAGTGGAAGGAGACAGTAGTTCTCTGTTTATATACAGAATAATGTAATGTTTACGTACAACAAAACTGCAAGTAGTTGTATGAAATAAAGGGATTTGACATGTCATCATCATCATCATCATCATCATCATCATCATCATCATCATCATCATCAATGTCTGCAAAATACTGTGAATGGGACAAAATGATTCCTGCCACAGTTAGTGATGGCTTTCCTGCCACACTGAGCCCAGCACTGTGTAATTTACTTTTTGTCATAAGCCAATTTTGCAGCCACTGCAATGCAACCTGAACCTCACTTATGACCTAAAGGAGGAAGGCTTAACTGCGTTACCAGTAGTTTCAGTTGTGCAGTCTATTTTACTTTGATTCCCTAACAATGTCATACTCAGACAGAGAAACAGTATTTTTTGTTGACTGTTACGTCATGTTCCATAAATAAAAGATTTCTACCTTTTAAGAAACATTCTTCAAGACTTTAGAGAGCAACAATTCGCAATTGTTGTACAGTACAGTCAGCCTGTACTTGTATACTGAAGTGAGGAACATTATTAGTGTATGAAACTTGTCTCCACAAAGATTAATGCTAAGAAAGCAGATGCATTTATTTTATGAAACAGCATATAAATGAATAATTCATATTAATAAACCCTATTATTATGTGATTGTTCAAAGGAGTGTATTCTGTCAAAATGATTGTAATTAAAATTAGGTTGTGTAGAACACAGGGTGCCAGAGAACCTTTTAGTGATTGATGTCAGTTGTAACTTTCTTAAGAGGGCTTATCATACTGGTATAAGTGAGGATGATAGTAATGCTCTTCAATTGGCATTGCATCGTCTTTGTAAAACCATGAAAAAATTCCTAGTTATCTTTTATTTGAAGAATTTACTCCTTAGGTGATGTGGTTATCAGCAATATTGTGAATTTTGTCATGGAATGAAGAGTAGGTGGGGTCTAATCAGGCACATGCATTAAGGAAGAAAAAGCTTTATGCAGTTATGTAGTTAAGGACAACATAATAACGTAAGCACTGTGAAGTGAGCGTAAACACCCTTAATTTTGGTGTTTCTTAACTTTCATATGTAAATCTGCACCCTCTAACAGTTTTAAAATAGTTTGTGTGTTTGTATTATAGATAAAATAAAAGTAGGAACATGGGATTGTGTTGAAATAGTCAGCAGTCTTTTCAAGCCTGTTTTCTTTCAATGTTGACAGTTCTTGCTTGAGTGGGTTGGAAAACTGACAATATAATGTATAATGTATAAATAAGAATATACCTTATGTTGTCATTATATCACCATAGTGGATGTTTAAACTTTTTTCTTATCGTTCTGTTATCTGTAGTATTTAATCTCTCACTACCAGTGAAGACACAGGGTTCTGGCTTCGTAAATATACTAACTATGCTCCTCTGTTCATTTTCCAGGATTTTCTTAGCATGCTGTTGGAAGACATTCCTCAACAAAAAAAGTAAGAGCTAGTCTAGAAAAGCCAAAGAAATATGTAGAAATAAGATTTTAATATGTGCTAGCCAGAAGTAGTGCTAGTCTGAAGATTCCCATTACATATACACACAAAAAACGACGAGAATTGCTGTGGTTGTCCTATACCATGCTCTTGCCAAACAGTGCCTCTAACATGCATATTAGGTCAGAGGTGATGTCCTGTGTTCACTCTGCAGTCTGAAATGCCAGCATAGCTGCCTGCTCAAACTAACCTGTGATTTGCCTGCCAACTGCTTTTGGCATATGGAGCCCTAGAGCAAGGATGCTAGAACTTTGCTGTGAAAAAAAAAGCTTCTCTGATACCAGAGAAGATGGATTTTTTCAAGAAGTATTCTGGTGCCATCCCCTTTCAGTCATACATTGTGCTGCATGAGGACGGATGAACATGAATAGAAGTCGAGCGTTGTTTGCCTGACATGTCCTTCAAAATCCTCCTGTGACTGTGACTGGTTGAAGATGATAGTCTTTAGCCACACTTTGGAGCTGTCCATGCTTACAGTTTGGTTTGTTCTGTGCTGTTCTAGACTGTGCTACAAATTCAGATTCTTTTGTAGTGAAGGTTTACATATTACAGTTTTAAAAATTATTCACTTGAAAAATACATTGTTGAAGGCCAGGATTGCAAAAGTGTTCATAACTCTGTGTGAATGCTTTGGAGAAAAAAAAAAGAAAAAGATTATATTCATTGAGGTCAAGTGTATTGTGTTTTTTAGTGAAACACTTCCATTCCTGGTAGCTAAGGAACAGAGAAGCTAGGTATCATTGGGAAAATATATTTTGTGGTATCTCAGGTTTAGTTTGGGTGATTTTATATTCTCCAATGATGTAGTGGATAATGCTCTCTGTGTATGATTCAATATTGTTTCTAGGCCAAATATAATGAGGTATATTATATGGAATAGATGTGAAAGTGATTTTAAAATTATTATATATTATATGTATGATTATATAATATATATTACACACATATATATGATTATACATTGCCATGTTAAAAAACTCCCGTTTTCCTTCATTTTTTACTTGTGTTTCCCTGAACTCCAAACCCAGTGCAAAATGTTGTTGCATAAGCATCCATATTTTTATCTAAAAATATATTCAAACTTTCTATGAGACTAATGCAAGAAGTATAGCTCCATTTGTGATGCATCACACTACAAAATGTATGAAAGAAATTTCAGATATATGGTAATTCATTTTGCAGTCATAGATATATATATATATAGCATATCTGAACTATCTATTGCCAAAATTACTTGGCAGGTACCAGCAGCAATGCAAGGAATCTTGATATATAGACGGTCTTTATTTCTTATCTGCCGTGAGGGTGTGTTTTTTATTCTTGAATGCATCCTGTGGTTCGTTCAGAAATACTTACCTGAAGTAAAAGAAAAGGGAGAAAAGATAAAAATCAAGTATTTTTAGTGATTGTCTGATCACAAGTGCTTTTTTGCACAAAGTCTGATATAGGAATGAAGTGCATTTCAATATTAGAGCAAAAATACTTTGTAGCACCCTCAGGTGCTAAAACCTCTCAGGCTTGCACATTTCTACCAAGTAAAATTTAAATGTTTAGACTATGCACTTTAAACTTGACAAATATCAAGCACTCTAATACACTGAAGTTTGTAATGGAGGCTGGTCTTAATCATAGAAAAAGAAAAAATAAAGAGATATTTGTAGTAGGTACTCAAACCAAACCTTCCTCTCAGCTGTGACAACAGGGGCTAACTATGTAGCTATTAATGGAACCTGGCTTATGGGAGACTTTTGTAATGTGAACAGGATGAACATTGGCAGAAAACTGTTGTGAAACAGTGTGGAAATTTTCTGTACTTATTACACTGTAGTAATGTAACTTCAGCTTTCCACTATTTGATCCAGGGACTGATGTAAAAGATTCTTACCTCCAAGTATTTAATTCTTTTAGCTTTATTCAAAGGAAACTTTTTTAGTACATTCCCAGTGATGAATAGCTCCAAGATCCAGATGTAACTTTTTATTGATCTTTGCTGCCTTCTTTACTTGGAGGAGGTGAGTTTTATGCTTAGTTTATAGGGCTACTTCACTTCCTGCTCTGACTCATTTACAATGGCATGTTCGCTGCAGGAATCCATGCTGTGAAGCAGAATCCTTCTCTTTCTGGACTGCAGCTGAATACTGACATCAGATAAGCTGAGCAGTACATTGTGGTCCTTTATAATTTCTGAACTTGCCTTTAAGACTGATTATTTGTCTGAGTGGAGGACTAATGGAAAGAATGACAAACAAATATCGATGATTATCCTTCTCTGTTTACAAAGCCTTTTAAAATATTACATGCACTGGTTAGAGCCTCACATTATCATGGCCTTTCTGAGGAAAATCTACAATACTTCCCACCTGTAACCAAGGTATTTTATTTACTTATATAATTTGAAACTTCACTACATTGAAAGAAACCAAACCAAACAAACAAAACACCAATAAAACCCCCTCTTATGTGTCTGTATATCAGAGTGCACTAGATTTAATAAAACTCCAGTGGCTGTATTCTCCCCAAGGCTTACACCCATAGTCTTTGCTGCAAGTTGATCTTTTCCACATCTGCCCAACATGTGAGCTTTGCAAAGAATCAGTATTTGCCCTTGTAACAGAGGGTTTCACCAGTCTTAGATAAATCAGAATTGCTGCTTGTGCAACCACTTTATGACTGCAGAATTTTTTTTAACAGGTCAGTTAAGCTCTTAGGGTTTTTTTGCTGGTATTTTTAATTTTTTTTCATTCAATGAAGTAAACAAATCTGCTAATAAGCTGTGGTTTTAATAATATATGATAGGTAAAGGAAGGCTTGTGTTATAGCTCTCCTATTTGTAGTTTTAATAATCCAGGTTCACTAACTACGTCCCTTGGATGTTTTCACAAACTGACAATTAAATACTCTTTCTTTCATGTGTGCTTTCTTTGATTCACATCATGTTGTCGTGAATGTGATGATTTTGAATGAGACAAACAGCTGATAGACACATAACTACTGAAACAAATCATTGTGAAAAATTATTCCCAGTGGTTTTCATTCCTCAATTTTTTTTTAGTAAGCCAAAATGTTTATGCTGGATAAAATCCAAAGAAAATTTATCTTCAGGAAGGTATGTCTGGTTGACAATCACTAATTGGTCATTGTGTTTTGATTCACTCTAATTATGCCTCCAAACTTAGCTGGAATACCTTACTTTGAAAATTACTGACATATATAAACATATGATGAAGCAGATATGCTTGTATAAGTATTTTCAGTTAGATATGGCAGATTTTTCTATCTTCCTTTACCCTAAAAAAAGAAAAGTTGCACACTTTTATGTTTTTTCTCCTCGTTTTAGGCATTAAATGGTTTTATGTTAAAGTTTGTAAGAGTACCTTACAACCTCATGCAGTGAAAATTTCATGTATAGCCATCTTTTATAATGCTAATTTTCAAATTATCATTAATGCTATTATTTTAGAGACTTTGTTTTAAAATGTTGAATCTGAACCGTGTGTGATGTTAGTCATTGCTAAACCCATTGTTCTTATCAATCTAAACAAATAGACAAGGAATGAGATAATGGATGTAAACAATCTCATTTTACAGTAGGGAACTGTTGTACAAAACAATTGAAGAAACTTGGTCTTGTAAGAGTTACTGCTAGTCAACTCAACCCAGATCCCACTGTCTAATACAGAACCTTAAGCAGAACATGATTCAGGAATTCATACAGACACCAGATTTAACTCCTTACAGATGCTTAACTGCAATGTAAGCAGGTGGTAAATGCCCATACTGAACTGCATCCTCTACAGATATCAGGCTCTCTATTCTTTCTCTAGGACACTTGTTTCGAGATGGCAGTCTGTTTGTGAAAATTTTTTTTGGGTATATTTCTACGTCAAACAATTTAGCAGAAACATTTCCAACATCTTCATAGTTCTTCAGTACTGACAATTAAGAGATTCAGAGTAGATCTTTGCAAAAGTCTGCTCATTACAAATGTATTTAAAAAAAAATAGTGAATGCCTCTTAAACAAGTTTTTTTTGTTAGGTGCCAACAAGAATATCCTCATTTGGAATTAAATGAAGTACTTGTGTGCAAGTACAACAGATAAGATTGCATATGGTTGTATGACAGTTGTATGGTGTTTTTCTGAAACTGTGGGTGCTGCTGGCAGAAAAAAAATCAGTGTTCCTGGTCTTGCCCTTAGGAAAAATGACAAAGTTTTAGGAGAGACTGAGAAACTTTCTAGTGGTTTCTCCTGGATTAGTGTGGTGTCAAAACAGTGTGATTCCCCTCAGCGTCATAAGCTTATTTTAAACCCAGTTCTTGGAATGAAATAGAGGGTATGTTAAACAACAGCTCTACACAGCAAATGTAACATGGGTTATTTTGCAGAGAATTTTTTCTCACACTGTAGGTTTCATTTCTGGGAATGGGGGAAAAAGATGATTAGCTGACATGGTGAGGCTGTGTTTGTTATCCCTTGGTAAGACAAATTAAGTGTGCAACTAAGGGAATTTTCCCCAGCTCCTAGCTCTGCTTCAGCATTAGAACACTATGCTGTATTTGGTTTAATTCATGCAATAACAAATAACAATTTTTTTTATCATGCTTATGCTTCTTGAGACAGAATAAATGGTACAATCCAAGTGATCTGCATTTGACTGTATAAAATTTTGGTGTCTTGTTTTAAGCTAGTTCTGTATGCATGTTTTTAGTAACCAGACAGAAATAAGAAATCAAGACCACCATCATCTTCTGGGGAAAGTAAATTAGTCGACTGACTGTTTGGTTATATTTCTCTATACTATTATTCCCAGTCAAGGGACTCAGCTAATCTAAGACTGGACACCAATATTTAGAGCACAGTGGTAAGGTTAAGGTAATTATAGTCTGAGGGATTAGCAGTCAAATGTTCTAAATTTACTAAGTTTGCACAAATAACAAGGAACAAGTCTGGATCTTCAGTCATTTATTTTAATGTAGACCACTACACAAACATCACATGTATGTTCAGTTTTCTGTAGAAAATTGATTTATATGGTAGTCTGACACACACAATGGTAATTTCCTGAAAATTCAGAATACTGGCAATGTAGAAAGGCTCCCTCTTGGCAGCTGTGATTCTTGAAATCGTATGATAAGTTGAAAGTGTTTATTGGGTTGTTTGTTTTCCTGATTCAGAGCTTGGAAATGGCTGGTTTTTTCATTAATGTTTTGTTGGTTGATTCTACAATGAGTCTTATCTCAAGGCATTACCATGCACAGGACCATATACATTTGTTCTGATTCCCAGAATATTTATATTCATTGAGGGTTTACTCAACTTCCTTCTTTCAGTACTTGCATGTGTGATTTTTTAATTATTATTACTTTTATTTTATTTCTTTTTATTTGGCTTCCCTGCAAGTTGGGAAGTTTTCCACCAGAGTTGAAGTAAATACCACAGAAGCTGCCTACAAAAGTAGAAGTGCAAATAGTTTCTGAATTTACAAATACTTCTGTATGTAGTTATTTCAGTCTCACACAGCTTCATCGTGACAAACTGTTTCCTTTTGTTGAATCTCCAGACTATTCTGTGATTTCACTGTGAATGTTATCAGGATATAAAGAAAGTGCAGAAAGGAGAAAACTAAAGTATACACTTAGTAACTTTGAGAATTAACATCCATCAGTGCTTTTTAAAATCCCAAAGTTTATCCACGTAACAAGAAATAGAGCACCTGATCATACTTTACATGTTTCATAAATGTAGTTTACCACATAACACTTTTTCTGTCAATCCTTATAGGCACTGAATTTATGATTTAAGTACACAAAACCTGATCTACCTTTTAATTTGCTCATAGGACTTCTGATGGTTTTATTCATTGAAAAAAAACAAGAATGTTGTACCTCTTCAGTACAACCAATACTTGAATTTAGGGGATTTCACTAGCTTCTAAAGGATCATTTTTCACATGAAAAAATTGGTAATTTTTTTGCATATCTTCTAATTATTTTTCTTTTTTTTTTTTTTAAAGGGCTGGATTAACTGTAGAAAGCATCTTCCAGAACTGGCTGGATACTTCTGGAATACCAAAGGTAAATATAAAATACCAGGTCACAGTTCCTTCTGGAGTCTTGATTTTCTCATTACATTATATGTTTTTAAATCACTACCTGAACTTGTAACAGGTATAAATAAACAGTTTTGATGATGACTGCTTTCCGCACCTTTGTATGGCTTTAGCTTTTACCAATTGCAGGTTTTTTCTTCTACAAGTGTCTCAACAAACCTGCAAAATTTATCCTAGAAATTAATATTGTAGTCATATGAAAGTATACTTTACAGTATGATGGAGTCTATTCAGTGTAAGGAGCATTGTTCACAGTTTTTGGAATATGAATTATTTGAAAGCATTACTGACAGCAGTAATTAAATGTTAAATTATTTGTACTTCGATAACTTGTGAATTTTGTGACTTGCTTATTAATCTGCTGCATAGGTAACATCTATTTTTGGTGTTCCAGCATTGAGACTAAGTTTTTTTTTCTGCTTTTAATACTAAAAGGTTTTAGATTAATTTCTAAATTCTGTGAACTGAAAATGCTTTGTTGTGTCTGTGCTATGTGAGGTCTCTGATTATTCATTTTGGACCAAATCTGGGATGAGATAACAAATAATATCTGTACATTGATCTTTGTAAAACACAACTTTATACAAAGTAATTTTTAGCGTATTCTCAGGACTCAGTTTCTAACTGATTTCCCCTAAGCAGGCATCCCCTGTGATTGTGATTGATTGTGATTTACCCTGCCTACTGCTCAAATTTGTTTCCACTTGTATGAGTATTTAAAAAAAAAAAAAAAGCAAATAAACCACCAACTTTTAAACGTTAGAATGTTAAGTTCTGGTTTCCATGTGCAGAAGTTCACATGCTTAGGCAGCATGACTCAGTGAGCATATTTGCAGGTAGAATTGACAAAATAACTGGAGAGCTCTGACAGTGGTCAGAGAACCTGATCTGTACCCAGACACTGTGGCTGAGCTCTTCCCTTGACAGCCTGGGAGATGTGTGTGTTCACTGATCCCTGTATGCTGTAGAAGGCTTTTGGGAAAGATCTACCCTGAGATCAAAATGTTTCAAGACTATTTGAATATGTTGTAAAATCAAGGTGGAGTTTGTTTTTTGGTATAAAGCTGTTGAAAATAAAATTAACTAGAAGGGCAGAAAGGAAGCGATAGTGTTATCATGCATCTTGATGCTCAGTCATTTCCTAGAAGAGGACCTTGCTCTTAATTCTCAGTTTTGGTTTTTGGTAAAAAATTTATACACATTGTCAAACAGCTGATTCAAGAATATGGGGGAGATTGATGTTGCATAGCTGTAGCTGTAAGAGGCTGAACTGGCTCCTGACATGTAAAAGCTTTCTCATCTACACATATCTTTTTGAGGATGTGCTTTATTAATGTCTGACAATCAACTTAAAATCACGAATTAGGAAGATAGGAGCAGACTAAAGGACTGGAAATGGTTTTGACTAATGTGCAAACTAAACTCTGTTTTCCTGAGCGCCATAAGTCGCTCAGAATGAATAGTGAGTAATTTCATTATACCCTGCAACTGTCTGTTGCTTATGTAAACAAAACATGTATCAAAAATATTTCCATACCTAACAGGTTTTTAAGTTGTTTGAAATTTTCTTTAATGACTACAGAGATGTCCCTGGTATTTTGACTGTTCTATATAAAAAATGTCAACAGGAATTTTACTAATTTAGTACTCTGCTTCTGAGCATCTGGTGCTCACCTCCTCTCTCTCTTCCTTCACTCAGTTATATTGTTGATCATAAAATCATAAATGGTTTGAGTTGAAAGGGACATTAAAGATCATCCAACCCCCTGCCATGGACAGGGACACCTTCCATTAGAGCAGATTGCTCAGAGCCCCACCCAACATGGCCTTGAACACTTCCAGGGATGGAACATATACAGCTTTTTTGGGAAACATGGTCCAGTGCCTCACCATTCTCACAGTAAAAAACTTCTTCCTCATATCTGACCTAAACCTACTGCTTCAGTTTGAATGCATTCCCCCTTGTCCTGTCACTACATACTCTGTAAAATGTCTCTTTCCATTTTTCATGTAGGCTCCCTTCAGGTACTGGAAGACTGCAATTAGGTTACCCTTTCTCTTTTCCAGGCTGAAAAAACCTAACTCTCCAAGTCTTTCTTCACAGGAGAGGTGCTCCATCCCTCTAATCATCTTGGAGACCCTCCTCTGGACTCACTTCAACAGACTGATGTTGTTCTGGAACCCCAGAGCTGGATGCAGAGTTCCAGGTGAGGGGCAGAATCCCCTCCCTCCCCTGCTGCCCACGCTGCTTTGGATGCAGCCCAGGACACATTTGGCTTTCTGATCTGGGAGTGCCCATCCATATCCAGCCTCTTACCCACCAGCACCTCCAAGACCTTCTCCCAGAGCTGCTTTTGACCTGTTCATCCCCAGCCTGTGCTGGTACCAGGGGTTGCCCAAACCCAAGTCCAGCACCTTGCACTTGTTCTTGTTAAACCTCAGGAAATTCACATGGGCCCAGTTCTTGAGTTTGTCCAGGTGCCGCTGGATGGCATCCTGTTCTTCAGGTGTGTCAACAGTACCACTCAGCTTGGTGGCATCTGCAAATTCTTTGAGGGTGCACTTGATCCCTTTGTCTGTGTCATTAATGAAGGTGCTAAATAACACAGGTCCTAATACAGACCTCCGAGGGATGCACTTGTCACTGATGTCCATTGGGACTCTGAGCCATTGACCACTACCCTCTGGATGCAACTGGCTAATCACTTTCTTATCCATCTAATAATCCACCATCAATTTTCTCCATCTCCAATTTACAGAGAAGGATGCTGTGTCAAAGGCTTCACAGAAGTCCGGATAAATGACATCTGTAGCCCTTCCCTGGTCCACTCATGGAGTCATTCCATCAGAGAAGGCCATGGAGTTGGTCAGGCAGTACTAGCCCTTAGTGAGGTCCTGCTGGGTGTCTTAAATCACTTCCCTGTCCCTCATGATCTTCCCAGGCACAGAGACGATGCTGACAAGTCAGTAGTTCCCAGGGTTCTCTTTTTTGCCCTTTTTAAAGATGATTTATACTTGTCTTCATCACTCGTTAGGATCTTATGGGAACCAACTTCCACTTTATTGAAAGAACTGGAGTTGTCATCCAGTGACTAGGAAACCTTATTTCCTTTGAGCTTTATTAAATCATTAGAGGAGCCTTTATTCCTGCAATTCAGACTGTAGAGGTTGCTTAGCAGCTCTCAATATGTTCATATCTGTAGTGTAAGTATGACCATAATTACTGACTACAGAACTGTAAATAGTGTAGGTATACTTGTTTTACAGGACCTGATATTGAAATCTCCTTTTAAAGTATTTAGATTATTTCAGCAAACTAATAGCCTGGCTAATTCAATGAATCTATATGAAGGCATATAAGATCACAACGTACATGCAGATGAACTACGTGCATTATAAACAGCAGTCCAGAAACGGCACAGAATTTAGTCTCTCTCATGTAGTTTACCAGGGCTAGGGTGTGCTGACAGGAAGGTTTCTGTCAGCCCCTTTGGGCACAGTCAGTGTGAGCAGGATGAGGTATAAAGTACCCACTACAACTGCCTACTTTCTTTCAGTACTGGAGCAGTTGGAAAACTGGAGCAACTGGAAAAGCATCTGGTGGATATCTGCTTCAAAGATGTCCCAAATGCATAGTAGCAGCATCCTGCACCCTACACACAAGATCCAACAACTTTCTGCTTATAGCGCTTGTAAAACTGATTCTGGAGTCCTATATGACAGTTAAAGTCACTCTTAATATTGCAGCACCTACTATGAGAAATTGCTTGAGCAAGCATTTAAACATTTTAAATTAGAAATACTAAGATTTCACTGCATTTGCAGAGGAAACCTCCTTACTGGAGAGACTATACTTTGTAATGGAATTGGGTAATGTGTATTGTGCTGTACTTAAATCCCAATGTGATTCCTTTATATCTCTCTCATATAAGAATTTTTGTAT
Source organism: Cyanistes caeruleus (assembly GCF_971803275.1). Classification (NCBI taxonomy): domain Eukaryota; kingdom Metazoa; phylum Chordata; class Aves; order Passeriformes; family Paridae; genus Cyanistes; species Cyanistes caeruleus. The sequence continues at coordinate 42,800,256 of NC_141732.1, read as the reverse complement.
TTTACACTTGCTGTGGTGTTTTTGTGTTTTTATTTCCATGTGTTGGTGGATTTTGCACAGGAAATTGATGCCATTTACTGAGTATAAAGAAAAGTCGCCTCAAGTGGTTCATTTACAGCATTAGCTATCGATGTGATTTCATGAATTTTCTTCTGTGTTATATTCAAGTCTATCCCCTGTATGTAACTGGTACTCTTTAATATTCGGTAACCAAATGGTCACTTAAAACCAGAGTTCTCAGCCCACCTCTTAGTTGACTATCTTCACAGCAGTGTCTGTCTAGCTTAAGGACACTGTAAGGGTACAAAAAGGTATGCAAAAGACATATACAGCTAAGTACTTTCTCCTCCTCAGACTGCTAAAGCAATTTTACCATCTTCCTTGCACACAGGAATCTTGTATTCTCTATATTTTGTATTCTTTATGGTCATAAGACATGTCATCTGTCTAACTCAAGATCCTGTACTCCTTTACTTGCACTTTTTTACATTTGCCATTCCAAATTCTCTTTCCAACTCTGTCCAAGGAACTGCAGATATATAGATATAGATGGTACAGATATAAACATATACTCCTTTATAGTTGCAGCTTAAAACTATTGAAACTTTAATATTTGTCAATTTCCATTACTGTTTCACTCTTGGAAAAGTTATCTGTTCTTTTCTAAATACTGGTCTAGTTTCCAGGCTCAGGTATATATGAGCAGTAATCAAGAATAACTTGATGTAAGAGAGTCATACAAATAAATAAAATCAGAACTTGGCTTCCTGACATGAAAAAAAAAAATTCTGCATGCCAACTAACATTTCCAATTTGTTATTTTCTAAAACATGAAAGATTAATGTTATGAAAAAGGAAGTGCGGTTATAACCTGGCCAATTCTTTCTTACACGGAAGAGTGCCACTCCACAATGGTTGGTTTCAGACTTGCTGAGCAGGGTTTTCTCACACACAAAACAATAAGGAATATAAAAGATGAAAAGAAAGTATTTCTCAAATACAAGCTTTCATGAGAGTTTTTTCCTGGGGACATGTCATGGTGGTATTAAATAAGGTAAAGTATATTGTGTGGTTGAAAATACCTTTTATCAAATCATGCAACCTTCAGTATATACTTCTGTCTCAGAAGTGACTTATTAACTTTAGACAATGAGTTAAGCTGGCAAGGAGTAGAATCAGAAGAAACAAATAGCTCTACAACTGGAGAACACCTGTTAAATCACTGTAGTCCACTTCAAACCTGCTCATGATGATTTGTTTTCCTAAGTACAATTGAGTTGTTTCTTTCAGTATATGCAGTGTTTAATTAGAATTTAAGGCCAAAAGGCCATATGCATTTTTAGGAAGATTTTCTCAGCTCTGCACAAATTTGTCTTTGTCTTACATTGCGCAATTACTATTGCCTGATTTTTTTATTCTACCCTAGGTAATTAACCTTTTTTAAATAAGCTTTAAAGTCTTTACCCTTTTTTGAGTTCTGTTGTACACTGTTTAACAAGTAGATTATTAATCATTAAGTAGTCTCTGCATCATAAAAACTTCTAAATGTATTTAACTCCTTCCAGTTTTCATCACTTTTTATTCTGCTTTTGAAATGGCACATGCTATTATTTACTGGTAAATTTCCTATATTGATTTTTTCTTACCTGTGTATTTCAGTTGGTATCTTGTGTAATGAAATTGATCATCTCCACATTTACCCTCCAGTTTATAAAAAAAAACAAAAAAAAAAAGGAAAGGGGGAGGGAAGAAAATAAGAAGAGTGGTTAGCCTCCTCCTTCATGATTTTTAGTTTCTATTATGTTCCAATTCCCTACACTGTAACCTGTAAGTCTCAGTATCACAGAATGAGTCAGGTTGAAAGGGACTACAGGGGGTCCTCTGGTCCAACCTCCTTACTCAAGGAGGGTCATCCTAGAGCACATTCCACAGGATTGCATCCAGGCAGTTCTTGAATATCTCCAAGGAGGAATAGCAACCTTTCTGGGTAGCCTGTTCCAGTGTTCCCACTCACACAGTAAATTTCTTCCTGGTGTTCAGGAGAAACTTCCTGTGCATCAGTTTCTGCCAATTGCCTCTTGTTCTAGTGCTCGGCATCACAAAGCCTGGGTGCCTGGTTCCATCCTCTGACACACTCCCTTCAGATACTTCCAGATATTGATGAGGTCCCCTCTCAGTCATCTTTTCTTGAGGCTGAACAGGGCCAGCTCCCTCAGCCTTTCTCTGTAAGTGAGATGTTCCAATTCCCTACTTACCTTCTTAGCCCTCCTCTGGTCTCTCCACAAGCTCCATATCTCTTGTCCTGAGGAGCCCAGAGCTGGACACAGCACTCCAGATGTGCTTTACCTGAGTAGAGGGACAGGATCATCTCCCCTGACTTTCTGGCAATGTTCTTACTAATGCAGCCCAGGCCACCATTGGCTTTCATGGCCACCAGGGCATGCTGACTCATGGACAGCTTATTGTTCACCAGAACCTCAAGGTCCTTCTCTGCAGAGCTGCTTTCCAGCAGGTTGATCATCTGGGATTATTCCTTGCCACGTGCAGTAATTTGCAGAATTTGCAGACCCTGAATTTGCCTTTACTGAATTTCAAATGGTTTACCTCTGTTCATCTCTCCACCCCGTCGTGGCCCTTCTGAAGGGCTACACAGCCCTCTGGGGTATTGGCCACTGCTCCAGCTTTGTGCTGTCAGTGACCTGCTGAGGAGGCATCTGTCTCTTGTCTGAGTCACTGCTGAACAAGTTGAACTGCAGACCTTGGACCCAGGACTGACACTTGGCGCACAACCCTAGAGAGAGTCTCCCAACTAGACCCTGTGACAATAAACACAACCCTCTGGGATTTGCCATTCAGCCAGTTCTCAGTCCACCTCACCGTTCTGCTCATGTAGTCTGCACTTCCTGAGCTTGCTGTGAAGTTGTTATGGAAGATGGTGTCTAAAGCCTTGCTGAAGTACAGGAAGACAACATGCACTGCTCTTCCCTCATCCATCCAGATTGTTGTCCCATCACAGAAAGCAATCTGGTTGCGTAGGAATGATTTTCCTTATGTCATGTGATCAAATAGCTTCCAGCTTTAGTATAAACACCTCAAATATGACCTCACAATTACAAAAAATTGAAAGAGGTGATAGCACTGTTGTATCCTTCTCCTAGTCCCTTTTGTTATTTTATCTTCCCATTAAAGTTAATTCTCATCCACTGTTCCACCCTAAACAGTATTTCCTGATTAAGGAATTGCCAACAGATACTTCAGAGTATGTACAGCTGTTAGTGTATCTTGCAAGACTGCCATGCCATGTTTTCTAATCTTGATTGAACTCTGGGCTTCAGCTTCCAACAGTCACAGCAGCAAATATTTTGCCTTTTTTTTTTTTTTTGCCGGTTCTTTTCTCCTATATGCACTGCTTTTTGTGGCTGTGATAAAGCACTAGTTTCATGTCCACATACTAATGGACTTACTTGTAAGTCATCAACATGTCTGGAAATACACAGCCAAAAGAAATCTTCTGATGGTGAATATTAATTTATTAATAATAGATCTGGTTTTGTTTGTAAATGGTTAACTCTTGGATTTGAGAAACCTAGTATAGTGGAATGTGCACCTACCCATGACAGGTGAGTTAGGACTATAAGGTCTTTAAGATCCCTTTCAATCCACACCATTCTGTGATTCCATGATTGACCTATCTGAAGAAGAATAACAAGTGCAAGGGAAGGATTGGAAGGGAAACACATAGCAAAACTATCTAAAAATTTTTACTGAAATGTAATTTTTTAAGGGTTCTAAATAAATGCAAGTAGAGTACTTCTATGGTTTTATAAATTTTAGAAGGATGTCATAGCAGCAATTCCAGTCCTTAATATGATTTCTGATAAAGCAACATATTCTTAAGAATGGCCCTGGCTTTTGCCCCAGTTTATAAGCTTTATAGATTTCCTGTTTCCTTTTGCTAAGACAGATGAAGGTGAAGGAATAGCTCTACAGAAAAATAGTTCACAGGGTAGCAGTTATGGTCAATAACTAACAAACCAACCACAGTGAAGTATTTTAAAAAATATTTAATAGATAAAAAAACACTCTTACTAAACTTTTGAATTATCTTTACCTGTTCACCTAGGTTTTACAGAGGGTACCCAAACATTTGTCTTGCATTAAAATCACTCTCACTGAATGAGAATGTAAGTTGAAGGTATGGATTGTTAACACTTGCTATTTCTTATTATTATTAGTTATGCCTTATTTTGCAGTTTTTCTTTATGGATGTACATAATAACTACTGATTGGTAGATGGCAACATTGGAACCAAGTACACAAGTGAAATGCTCATTTTTTGTTGAGATACAGTAAGTTAGTAGGTATTGGCAGTGAGAACGATCTGTTAAGTACAAAAATCTCATTTAAACATAAATGATTTGGAGAAAAAACAGGAAAGGGGTATAATTTTCTTCCATACTTATTAGAATTCAGTACTGAAACTGTTAGATTAGTTTCAAAACTGGTGTTAAATATTAGCCCCAAGAACAAATGTTGCTATTTAAATACAAAAAGTTTGATGCTTACTCCTTGATTAATTTTTTATCTGAAGATAGAGATTTTTGTGTGTATTTTACTATGAGTGCAGAGAATATAACTGATTCAACTGATGGATGAATTCTATTTGAGAAATGATGTGAAGAAAGCATAGCAGCTGCCTTAAGATATGTACTTATTCTTGTACATGGAAACCACAGTTTGAATAATAGGCACTTCCCCTCAGGAAAATTGGTTGGTTGGTTTGTTTGTTTGTTTTTATATTAGCAAGGGTTGCAGATTGGATCCAAAGTTCTTCAAAATTTTATTGAGTATAGGTCAACCATATAAATTATTTAATGCCTTCTATAATGATAACAAGCACAATAAGAAAGTTTTTGAATATGAATCATCAGTGCTGAGGTTTTTCTGAAATTATCAGTTTTACTGGCAACATTATATACCATTTTCTTAGAAGAAGAGATTTAAGAAAATATAAAAATGTAATCAAACAATGTGTATGGTACTACAGCATTCATAAAAGTTAGATGAATCATGAAGATAAATCAAGAGATTTGTCTTTATGTTCTTGACTCTTTGAAAAATGTTTTAGATAAAGACTATCCACCTGAAGTTCTTCTAGATAGATCATAGTATATAGAAAATTTGGTATTTTGTTTGTAACAAACTATCAAAAAAGTTGTAAGGTCAGTTATTATTTAAACAGGTTTTCTGTTGATCTAAAGAAGGTTATTGGCATAAAATGGCCATGTAATTGACTTAGCCATTCCTATAAATTGCCCTTAAGATATGCTGAATGAGACACAACAGTGGTGTATTTTAGTTTCTAGAACAGTTTGAAAAGTTCAAGAAAATCACTTATATAAAAAAATACGTCATTAAGGTCAGTAAAGACCCAAATTTAGTACAGAGCTCTTCAAGTTCAGGCATGGTTTAGTCTTGTTATAAATTTAGAATGTTTGATGTAGTTTTTTTCTGTATGGCATATGATTGCTGATTTAGAGAAAAAGACATTTGAGATCCAAGTAGCATTGTTACCCAGTATTGTGTGATCACATTTAAAACTGGGTAACATGCTGCCTCAGGTGAGATGCCCATATAGCAGTGAGTAACTTGGGGTCTAGGCTGAATGTAGATAGTATTTTTTAAAATTTAGATTTGTAAGTTTTGGCCGTAACATTTTAGTGCCTCTGTTGTTCCAATTTCTAGAAGTGAAGTTTAAAACTTCAGGAGTTTTAGGAGTCTCCATTAATTGAATAATTAAGAAAAAAGTGCTTTTGAGATTCTCAGCTGGAACCATGAGTCTACATTGAGGATGAGAAGGATGTTTTACTGGTTTTAGTTTAATGACCTACTAAAACGCTTGCCTCTCCAGTTAAAAGCTAGATTTTTCACAAGTGTCCTTCTGTTTTTCTTCAGACTACCTTTCAGTGTCATTAAGTTTAGAAGTAAAGTACTTGTAGTAGTATAGTAAGTTTGCACAAGTTCAAGAAATTGAAGTGCATTTGAAACAAATTTTCAATTTCTGAAATAATTGTGGACTGGATTCCATGTGTTTGTTCATCAGTTTAATAAATCTCAAGCAGTCATTTTTATTCCCTTTTCCTATTAACTGCACTGCTGAACACAAAAGCTGTGTTACGTGCAGAATGAGTGAGCTTATCCATTGTAGAAAGGAGTTATGTTTGGTATCTAAAGAACAATAACAGTTTGCTGCCTGACTGATCAATGCTGGATCAAGTTCACATTCCCAAGCTTCCACTCTCCCACATACGTACACAGGAGGCAGAAACATAGCAAATAGAGGGAGGACAGGCCCTCTTTTATGTAGAAATGTTGAGCTTAGACTTGTCTAATAAGGACACAGCTGGGCTTACATAGCAATAAACATAAGTTTTAATTATTGCTTGTAAAAACATCAGAAAAAATGCACAGAAGTTAGCACTAATTAATTTTTAGCCTGCTCATTGTTTTCTTTACTCAATGGAAACAAACCATAAAGGTTTAAAATATCTTTCATGCTACATTGACAGATTTTTTTTCTAGTTTTTGTAGTTTTTTTTCTATTAGTGTATAATTAGGAAAGAGTAGCCTTTGAGATATCTGAAACCCTCCAGTTTCAAATTCCTTTTAAGTAATTTTAGTGAATTGGAAGGGTGTGAAATAACAAGAAGTCAAATGCTACTCTAGGAAACAATATTTGAGATCTCTTTAGTTCAGAAAGAAAAAGAATTGGGCCTCAAACTGAGGTAAAAATCTTATGTGATAGGAACAAGTTGCTGTATACCCTCCAGAGTGGTCTATGATTTTTAAAAGAACACACATTTTACTTCCTGGAATTTTTTCCTAGGCTTTTAAAAAAACTTGTTTGTAGCTGAAAGGAGTGAATACGTGGGGAAGATACATTGTAACATGTACTCTGTATCTGAAATACATGCAGCCCTCTGTGTGCTGACCTGAAAAACTGTGATTTGTGGATTAACGTGTAGTGATTCAGTCAGAAGCTCAGAGTGATCCTGAGGGTTCAAATGCTGCTGCTGTATTTCCAGCTGGCTAGACTTGAGAAGGGAAGTTCTTGCTTTTGAGCCCTATCCTTTTTTTCAGACACTGCAGAAATGCTGAGTTACTGAATACTTTTTGAGAGCAGATGATAACCAAGTTTTTGTAACAGTCTTCATTCCATCTCCACCAGTTCATTGTCTTCCACACAAGTCAGCATGAGCAATGTTGAGATATTTCTCAGTTTATAGTACCTTACTTATTCCTTTTGACTTGGTGATGCGTTAGAGTCAGATTGAAGACACAGATGTTTATCACCTCTTCAAAAATGGAAAATAAGTGATTTTTCTAAAACTTATGCCATGTCAATAAAGAAGGAATGCTTTATCTATTCTGTCTGCTCCTTTCTAAGGTCAACGAAGAATTTAAATGCTGAAATGAGAATGTCTGAAGAAAGATAGTTTTGAAAAGGCTACAGAGCCAGTATGTGTCATGGTTCAGTTTATGGTTAATTGTCCTTAACATATGGGTCAGCAGTATATCCTGGCCAGAGGGCTGGAGAACTTTTGTTTTGAGTATGTTTCATTAGTAAAGCCATCAGAAGTATTTCTGATCACTTCAGTGGACCAGTAAAACTCAAATTTCAATACCTCTGGAAGTTGTATTTTATTTCTTCAACAAGAAATTCAACAAACAAGTGAGGTTCTATCAAGCTAGATCCAGGCCTTAGCCCCTCACACTCCCAGCAACTGCAAAAAATTAACTGTCTTGGCTGAAATTAGGACATTATCCACCCATTATTCTTTACCATTTATATCACGCCCAGATCCTACACCGTCCAAATGTATACACATACACAAGCACAGGTATAATTTCTGTATGGATATCTTCCAGGGCAGGAGGGCTGGTGTGCTGCTGGGGTTACAGTCTGCATCAGAAGCTCATGTCTGTTAGAGCAGTCCATACTCGTTTTTCATGGTAGCTCTGTTTGTGTCAGACACTGGCAGTGTCATCCAGCAACCAATATTACACTGTTCAACATTACAGACTCTTATCACCACAAAATCAAATCCCGCTGAGGTACACATCATGTTTCTTGGTCCCTCTGCATTACCTACCAAGTGCACTCAGGTCCTTGGGCAAAAATAATCTCAAGGATGGGTTTACCTGTGCTTGAGGCAGGACTAATCCAAGCTGTATTCCCTAGAACTCTTCTTGTGTGCATTATGGGGAATGTTTATCCCCTCCTACAGTACATGAGGGTTTTGACTGGGCAGGGACAGCTCTACTGGTAGAGCCTGGGGTGTTCACTAAACCAGGCAGCCTTGGCTTAATGTAGAGCCCAATGTTTGAAGGTCCCACCACCCTTTGCTTGCAATGTGTTTTTTAACAGTCCATTGTACCGTTCAATCTTCCCAGAGGCTGGCAAGTGATAGGGAATATGAAATATCCACCTAACACTGTGTTCCTTGGCCTGTTGTCCAGGAGGTTGTTTTGGAAATGAGTTCTGCTGTCTGAGTCAGCTCTCTCAGGGGTGCCAGGTCACCACAGGACTTGCTTTCCAAGGCCCAGGATGGTGTTCCAGGCAGTGGTGTGAGGCGCAGGATACTTCTCCAGCCATCCAGTGGCTGTTTACAAGAACACGTAGCACTTGCCTTGGCAGGCCTGCAGGAGTGTGAGGTAACTGATCTGCCAGGCCTCTCCCTATTTTTACTTGGACCATCGTCTGCTGTACCACAGAGGCTTTGCTTGGCCTGCCTGATCCCAGCACGTTTCACAGTTATGGATAACCTGGGATAGAGGGTCCATGGGCAAGCCCATCCCTCAGTCACGAGCCCATCTGGCTGTTGCATCTCTTCCCTGATGACTGGAGGTGTCATGGGCCCACCAAGTCAGAAATAATTCACCCTTCTGTTGCCAGTCCAGATCCTCCTGAGTCATTTTAATCTTGGCAGCTCAATCCACCCACACATTGTTGCAATGTTCTCCAGCAGCCCAACTCTTGGGCATATGTGGGTCTCATGAGGTACTTTGACACAACTTCTCTATTCAGGCAGTGACATCTTGCCACAGCTCATCAGTTCAGGTGGGTTTGTCTCTGCACCCCCAGTTAGTCTTTTTCCATTGTTCCAGGCACCTCCACAGAGCATTTGCCACCATCCACAAGGTAGAGGTAGAGCACTGGCCACTTCTCTCATTCAGTGATATCTGAAGCCAGCTGGGCAGCTTTCAGATCTGCAACATGACTTCTCCCACCTTGTCACTCACTTGCTTCTGCAGCTCTCTTCACAGGCTCCATATAGCTGCTTTCCATTTCCAGTATATTGTATCCCTACAATATGGCAGGAACTGTCAATGAAGAAAGTATATCACTTTTCATTTTCAGGTAGCTGGCTGTGTGGTGGGACCTCCTCAGCACACGTTGCCTTTTCCTCCTCCGATGATGATGGTCTGAAACTTTCATCTTGGAAGCAGTTAATTCCAAGATCCCTGGGTGACTGAGGTTCAAAATCTTGTTGTTCAGGACCCCACTTGCAATAATTTTTCTTTTGTGTCACATGATAGAGAGGATTTATAATCTGACTGTAGTCTGGAATATGCATCTTCCAAAAACCCTTAGCGCCTAGGAATGTCTGTGTTTCCTTTTTGCAGGTCAGTGATGATTGTCTTGGTTTAAATTAGTGTTATAAATGAAATCAGCCAAATTTTATCAATAAGGATTTTATTTTGCAAAAAAATTTGCAAAATCGAATTTCAGAACAGCCACAATCAAAGTCAGCATCGAGCCCGGGGTAGGTGCTGGATGAACTCCAAACCAGCCTCTTTTACACTGGTTCCCCCCAGGTTTGCAAACTGTCCTTTGGAGAGCCAAGTTTTATACAGGTTTTTTTGCCTGAGGCTATGCAATTTCAGTTTTTTTGTCCTTCTTGTGTCGTTACATATTCATATTTCTGCTGCCGGTCTGTTGATGAGATTTCCAAGAACGGAAGAGAGTTTGAGTAGATTTTCGGGATCTGGACATTAAAATGCATGGTCCCGAGGAATTAGATCAAGCATTAATCACCGGGTTGTTGGTAGGCCCATCTTGCCTGGGTGGACCCATCTTCTCTTGGTGTTTTCTTTGTTCTCTTGCAAATTACTCCTCTTTCTGGGTCCCGGGCAGCAGCTTTTGCAATCCCAAGTCATTTGTGTTTTATACATGAAAAAAAATGCTTTATACCTGATTTTATACATGTACAATAAAACGCGAATTATACCAACATGTATTACAGGTAATTTAAGGGGAACGCTCTAGAATGAGTTAGTTTTATCAATCCCCTTCCACCAATATGGAGAAATGAATACAAGTAGTTGTTGCAAGTGAAAAAATAATAGTTTACTAAAAAACCGAAATAGCAATAGGTAAAAAATAATAGTAATAGTTACTAGTTGGATAATTACAAAGTTGGTGAAATCTCATGAACCCCCCCCAGCAACAAAGAGAAACTCAAAATGTCAGCATATGCCCTTCCCCAAAAGGGCACCAGGCATGGGCAAGCACTGTAGGGAAACAGAGGGCAGGTGGTGGCTGCCCTCCCCACGCTGGGGTCAGGCAGGGGCTCCACTGGCAAACGCAGCTGTCAGACTGGCAGCGGGCACTCGGCTAGGGTGCGGGACTCGTGCGGGGCGCTGGCCATCCTGTCGGCAGCAGAGGCAGTGCGGCTGGCTGGGCGCCTCGCACTCCCGCCTTTCCGCCTCAGCCAGGCGCTGCTGCTGGGCTGCAGGGGCTGCACCGAGCCCGGCGCTCTGCTCCTCGGGGCCTGCAGCCAGGTGCTGAAAAATTCACTCTGAAACAGTTCTCGATTGTGACACGCAGCCTCTTCAGTTGCTACTGTTGCAAGTAGAGGCAAGAAAAAGCCAGAAGGCAAACCAAGCGGCCAGAGAGAGGCAAGAGGGAAACTCTGCCTCGGCGCCTTGACTGTTAAAGGTCCTGGGACAGCCCCAGCCCTTTCGTTCTGTTTGCAGCCCCAGGATCTCATAGAGACAGTAATGATTTTTGGGCACAGAGAGGTATGGAATACAGTAGTAACATTTTGGGTTATCCAGGACAGTGACATAGCTGCTGCATTGCTAACCGTGTCCATTGGACTCTAATGATGCCCATTTGCCGTTTTACTCCTAAATACTGAATTTTAAATGCTGAATTTTCTGGGCAAGTCCCTTGACTTTGCTTTATGGCAAAACTAGCCTTCAGGAGGATTTGGCTTATCTTCTCCCCTTTCTCTCTCTTTTTTTTCCCTTTGCTGTGTTTCCCCCATACTGTGATGCCATCACTGTACTGCAAGTGTTCTGGAGCCGCTCCCTTTCCCAGTGCAGTCTGGATCAGTCCATGGCAAATAGCAGGGCTATGTTTCCACCCCTGGGGCAGTCAGTTCCAAGTGCACAGCCCTCCAGCTGAAACCAAACTGTGGCCTGACTAAACCTGTGCTGCTAAAGGAATGGGAAAAAACACATTAGCAGTGTCAGTGGTGGCACCACTTTGCTGCCTTGGGCTCCAGTCCGTACTGAAGTTCCAGCACACCCAGCACAGCAGCGCTCAGAGGTGGCGTGACGTCATTCAGGCCACGACAGTCCACTCTGAGTTTCCATTCTCCACTGGACTTACACACTCACCATACAGGGCTGATAAAGGGTGAGCAAGGCTTGCTGACCACTCCCTGGGTGCCCAGCTCACAAATCCTCTCATGGGTGGGGACCACAGAGTCCCAGCTGGTGCAGTGATGTGGTAGGGATCAGTACCTGTTCTTCAACCCTCAGCAGTCCCACAGCAGAAGGGTCCTATGAGAAACCAGGCAAGGCATTCAGCTCTCTAATTTCCTCTGTCTTCACAGTGGCCATCCCAAAAGCCTAACAATGACCTTTTGGGTCTCTGATTACCCCTCCTGAGGTAATCTATGCCAAGGATCCATGTAGCTTCTGGGCCAGTCACAGAGGGGTGTTTTTGCCATTCACTCCCAGCCAGGCTCACTCAAGCTTCCAGTAGAGTCAGCTTTTGGGATTCCCTTGTCACCCCAGAAATAGAGATGGATTCTACCCCTACATGTCTTGATGGCATCAGGGTACTTTGTGCTCTGGTGTCACCCTTGCATGACTGATGTGCCAGGGCATTGGATCCACGCAGTCCAATAGATCTGATTCTCCCTCTCCTCTACCTGGCTGGAGTCAGGGCCCTTCTGGTCATGGTTCACTTCTTGTAGATATAGATGGAGGTCCTTTAAGACAACCAGAAGTTATATCAGCCCTTCTTTTCTGTCTGAGGGAGGACTTGCCTATTGGAAACTGGAGTGGCATTTATCCTTGAAAAAAATTTCCTGTGGTACCTGTTCTTCACTTCAGCTCACATACCCATGCTGTCAGTGCAGAGGTGGGTTTTCCATCACACTTCCTCACATCCTCTCTGATGTGATTCAGGTAAAACCACAGGTTACCTCACAGTTTGTACTCTCTCAAGCTGAGAGGTGCTAGCTGCGAATAGCAGAGACTGTGTTCCAATAATAGTGAGGCATGGGACATTTCCTCTCTAACTTACCTGAGACACCCGCATAGTAGTGAGAGCACCTGGTGAAATCAGGAGGGGAAAAAAAAAAGAGCATTTTAGCACACCCTGAAAATACCATATTCTAGATAATATAATCTGATACATTAATTATTTCTCTTGCATGTTATGTAAGATTATTTAGCACACCCTGAAAATACCATATTCTAGATAATATTATCTGATACATTAATTATTTCTCTTACATGTTATGTAAGATTATTTAGTAATAGGATTTAATAAGCTTATTATTTAGAGATCCCGTGCTCATGTGGTCAGAGATATTTTTCTTTATCAGATTATGAATCTGATCATGCAGCTAAATAGGTGGCTGCATGAGTGGTGACTCATCTGTACCTAGGAACTTTTTTCACAAAGCAGAGTTGCCAATGTGGATACGAAGAAAATATTTGTATAATCACTTTGAAAAAATATTCCTGCTGCGATATATGAAAGCTGTGTTGCAGTGTACTGAAAGCACATCCTCAAAGTTACTGTTTGAACAGGTTTTTGTCTCTTGAAGGTAAAGATAGTTTCAGGAGGAGCAAGTTTGACTTGAACAGAATTTCTCTGGAGGGATGTTACATTGAAAAGTACCAGACACAGCATGCTGATCTGGAAAGAGCATGTTTATACCAGCACAGCAACTCTCAGAGGAATTACACCATTTAGATGTATGATATCAATATAAATTAGCACTTTTCCTAAAAAATGGATAATGTCAGAAAAACTTGAGTTTTCGATTCAGTGGATAAAGCTGTATTCATGAAGACTGCACAAAATCAGTTTGAGAACTTGCTGTTTTAACAGGAGTGCATTCTGGGCTAGATTTTTTTTCAGTAATTTTTATGTGATGCTGATATACTGTTTCTTGCAATGTGGATGCATCAGCCATCTTGTCATTTTCAGATGTAGCCCACTGCCTCCTCAGTCTCTCTGTGAAGTCATGGTAGCAGTAGCACTGTTGAAATCCTTGCAGTTGTTTCCCGGTCAAATGTTTCAAGCCACATTTAATCAGCAAGTGAGCTACCAGATAAAATACTTTTTTGTATTTTTATTTTCTGAACCTTTTCACAAAAGACTAGAAGCCACATTTTTCCTGCTGAAACAATTTTCTGGTCACACAAATTTTTCTGAGGGCACATTGTATTCTTAGTTTACAAGTAAGCTAATTTTCTAATTTAAACTACAGTACTTTTTTTCCTCCTATAAATCATCCTGTTAATTCTACTTTAAATTATCCTTTTCTGATGTCACAGTGATGATGGCATTAGCCTGAGAAAGTAGTCTGTGCCATTCTAGCATGGTAGAATGAAACTGGTGGGGGCAATCAATATTTTGTTTTCTGTTCAATGGGAATTGTAGAAAGATACAAAACTGCAATTGTATACTGTTGAAGTTAGCTGTATCTTGTAGGAGAAAATTCCTTCTCTGTGTAGCTACTGGTGTCCATGTAGATATGAATATATAAATGTCAAGGTGTATGTGTGATGTAATATTCAGTAACTGAGATTCTAGAAAGGAGATGTTGGAAAATGACTTGGCTGCATTAGTTGTCAATTTCCTCTGCTTTACAGGAGCTCTTCCGAAGTTCATTTACAGCAAAGATTTTTATTCCTGCATTTTCCATTTTTTTAAATTTTTGCCTTCCAGTATCCAAGGACTGTTGAAAAGCCAACAAAATGGTATCAATTCAGTGTTCACCTTAGGTGAAACCACCTTCTTGGTTTATCAATACTGGTTGTTTCTGCATAAGAGTAGCACAGAGGAGCTTAAGTTACAGGCAACCTATGCAAAGGAAAAGTTCATTTTTATAGTTTTTCACTGAGTTGTGAAATACCATTAGTAGCAATCACAGCCAGAACAATTTTAAAATAGTTCCCGTTTCAATGTAAAATGAAAGAGTTGTTTGCTGCAAAAATATTCTCTTGTTTTCTAGGCTGTCTATGATTCTGCATGTTCATTGTGTGCTTGGGATCTGGTGTGACTTGAGTAAGAGCTGATATAAATCATTGCTTAAGTCCAGCATATTTGGTCTGTATTCACCCAATTCGTAGAAAATGCTACCTCCTTCTCCAGTTTTTCAAAATTCAGTTCTATTTAATCCTGCTGCTGCAAGAATAAGGGATCCTTATATGACATGTATAACTGCTTATTCCCAATCATAACTGTTGTATACGACAGATCCGTTAGCAGTCTCTGAAAGATAGTCTTCCTGAGTAAAGGTGGACATGCAGGAAGGACTAATCTCTAAATTTCTATTGTGAAGGGATTCAAGTATGACAGCCAGTGTCATGTGGACAGCAAATAGGATATAGATGGAGGCTAATGCAGTCATTTCCGTTTTAAATTTGGTGTGACACCCTATCATCTGTGTAAGTAAGCTTTTCAAGTATGGAGGAGCACAGTAGGCAACCAAATGTTCTTAAAACATCTTTTCTCCCATCCCTTTCTTTGCTTTGTTCCTTCCTCTTTCACAGCTCCCCTTTTCTTTTCCTCTTCCTCCTCTCTCTCTTCCCTGCTCTCTCCCACTCCCAGCAAAAATTCCAGCTCTGGTTATGAGCTAAATCTTACTGACACATCTATAAGCAAAGATAAGAGTTGATTGGTAAGAGACACGGCCAGTGTGCTGTGACCACCACTTGTTAGGTCCACCCTGTTTCTGCCATTGCTTTCTGTCTTCTGCATGCTATCTGTAAGGGCAAGTTGGCTCTTACCTGACACTGCAGTGCTATCATCTTAAGAGTAGGTGAAGTTAGGATGCGCACAGCAGTCAGCACCAGGGAACATCGGATGTTGGCTTCACAAGGTACATCACCATAAGTCAGTTAACTGAGATGAAAAACAATTCCTCTTGAATTTCCTTCACTGCTGTGCAGCCACTAACAAGAAAACAAGAGTTTGAACACACAGTATGTTTGTGTGTTTGAGGATTTTCATCCCAAATCAGCCTCAAGATCTGTAGGTCTGAAAATGTCTGTCATAACTTTTTTCCCCTTATTTTTTTCTAAACATTTTACAGTAAAGGAAGTACTTCAAGGAAGTCCTTTAAAGGACTTAAGGTATAAATATGTTTAATTGTTTCTATGGTCCAGTGTTTCCCGTAACTACTTCTGTGGGAAAGCACAGTCTAATCTGTTAACTGATCCAAGGAAATACTGTTTAAGTAGTTTCATTTATTTGTGTTTGCCAGTAACATAATTTTTTGTTCATTCCCTTTGAACTATGTTCTGTTCTTTCTTCATTTAACTACATTCAGTTCAAGAGTTAATTTGTAGACACTTTCAGAATTACCATTTAGTAGAAAAATCTATTGTGGCTTTACAAAGTAAAAGTGTGCTGTTTATACTAGTTTCAAGTAGACCTGTTGTGTGAAATGAAAAACTACAGTCAGATTTTCTTTTGTGATATCTCAGTTTAAAAAGTTCTTCTTTGTCTAATGCTTCGTAGTGATGTTGCTTCTATTTAAAGCATTGAGTTTGATCTTGGCTTTGATCTAAAGCTTTTGATCTTGAAAGAAGGATGTTGTGGCTGTAAAACAAAAAGGCTAGGAGAGATTTTTTTTTTTGCAAGTGATAAAGGCATACTCTCAAGATTTAATAGTCACTTATTGGATCTTTATTTACTTAAATGTCTTTACAAAGTACATCTAATTCTATATATTGAGGATTTGCTTACACACATGCTTTAATGCTCCCTATTTAGCTAGAGCTGAGATTTCCTTTTGAAGCTTTCACAGAATATAGCAATATATGAGTATAAATAATTTTCTAAAGAGTATGAATAATTTCTAAAATACTGACAATACTTTAGTAACATCATTTTAACTATAACAAGTATGATGCACTCTATCCTTTGCTGCCTCTTGTTTTTTAAGTAAAAACACAAAAGCACTTGATAAAATCCTAACTTAGGAATTAATAGTATTTGGATTTTGCATAGTTGACATAAGAAGGGCACAAGAGTACCTGATGAAGTCCCACACCTTAATTTAATGACCTGCTCACAGCATGTTGTTGAATAAATAAAGCCTATAGCCAAGGCATCGATAATGGGCTTGGTGTGGTACGGTATACCTACAAAGCTGCTTTGGATCTTGCTTTTAAGGTGCATTTCAGACCCTCCAAGGTAGTGTAGTTGCTGGATTCTGGAAGTGGGAGCAAGTACCAAGGCCAGTGCTGTAGCAGTTGGTGGCGATCATCCTTCAACTATCTATCACTAGGCCGTTCCTCTGTCCGTGAAGACCTGTGACAGAGCATGTTCATAGTCAGGGTCTCGAAGAGAGAGCCTGTGTCTAATAATGAGGCTGTAAACCGTGACGAGCATGGATGTGGAGGCTATGAATGGCCCTCCCGTCGGCGCGGAGGGAGGGAGCGCGGTCGGGCCGGGCCGGGCCGGGCGGGCCGTGCTGTGCTCCGCACCTGCGGGGCGGGGCGAATGGTGCCGAGCCGAGCCGAGCCGAGCCGAGCCGAGCCGAGCCGAGCCGAGCCGAGCCGAGCCGAGCCGGGCCCGCGGCCGCCCCGCTGGGGGTGTCTCAGGCGCGGTGCCCTGGCCGGGCCGCCCCGGAGCCGGCGGGCCCTGACGTCTTTAAGGCAGGCTCCTCCTCTCTCCGCGGGGCTCCGGGGGCCGGAGCGCGGGGGCGGGAGACCCTGAGGAGGTGTTTCATTTCCTACCGAGGGCTGCGGTGTGCCGCTGCCGAGCCGCGGAACGGCCGCGCGGCGTGGGACGGAACGGGGCGAGGCGGCAAGGGGCGGGCGCGGCTCCGGGGGCCAGCGGCGGTCGGAGCTCGCTTCCCCTGCGCTGCCGCCTCGGGGCCCCGGGGAGCAGAGCGCATCGCGGATCCTCCGCGGGCGATCCCGCCTCACCGTGCGCTTTCTGCCCTGTGTAGCCCCTGCTGGAGGAGGGAGAGACGTGGAAGGACTGTCAGCTCGTCCAGCAAGTGAGCGGCGAGGTGAGGAGGAAACCTTTCACAGCTGTTACGTTGCACCCGCTTCTTCCCCTTGCAGACCTGCTCCTGGAGTTTTCTGACACACCATCCCCACCCTGGCACGCTTTTGCTTTAAAAAAGAATTGCTTTTGTATTAAGAATAAAAATATTAGTATGGAGGAAAAAAACCCAAAAACCACCAAACGTTACTACTTTAGTCAGTAATAACAACCATGCCATCCAAATTTGGCTTTGGTAGTCTGGAACAGTGTTCGAGTGGGTGGCTGGAAATAAATCTCTTACTTGAAATAGAAGTGTAAGGGATAAAGCGCAGAGGTTTTTTCATACTGCGATGATAACTTCCCATTTTGCAACCTGGTCTGACATCAAAATGTTCTTTGTGAAAAAAACACTTAAACCAAAAGCTCTAAGATGAGGAACATCACCTCACACTTTGATCATGTGCAAGTAATAACCAGATTACCTCAGACCACATCACTTTAGAGAGGAAAAGTGGTTTTTTTCTTTTCAGTGAAGCAGTGAAAAAAGTTGTCTTGAGACTCTTTATAGCTTTTTTACTAATGCTGAGTAACACCATTAGTAAAAGTACAGTCGGGTTGCATCTTCTACCTAAAAAATCACCACGATTTTGAACTCCAGGTCGCAAAATGGATTCAGACAAACCGGAGGATCAGAAAAAGCAGCAAAAAGAAAATGAAACAGGATGAAGTTGTTTTCCAGCAGGTAAGCAATCATGATGTCAGTTTGTGTATGGGTCAAAGGGCAGAAGATTCAAAATGCTTTCTGATTATGTCTTCTTAAGCTTGGCAGAGATGTTATTTAGTGTCTTCGACAAGATAATAGTAAATGGATGTTACAGATAAGGTTTCAGAGTCAGTATGTAGATACAATGGCAAGAAATTAATAACCTTTTTAGACGTCTGTATTCAGGAGACAAAATTTTCGTGTATTTGTATTTAACTGGGACATTCTCAGAAAGAGACAGAAGGATGCTTTCATCAGAGAAATAAAGCCCTTGAGAGCTTTTGACAGGACCTGAAGCACTTTTTTCAGATACTGGTAGGTGAGAGACAATTTTTATGGTAGATATTGGGACAATAATATATGTGATGTGCTCGTTGAAAGAAAATATTTGTACTATGTTGTTGACTCTTCATTCAGAGGATGAATTCAGAAATCATCTGTCTGTAGACTAGATTTCAGTTAATGAAAATGTGATGATTATTTTAAAAATTACTACAGAAGATTTAAAAACCTGAATACAATCAAATTTAAACTGGCTTTAAACCAGTGAATTTTGATTAATCTATTGTGAAAGACCTGTTCTATAAGGTTGTGTTGACCATTTAAATTACAATTTGGAGAGGTAAGTTGTTAACTGATACTAAATAGCTGTGTTCTGTCTCTTGAGGGAAAAAAAGGTGAATAAAAATGCACTTCCAAATGCATTATTAGAACTGTGTTTTTTGGGTTTTTTTGCTTGCTTTGGTTTTGAAAACAAATTTATTATTGTATTTTAAAGCTCTTGTTACTTTTAAAGGATTAAAAGAGTAGTGTGTTGGTTTGCTGTTTCGACAGTGCTTCTAAAATGCATCATGAATCACTGCTGTTTCTGTAGCCAAATTCTTGATAGCATGACTGCCAGCTCCTGGGATATGTTGCCTTAGTATGGGCATTGCAAGTATATGACAAATGTCCACAAAGTACATTGTTGTGGGTGGATGATTTACCAGCTCCATGCTTAGCTAAAAATTGCCAAATAGAATCCTTTAATTCATGACTTTTCTTTTGTAGCTGGAATACATAATTTAGGAAAGATGTTCTCTGTTGTTGTGCTTTAGAATGGTGTGATCTAAATAGAGATAGCATAAACTGTTTCACCAGGTAATTCCATTTCTGTTCGTATATCTGTATGTGAATGTGTGTTTGTGTGCATGTGTAGCATTTGATTTGTATTTGATTGTAGCATTTGCAATCATTTTATGCTAAGATGAAGAAGATTTTTGTAAGATAAAAATTGTATTGCCTTGGGAATTTGTGGGCAAAATGCATTGATAGTACAAACCAGATTGCATGCATTTTGAAGCACTTTTTAAATGATGCAGAGTAGATCCTCTGTTACACCTTGAACAGCAGGTTTAAAAGTGCTTTATGCTGTTACATCAATCCTACTCTCTTTTTATAGGAAAAAGCTTCATTAGTGCAAAATTCCTTTGTACTAATAAAACTCATTTTCTGCTGAGGGTGTTGTTCTCCAAGTGTTCCATAGTTTGTGAGAGAGAACTTCAGCAGGTACCTTGCAGTGATAGAAATGCAAAACCTGATGTGTAAACATAAGATACACTCGTTGTTTCAAACAGTAATTCTAGAGCAAGGTCTGTGAGTAGACATATGAATTAAAATTGAAGGCAAGCATAACCATTGTATTCTAGTATCTATAAGTATAATTAATTCATGGAGATCCAGGGCAGATTCACAGCACTGCATTTGCAAGGTTCTTAACCGCATGGGAGGGAAGAGGTGTAGCAATAATCTTATATTTGATAGTAAACCACTAACTATTCACTGAGATTGGAATTTATGTTGCCTAGAAGATTGACCATGGCAATGGTGACATTTTCAGTAATGTTACAGATAAGAGAATAGCAGAGGAAAAGAGTGAGGGGATCTCCCTGGTGCTAGCAGAGCTTTATTATTTGGTTTCAGAGTTGGTTGCACTAGGTTTCCAGCCTTGACTTACTAGTGCAGTTCCTACTCAGTGTAGGTGGTGCTAACCTCTGTTGCATGAGAATTATTGAATTATTATTGAAGTTGTGTCTGCTTATAGAAGAAATAGCAATGTACAGGAGTTAAAATGGCATTATAAAAAAGTTAAAGTATCTTCAGAAATAAACAAGAAAACAAGAAAGAGAAAAGCATGTAATGGAAAAGTAAGGCTACCTTGAAGATAGCAGAGAAATAGAAATAAAGATGTGGAGTGAGAAGAGGGAGGTGAGAAAGCAAGCAATAATAAACACAAAAGTCAGAGAGTTGGTAGCAGCTCATATTACAACTGTGATTAAAATAAGAATGCTAATGTATTTTGCTACAGCTATAAAACTGAGCTTTGCTTTGATCTTGCTTATCCTTTCAAAACAAGCACCAGCTTATTAAATATAGCTTCTAAATTTTCAAAACAAGCACTAACTTTTTATATGCAGCTTCTAAACTTCCATCTGCCTGTGCTGTCAGACTTTTCACTAAGCTTTCATGTGCCTGTTATGTCCAGTTGTCCTCTATTATTTTTCTTCTTTGTGATAGGAAATCCTATTTCTAATACAAGATGGATGACTTTGCTGTACTGAGTCACTGCCAAATCAAAACAACTGCGTCCAAGTACAGAATCTAGGACAGAAAGATAACTGTATGGAATAAATGAAACTGAATAGTGAAGGAAATATTGCTGACAGCTGCTGAGGAATTGCTTATTGAAAAAAGTTTGCCTTCTGAACAGTTAAGTTTGTAGGAGCTGACTTTACATCCACTTATATGTATTTAAATAACATTTGGGGGATACTGTGTGCTGGATGAAACTATGTTCCTGTAGTGTTAGCTGTGCTCAAGAGTGGAGAAGCTTGTGTAGAAAGGTGTGGTGCTGCTTTCCAGTGTGGATCCACACGGCAGATTACAGCAGTGGAACAGAATCAGTGTGTGAGAAAGACTTCTAGCCGAATAGCTGAGGGTTCTCATACTTTAACTCTTATTTATTTAGGGTTTTTTCTGTTTGTTTGTAAGCTTTTTAAAAATTTTTTAAAAAAAAAATTTTGCTTTTTTGCTCTTCCATCTCTGAAACTCCTTATATTTTCTTAACACCTTTTATTCTAATTTTTTCTTTCCTGCTTTTTCATCCCTTATGTCTCTCACTGTCTTCTTTTGACTCTTTTGGTCACCTTCAGTACCATTCATTCCTTTCTATTTACTTTCAGTCTCTCTATCTGTTTGAAAGAAATAAAAAATCAAGTTGAAAAATTGAAAAAAAAAAGTTACCTTTTGTTCACCATGTTTTCTGCTTATAATTTTCTGTAGGTACTCTTCTTACAATGTGTGTACACATACACAAATGTAAATGCATTACTTTTTGCATTTCTACTTTTGTCCTCCTTTCTGTTCTTGTTTTCTATTTTTTTAGTCCTCATTTAATATTATGCTCTTCATATTGTCATGTACCAAGTCAGCATATTTAGCAGTCAATAGGTATATCAATACAGAATGCCATTAGTATGTGAAATTTAGAGAAGGTGTAACACAGTTGGTTAGAATTACTTGGTTAAAATAAGTGTTGTTTTATAATGAAGAGTATAATAGGACTGTTATGTTATAACTGTTGTTATGATGATGATGTTTGTTTTAATAGTTGACTGTGTCTGCTTGAAAAAAAAGATTCCATTATCCTATCTGTGTTAGGCAGAAGAAAATTATCTTCTAGTCAGACTAGTGGAATTGTGGCGTGTGATCTGTATCTGCTGTGGAAAAACATCTTTTCATTTTGAGACTAATTCACTTTTACATGACATTCCGTGTCAAAACATAAAAGCTGATTTGAAAATATTCCAGTGTTATAAAATGTATCATCAGATGACATAAAAAGGATTTAGGAAAAACATTGAAATAAGCATGCATATATATTCACATTAGATAAGGAACATGTTTCCTGCATATGCTCAAAATTGCATTTAACTGTTTCAGTTTTCGTTTGAGTGTATACTGAAACACTGGGGAGTGATTCAACTTTTCCAGAATAATTTCTGCTGCTTTCTCAGAAATACTGTTTTCTTGTGTTTAAAATTTGTTTGCTAACCACTACCAATGTGTCTTTGATTTTTTTCCTATTGGTTGTTGCTATTGATTCTTTGTGTCACTCCAGAGATTTACAATTGTCAGTATTTGAGCTCTGTTAATAACTTGAGCAAAAATTACTTCCTTGATATAGCTTTTAAGTTTCTAATAAAAAATAGAAAAACACAGATCAGTTGTGGGTGATGCTAATGCTAAATGCTGTCTTTGCCCTTTAATAATGAATTCGCCACCAAAAGTGAAACACAAGAAACAAATCTTGTAATTCTGTAAAATGAGTTGTCTTGTTATACAGCAAGTAGAAAATATCTCAGAGTTGCATTAAAAAATACTGATAAAGTACATGTAGTATTATAGAGCTGTTAGTTAACTAGGATATTTATTCAGGATGGTGTGCTTCTGCTAATTTAGGTAACAACTATTAACATATAATGCATAAAAATTACATTAAATCTTTAATTGGCATGTATTTTTTGTTTGTCAAAATGAGCATTTTTATTTGAATCTACCAAACTAAGGATCAAAACAAGGATCAAATCTGAAATAATCTGTTGAGTTTGTGCAGTACTTAACAGCTAAAAGAAACATGGCAAGAAGTCCTAAACTGTTGTTCAGTGATGTTTGAGTGGTGTTATTTGCTGTACCAAATTCTGTTAATTTCACAGAACTTTCTAAAAACCTTGTAAACTGGCCATCACTGATTACAGAATACATTAAATTCCTTTATCATTCAGAAATTTTAATGGAAAATTTTTCCCAGCTCAAGTACAAGACCTGCCATAAATGTTGTTAAGCTGTCTGGGAAATAGACACTATCATTTAAAAGCTTTTTTTATGAGTACATAAGAATATAATTTCAGGCCATTGAAGTAAAGTAATTTTAGTATTTAGTGCTCCATCCTCAAAAGAGTATTTGTGAATTGTTTGGAAACTTTTTAATTGTGCTGCTCTAAAGAGCTGTTGTTTTTTAGGATAGTGCTGTTTCAGAATTCACCTAAGAAACATTTAATAGAGTAAGAAAATACTGTGTCTGTGTGTAAAAGAAAAAAAAAACGCAAAACAACAAAAACAAACAAGAGTGAAATTTTTGGTATGGTAATTTTTTATTTATTTTTTTTAATAGTCCAGTTCTGACCACATCAGCTGTATCTTATTTCCAGTAGTAGTATGCCAGGATCATAGTTTTCTTTTTAATGGCACCCAATCTCTCTTAGCAAGGAATTGTTGTATCCATTTAATATGGAGCCTCCCAGACAGATATTAAGTTGTTAAAGAGTGAATGTGCTCATTACACCACACTAAGGTCACATTTTTAGATCAATCAAGCAACTTATCACCATGCATATGCTGTTCCCTTTCTGACTCTGAGATGACCATCTCTAAATTAGAAGGTCTCATGCCAGCATGGTTATGTATTGAAATGGTTTAAAGTTTGCAGATATTTACATCACTGTTAATTATAATTGTCCAAGCAAGCAACTGTTCTGTGCAATTGTAGATTAAGGTCACTTTGTTGTAAAAGACAAGGTTTGTTCAGAAAGGCAGAAAAAGGAAGTTTTAGTTAGAGGGGTTTGTTGCTTTTGATTTGTAGGAAGATTTAGTTACACATTTGTGATGGAGCACTGTTTGGCTATCAGTCTCACTGGAGGCATTTTAAGGTGATGTTTGTGTATGTTATCATGTGATGCTATCTAGAACTACATTACTGGGATTGACTACTGCCACTAACTTGTTCAGTCTGCTGTTGACTATCCTATTTTTGGTGGTTGAAACATGATGATTCATACCTTAGCTTAATAAAAATAAGTTTTGTCTTTAATAAAACAGGAAATGGAAAATGTGAGAACGGTTTTACTCTTTCCAAAATATAAAGAAAAACCAAAAAGCATTTGATTATTTTTAATACTTCTCAAATCTATGTCCCCACCAGTGTTTACACAGTGAATTCTGAGTGGTGATATAGTGAGTTCTGGGAGCAGAAAGAAGTCTATCCCTCTCTGGGCATTTACAACTGGAGCAGCATACCACATTTGGAAAAAAGTAGTGCACTGCCTTCAAACACTCCATAAGTTTTTTCCTACAGAGTTTTCCTATGGATTTTTTTATTAGCTGAGAATATATACTTGTGCATGCCAGCTGAATAATCTACTTGATTTAAATGTCCCCAGGTTCTTCTTGACTGTATTACTATAATGACTCTTAAGGAGGTTTGTTGGTCTGCTGGCTCGAATGTGTGCTTTATTTCAGTCTTACATGTGTTTTACTTCAGTCTTATATTTATTACACATTGTCAGAAATAGGCTTAACTATTTTTTGATGACCGGTCTTAGCTATTGTCCTCATTGTATGTCTATTTTCAGTTTGGATTTTGTTCACATGCTATATAGTAAAAGCACATGTGTGGTAGTCTGTAAGCGCAGACATTTTTTTAAGAAATGTGCAGGCCCAGAAGGTAAGGCTAGACCTTTTGCAAAGCCTGGTAAAAAGGTCTTGGTAGTTCTCAATCTGTTTTTTCATGGCCACAGTACTGAAAGTAATCATGGGTACAACTTAAAATACTGTCATTCTCTCCCCACCCAGAGTCCGCTAAGAAGCTCTTTTAGAGCAGGAAGGTAGCTTACAGTTGAAAGCAAATGCATTCTTTGTTGCTTTAACTAAATGGACAGGATTAAATTCTAAAATGTGTGTAAATTGTATCATACTCATTTGGTCTGTGCTGCATGTATTTTCTTGTGCTACTTTTTGTATGGGCACAAACCAAATTAACTGATCACAATTGTCTAACTCCCCACATCAGATGCTTCATGCGCAGGTTTTTTTGAAACCTGTGTCAGCATTTGAAATTAGACTACTTCCTAACATTACTCTGTGTGTGTGTGTGTGTGTGTATATATACATATATACTTAAATTTCCATAGTTTTGATGAAAAAATTATTACCAGTGACAATTTGCTTAATTAACTACAAGATATTTTTTTTCTTTGTCCTGTGCTGGAGCACATAATTATTTTTTAAGAAAAGCTTTTCTTTTTATCTGGAAAAATTGCTGATGAAAAGAAAGGCTGGGCAATTATGTTGCTCTGGATATCTTTTTCACTTTTCTGCCTTAAATTTAGGCATCTATTGGGCATTTTTAGTTAAAGTTATTAGACCTCTACATTGACCATGTTTGTTTAAGAGATGCTGTGGGGAAAGCCCACAAAAAAGTGATGGAGATGTGTGAGCTCCATCATTTTTGGTAATCTTAAAAGATGTGTAAGGAGGAAGATGATATTACTGTCCCAACAACAGGGACCATTTTTTGCCACTTTGAGTCTGTGAGATGGTTTGGGCATGAGACACAAGTTCCCTGCTGAAACTGGATTTCATTACTCTTCCTTCTTAAAAAATCTTATGTTTTGAGTTTATGAACTATATTCTGTGTATTCTTCAGGCTACATGCCCTAAATAAGCTGGACATCATGTCATGAATTTATTTAGCAGTTGTTTATTTCTTCACTCATACCTGAAATACCTGAGAAAAAAGGGGTCTTAGGACTTAGCATGGAACACTGATGAGGGTCGCATGTTCTCTCATCTACTTTGCAAAAGAAAATGAAATACAGCAAGAGAGTATTAAATGTTTCCATGCTCAAGCTTCTGTTTATTTCAAAGAAAAAATGGCATGTGTAGTGCCAGTTATGCAGTAACTGTAGTTGTCTTGTTTTTGTTTAATTTGATTTCTCTGTCTTGGCTGTACTTCTGAGAAACATGGTAAAGCTATTAATATATTAAAATGCTTTGCTGAACCGGGCCTTAGTCATTCATCCTCAAGATTTACTTTCCAAGTAATCACTTCCTCATTGGAGAGGAGATTTGCTTTCTCCTAATATTGCCCTGAGAATTTTTTACTGGGAGATATATGTCAATATTTTAAATTGTATCTATTTATTTTTATATCTAAGTCTTACAGCATAGATGACACCTTTGGGAGAGGGCAGATAATGTTTGAGGGACAGTAACTGTGGAATCAATTTGCAGAAAGCTCAGTTTCCTTTTACATCGTGCAATTTCCTCACTCCTCTTTTGTCTGTTAAAGAGAGACTGCTTATTAAAGCAACAGTAGGTTCCCTTCTGAGTGTATGCCAGTTCATACAAGATGGAATTGTTAGTTTACCACCCAAATTTACCTTTATTGTGGCTTGAAAAGTGTGGTCTATTTCTTCACAGCAAATTTTAGCCTGAGTAAACTTGCTAGATTTTCAAATGCTTCCAGAAGGAAGTAAAGAAAAATTGAATTTTATCTGTTGTGGAATACAAGCAACACACGTGTTCATATTTAGGACAAGTGATTGCATGAAGGGTTTGGGAAGCCACTGAGAGTGATTTCAGCTTACCCGATTTTATAGATGGGAATATGTGAAAGGAAGGTGCATTTTTAATCTCTTCATGGTTAATATAATTAATATACCATACTTTGGTTTTAATATCCCTCCCCTTATTTTGTAACATCTGTAATATTTTTTAAGGAATTAAACATTTGCTCTTACTTGAAAAACTAGTATGCTTATTTATAAATACAGGAGAGGAGATGTAACTGACAACAAAATGCTTGTCTGTAGTATATCCATTGCTCCCAATTTTACAGCAGCTCAGAGTGGCATAAAAGAAGCTGAGAAATTTGAGATACTTCAGAAGATACTACCTAGTAGCATGAATACAGTTTTTATGCAACTCAGTGTTTACAAAATATCTTCTACTAAACAAGTACCAAGTACTTTTTATATAAGGACCTCATTACCATTGTGTGAGATACCTCAAAAACACACGTCTCTTAAAATTTTCTGTCATTCAAAACTGAAGTAAAAACGTTTATCTTGATTTTACAGATCATAATCCTAAGCATGGAGATAATATCTGCTTGTCTGCAGATACCTAAGAAAGTTGGGCATGGCAAGGAGACGAAGTCAAGTTTTGTGGCCCAACGCAAACCTTAACACAAGGGCTGTCTGTATTATAGATAAGAATTGAATCAAACATTCTTCCATGAAGCAGTTAGTCCTCTCTGCACCAAAATGCATGCAGGTTGGTGATATTTTAACCTGCAGCATCGATCAGAACAGAACACAAAACAGGTCAGTCACACCTAGGGTTTTGGCTTCACTTCCCCAGTACTATGAAAGTTCCAGTGCGTATAGCAGTGTAATTGAAACAATGATCTTGAGCATGGGAGGATTCATCTTATCACTATTTATATTGTAATAGAACATAATTTCTAGTAATGAATTTCAGCTATAGTGATTTTAGATTATAAGTATCAATATAGGTGTTGGCTTTGAGTCTATTTTAAATACTAATAATTTTATGGACAACTATTTACCTTTTTGTCTTTGCTTGAATGTGTTATGCATCCTGTAATCTTTAATGCAAAGAGAGAATGAAATAATTAATAAAAGCATGCTAAATAATGTTTTTTTTCAGTGCAAAAAATTTTGATTATAAAAATTTCAAGCATAGTGTGATAAGATGTTGAAGGGCACAATAGCAGCCAGAATTTTGCCTGTATGTTGTGTCTTCACAGCATAGAAAGAGGTATGATGGCAAGTCTGTTCCTGTTTTATTAACTTGGAGGTAGTACAGAGTTGGAACTTATGATAAAGAAAATAGCATGCATAACCCTTTGCTACAGAAGTCTGTTCATTCTAGCGATGTGTGTTTCTTCACAACTGACATGAGACAGAAATGTAGAGTTAACTATCTTGTGTGAATGTCTTGTGTAGCTATTCAGCCTTCTGGTATAAAGTGGCACATGAGTAAATATTTAACAAGTTATATTTAATAGAAACTATCTGGTCAGACTATCAGGTTCTCTTTTGCTTCATCAGGAAGACAGGGATTTTTTCCGAAAACAACCCGTTTTGTACTTCCAGAGGGTATTTCATATCTTGCACTTGTTTTTAATCATTTAAAGCCAGTGAATATCCCATATAGGAATTTGTTTGAAGTGTTTTTAAAAAGGAAGGTTGTGTAATAGCAATGACCTAGATGGCATGTAGACGCTAAGTCTCTTCATTTGTTTTCTCTTGTCCAGAGCATTGAGATGGGAAGCATTCTTAGAATTATTTTCAGATTTTTAAAAGTCAGCCTTGATTTCCCTATATAACAGTAATCTCTTGGCTAGACCTGAAAACAGTACTGTTTACTCTTCAATAGTGCCATATGTTTGAAATTTTTTGTTTAATTTCGGTGCCTGTGTTGTTTTGATTTTTGTTTTTTTTTTTTAAATGAAGCCCTCAGAAACTTATACTGGATTTTCATAGATTAACTGCTTGAGTATAGAAGGAGGAGCTACCCAATGCATCCATGATTCTTCTTATAGTGTGCCTAAATCACAAAGTGTTGTCTAGTTTGCATGTGTAAGATTGTCTGTAAAGGTCACTTCTTTGCTCTGTAATTTCATTGTCTTTATGACATCACATTTTCTGTGACAGAAAGATGGCTGAGCAGTTAGGAGTCAGTAATTCTGGTTTTCTTCTTAGCTTATATCCTGCTTATTTTGCATTTACATATTCATTTGAGAAGTGAGCTATTGCTCCCAGTGCATCTTTACACCTCCATCATGGACCTGCAACTGTTTTAGTTGATGTATCCCTCTTTCTGAAATAAAAAGAAACTGAGTGCATCAGTGTATTTCTCTAGCACCTGCCATTGCTCCTCATTCCATTTACAGCATTAAAATCTGTGAAACTTGTAGAGTTACCTTAACTATGCATAGGCTACTGAATTACAAAATATGAGCTGTGCTATGTAGAGAGGGTAAGTTTCAAGTTCAGCATCTTTGTAAGCCAAAAATATTCTTATCTAAGTGTTTTGTTGTGACACTAAGTATCTGTAAAACACACTGAGTTTGGTAAATGTGAGAGTTCATGGGGTTTTTGTTTGTCATTGCTGGTGTTAGAGCAAGACTGATGGTTTCAAGTAAGGGAATTCTATTCTTTGGGCTGCACATATGTTTTTCACTATTGTACCTGTATCTGTAGTGCAATACAACTTGATGTGTCCAAATCATCTGGTACTCAGTGATTGACTATATTCCTTTTATCAGCTTATCTTGAGTCATCTTGATTTGAATGTTTTCATTATCATCAAAGCTTAGAATAAGCCAAATGCATAAATTGTGATCAAAATGCCTTTTCATGACAGCATAAAAATCCCGTTGTGACCCAACAAATCTGCTATGGAAAAGTTACTTTTGAAGACTAGTGACTTTTATTTGGCCAGAACATTGTGAGTATCTGTTAAAATTTATAAAAATCTGATTATGGATGCTGAAACACGAACTCTGGATTACTCATTTACCGATAAAAAATAAACCTCCCAACAGAATAGCTTAGTCCTAATTACACAGAAGAAAAACAGGAAAATGAGAGAAGTTGGATCAATATACCATCACCTTCATTATTGTAATTCTAATTATATTTAAAATTTTAATAAATTTCTGAGTCACAGTAGGTGAAGTGACCAATTATTATCAACACATATAATATCCTTGAGGTTTCACAGTGCTCATTGATACTCATATGTTGTCCAAGGAGATCCAAGTAGACATAGGAAAGGAAGAAAGGAAAGGATAGGTTTGCAAGGAGGCCAGCCTGGGGTTGCATCAGGCACAGTACCACCAGCCAGGTAAGGAAGGGGATTGTCCTGCTCTGCTCTGAGCTAGGATGGCCTCACCTCCAGCATTGTATTTTTCTATACAAGGAGCAGCTGAGGGCACTTGGTCTGTTCAGCCTGGAGGAGGCTGAGGACAGACCTCACTGCAGTTACAACTTTCTCACAAAGGGAACAGGAGGAACAGGCACTGATCTCATCTCTGTGGTGACCAGTGACAGGACCCCTGGGAATAGTCTGGAGTTGGGTCAGGGGAGGTTTAGGTTGGATATCAGGAAAAGATAAACCAGAGGGTGGTTGGGCACTGGAACAGGGTCCCCAGGGCAGTGGTCACAGCACCAGCCTGACAGAGTTCAAGAAGCATTTGGACAGTACTGTCAGGCACATGATGTGACCCTTGGAGTCAGGAGGGCCAGGAGCTGGACTTGTTTGTTGAGGGTCCCTTCTAGGTCAGAGTCATCTGTAATTTTAGAAGGAAACTCAAAGCTCAAGGTTTTTGATTTGTGTTCAGCCTCTCTAGCACCTGCATTTTCCACTTCTGGGTTCTGTTTCTGAGGGCGTTTTACAAACAACTTCACTAGTGGTCTGTAAAACACTCCAGAGCAGGACACAAGTAAAGTTGCTTGAAGTTACAGGTAAGGAGAATTTGTCTACTTATATTGCATTTGATTTCAATGTTAGAGTTAGGGTATGGGAATTAGAAAATATATGAAGGGAATGTCCAGTTGAAGATGTCCTTCCTATTCTGGAAGCTAGCTTAAAGTGCAAGTGCCTTTTCTTTTTCTAGTTTATTGAATTTATTGCCATCTTGGCTTAGTTAAGAGTGGCTTGGGTGGGTGTTTTGCTATGCAGACTCTTTCCAAAGCACTGGCAAAGATTTACAGTAAATCCAGCTGAGTTTCCCTGAGGGTTTGGGCTGAAATTCTGACTTTCATATTAAATTAGGCATGGTTACAACACAAGAATTATTTGTGAAATTTTAATGAAGCACGTGACCAGCAAAACAGGCAACAGGGATGCAAATTATTGGTTAAAAAAAAAATATATCCAGTATACAACGGGCTCTTATATGACTTGAAGGGACGTAGGTAAAAAGATAGCCTTTATATGTTTAAAATAAAAAACCACCCCCCCTTCAAACTTCTTTGTGGGAGTTACCCTTGTTTGAAGATTTCGCCTGAAAAAAGGGCTTCCCTTCTTTTTCCTAAAGACCTGAAACTTCAGGCAACTAATCCATGTATTTCAACCAGACAGTGTTTTGGGGTTTGGTTTTAGTTTTTTCCTGTTCAGTTGTGTTTTTGCAATACTTTAAAATACTTTGGCAACTGATTTCTTGGGTGTGGCAGTGACCAAAAGTACTTGCTATTCATTTCCATGGCTTTATTTTTATCTCTGTTATTCTTATTTTTTATGTCAGGCTGCTATTGTAAGACCCTTAGTATTTTGGGTCTTACAATGAATGAGAACTATGGCATAAACCTTGTCCCATGCCACTCCAGGCAGAAATTGCTATGAAACATGGAAATGACCCCTGGAATGCCACTTTTTTTTTTTTTTTTTTTTCCCAGTTCAGAATTGTGCTATGCTTTGAAAATAGCTGTGTCTTTGACAAGTTTAGATTGATGTGTGATTAGAGAAAAGTGTGTTAAAAATTCTGGCAATTATCCATCTACACTTGAGTCTTCTTCATGGTTCCTGCTGGATTAATCACTTGCTTATGTCAGAATTAGCATGGCTGTGTGCTTAGAGGGAAAGATAGAGGGAAAGATAGTGACATAATCATGAAGTAGGCCCTCCACATGGCAAATGCAATCCTTTTATTTTCCTTTCCTGTCTTGCATCATATTCCATCTGTCTGCATTTCCACATTGGTTCCTTGTAATTTTCCTCTTTATTTTTTAGGGAAGACTTGATTTTCAGCAACCTTGTACATCCTCACTCCATTTGCAAAAAAAGGCTAGCATGAGAATGAAAATACATTTCTAACCAGGGAATGTTTATAAATGTATTACTGTAATGAGTACCTGTGTTTTACCTGATATAAACCCCTGTTATGCTTAGGTGTTTCTGGTTTGCTTGTGATAAAAAAAAGAGGGAGATGATGAAGGGTTAATGTCTGCTTGTTTTGTGATTTTTTTAATTGAATTGATGGGAAGCAAATACACTTTTTTATGGAGCAACTCCATGCTACTACTGATAGACTTGTCTTTTTTTTTTTCTTTTTTTTTTTCTTTTTTGTAGCATTATGCATCTGTTCTTGTGGAAGATAATGTAATATATTATAAACTGCAGAGACCTGATTCTTTGTGACTATGCCTGTTTTAATGTGATGAAGGAATTTAAGCATGTTAGGATGCACAAAATATGCTAAAATTGCAATTATATTAAGAATGTGATGGATTCATTTTAGCTCATATATGAATGAAACTTCATGTATCTATCTTCTCTTTGTCACAAATGGAACACTCTATTGGTGTTGAAGGTGTGCAGTAATTCCCAATCTTTGCAGCCTCTTGGCTAGTTCAAGAAAATTTCTACATAAAATGTTTTGTGTTTTTTCTAATGTCTTGGCTCCCATGCAGAAGCAAAATATTAAAATGTTCATTGACTGCACTGCTTTAAATTGGGCTATCTTTTGAAGTCTTTACGAAAAATTCTATCTTTGTTCCTGAAAAATCTTAAAAACTGTCAAGTAGTTTGTGGGGATTTCCGGGTCGCAAGGAGACAAGAGCAGTTGTTGGTTGCTATAAAGATGTTTATTGTATGAATGCATCAGTCTTGAAGGCAAATAATTCAGAGTATTAAAGTCTGTACTGAAAGCTTTTGGTATAAAATCCCAAATTCTGAGCAACAGCTTCCTGGCATAAAGTCCTATTGGTCTGGATGGCAGCAGAAGCAGTTGCAATAGTTCTTTGGTGTGATGATGGTGCTCCTTGTTTGTGGTGGTGGTGGTGGATAGCATTCTCCCCAATACAAAGGATTCTATTCATAAATCATCTAATTAGCTAAAAACACAATTCTAAAACATTTTTTCTACACCAATCTAAGCTTAATTCTTAATTTACAAAAGCAGTGTCCATCCTTACCTAAATTCAACATATAGAGAATTATCTGTTTATTGTCTGTTACATGAATAGCTTTGTCTGTCCTATCTAGAAATGCAGGCTATGTTTTCATTATGTTTAGGACTAAGTTAATTCTGTAAAGGGTAACATTACGGAACTTAAAACTAGGCTTTAGTTTTTTAGGCTTTTACTATCTAACACAATTTCTTAAGGTACTTAAGCTGTATTTCTAGTTACTTAAAACTAAAACCTACACTCTTCATGACTATGTGGTCTAATATATTTTAGTTCCTTTCTCTCTCTGAGGGACTCAGAGAGGCTTTTATTTCAGATTCCAGAAAAAAACTCCTGAAAAGCAGGAGCAAGGAGTATGGGGGGAAAGGACAGCTTAAAGCTGATGGTAAAAAAATACAATCTGTACATACTTGAATCTCAGATAAAGTGGGTTTTGATTAATTGCAGGATAACTTATAACAAAAAGCTAACTGGTTAAACTAGGAGTTCCTATTATTAATATAATAGAAACATTAAAAATAGAATTCACAACAAACAGGATGTCTGGTCATAACAGTGCAGCTTCAGCTGCCTGGTGTTTGTGCAGCTGACCTTCTGTGCTGACATCAGACAGCAGTGAGGAGCCTCGTGACTGTGAATAAGAGTCCTGTTTAATCTGCTGACACCAACATGGTAGCTTGTGGAAGGAATGAGCTAGCCTTTAAGGAGTAATGTGAAGAAATTAATTAGTACCTCCAGGGAACAGCATATACACCACTCCTGTTCTGTTGTTGACACATCCCTTCTGTAAAGCTTTAGTTTTGCCTCCAGTTGTGGCCAGTGGAACTTTTCGATTTCTTTTTAATATTAGTGTAATTTTTTTTTTCTCTGATATTAAATTTGGAAATAGGGTGTGAGTAGTATGGAGACTTTATTTGAAGTTCCTAAACTACTTGTACCAAGAGGATTAACAAACCAATACTTATGGGAGATGGGCTGTGCTGCCCAGGCAAAAAGACAAAGTGAGCATTCTGTGCATCATGGAGTGCATTCCTCCTTGACCATTTACAGTAGGACTATTAAGGAAACACCTTCTTCAGCGCAATAGGCAGGTGAACATTCCTGCAGTTTGAGGCCTGAACCAGACTGGCTGACATTTTAGCACAGAGAACATTTTGTGTTCACAATCCCTGCCTATCATGTGATGGCTTATGAGAGAGTGAGGCTAGCTCTGGAGAGCTGCAGCACATGGGGCTCTCATAATTGCCATAGGCAAATATATTATTTGCATTCATATTGTTGTGAAATGTGGTCAGCTGGGCCAACTGCACTTAGTTGAAATTAACTTTCTCTATTGTGTTCTCTTGCTCTCAAAATTTGCATCTCTTTCAACTGAAAACTGCCCTAAGTTTTGAGGGGAAAATCTGTGAATGTAGCAAAATAAGAGGTAAAAGGTATCTAAGAATATTGGTCTCAATTTGTGTGCTAAAGCTGTACATACAGATCTTCATTCTGATTCATTGCTAAGTTCTTAGATTTTTGATTGTACCCTACTTTCTGATTTTTCTTCCTCTTCAAGGAAAATGTTTGCTTACAGCATAAGAAATTCTATTTTGTATCACCATATGTATTAATGGTATATTTGAAATAAAAGTTATAAGCCAGGAATACCTATTTCAAATATTTCAATATCCTTTTGCCAAGCCATTTGTTTACTCTCTTTGAAAAGAGAGATATAATGTTCAATTAACTGAAGGAATGTACAACACTTAAATACCACACCCAGCCTGCTTAGGAGGACAATATATTTTTTGTGCCTACATGCCCTTGAATAGTTATGGGGAAAGTTTTGGGTTGGTGTCAGTTTATAGTGGAAAAGTACAACTCTGAAGCTATTGTTTGAAAAGACAAAATGTGTATCTGAAACCAGCATGCTGGAAGAGCATATGGTACAAGAAATATACCTTTCTTATAGTAATGAAATGGGATTGACGAAAAGTTCTTGTCAAGTTTTAATGGCCTCTCAGACTGGGGGAAGTTTTCTCTGAGTTCTTACTTATGTTCTTAAAGAAGGCACAGGATGTAGTGGGTGTGTGTGGGCATATGATTTAGCTTTCTCCTCTTCTCTCAAAACCAAAAAGAGGTGCTGTGTTTTAAGCAATGTAACTGTACACTTTTAATTGGTTTCATTATAACTTTTATGTTTGTTTGTTTGTTTGAAAGAGATGATTTTAGAAAGAAATTTGGCAGTGTTGCTTTTTGATTTTGTTGGGAAAGTGTGATTAATTCTTGTTAAGTCCTTGCTTGGTCCTCTTCAGGAATCATCTTTCTGTGCTATCAATATCTCAGCAAAGTAAGCTAGGCTTGTGGAACACCAAACACATTTGTGTCTGTGACAGGAGGGGATGTGGATTTGATTCTGAAATGGTTGGTCTGCAGCAAATGCACTTGACACCTACAAAAGGCTTCCTTCCTCCCCACCTGATGTCCTCACCAGCTGTCCTGACTCCCTGTTTGTTGAGGTTCACATGCTGGGGTGTGAGCAGAGCTTCACCTACACCTTACTTGCTCTTTCT
Source organism: Cyanistes caeruleus (assembly GCF_971803275.1). Taxonomy (NCBI): domain Eukaryota; kingdom Metazoa; phylum Chordata; class Aves; order Passeriformes; family Paridae; genus Cyanistes; species Cyanistes caeruleus. The sequence continues at coordinate 42,764,580 of NC_141732.1, read as the reverse complement.
GCAAAGGTATGCTAGGGGTGCAGCAGCCTTTTCTCAAGAGTATGAGGAGGCATCCTACAGCTCAGATGGTTTGAATGTTAATCATCAAGTAGAAGGCCAGGTCCTTAAGTGTATAGGCTATGTTGAGGGTGTGGGCATTGTCTGCATTTCTCCTTGCTGACTTTGAAGCTATACAAGAGCCAGCCTGCCAAGGTCTCCTAGCTGATCCCTTTTGCTTTGAACAAGCTACAGTAATTCATCAGAGGATGCTCTTAGAGTATCGTGCCAGCATGGAGTATGTTGAAGCTCCTCACTGCAACTAATGCTAAAAGCTGGAAGCTTTTAAATATGTTTTTTAATCCCTTGTGTTACCAATTCATATGGTCTGAAGTGATCAGGTTGATAAATTTCATGACTCCAGGGTGAGACTAAGAAAAAGTGAAATGTGCTCTTTCATATATTCTGGCCACAAACTATCACAAAACTGAAGTTTTCTTACCTTCTGTGCATATATCTACAGGGCAGTGAAAAGCTACAAATAGTGCATTCTCAATCATCAATACACATTATTGATGGTAGGTTTTCATAGGAAATTAGCAGGCACTTGTCTATAGTGGATTGATGGTAACTTGGTTGTATTTTAATGGGACACTTGGATCACGTCTTCCATTTAAATGTCACTAGATACTTATTTTGTTTCCAAATAATAACCTTTATGAAAAGAAGAAATGAGGGTGATTAAAACCATAAACCATAATCTATTCAAGATTCAACAAATTCTAGTTTTTTGAGTCAGAAGCTCTATCTTCACTTTTCATTTTTGTGCATACCAGGTTTCTACACATAGGTGCACAAACCAAAGACTGTTGCATGCTTCTGTGAAGCACAGTTCCCAAAAGAGGAAAAGCAGACTTCCTAGTCCAAACCATATTTTGCCTTTTATTGGTCAGTTAGACATTTTAATATTGGGCAAATTTCAAGTCTAAGCAACATAGTTCTGTACCAATGTGCTATTCAAAGGATTCAGTCCTCAAGCAAGCTCATCACACGCATGTGATGCCCATGTCCACAGTAGTCTGCAGTTTATCAAGTGAGGTGAAAGACCAAACAATTGAAGACTTCAGACTTAGCTGAAATTAGTAGAAATTTTTACAAATGTGGCACACACACAATTATTGTTCTGGGAATGAAGACACTGAATCAGTGTTAGCAGATATGGTCTTTTAAATTATTTTTTGTTGTTTTAAGTTTACTTTTGAGTTTGGAATTTAAACTTGAGGACCTGAGTAAAACATATATGTCTGGCAGCTGTGATGAAGAAGAATTGTGTGGGTTTTTTTTAGTCCCATGCTGTATTTAACTTCACTGGTTCCATGTTTTATAGGCTACAATGAAGCTAGAATGCAATACTCCATGTAACAAAAACCTAACAATACTCTTGGAATGAATCTATGTTAGTTTAAAATAATTGCTACTACATATATTTTGTCTAATGAAAACCTGAAACTTAATATAACCTGGAGAATGCAATGGTACTGTACCAAAGCAATACAGAACTAGTGCTCTACAACAGCTTATGGAAAAGCTCAATTGTTTTGTGATTGTTCTAGTTTACCTACATAAATGTTTGTACTACAGCAGCATGACAAATAATTGTCCGTTTTAAAAGGTACTGAAAGAGTAATTTAGTGCCCAAATACATTAGCTACTGTTTTACTTTTTAGAGAAATTCAGCTGCATAGATAGAAAAGTGACTGAGCCTCTCTGGTAGTTCACTGCATGTTCAGTGTTTGTGCCTTTCAAATTACAGTGAGTAGGTGTAAGGAATGTAAATTGTCCTGAGACACTGCACAGTATGTAGAGATAGAATGGCTGCACACAGCAGTATCTGGATCTTCTTCCACAGTGAAGTGAATACCACTTCATTTTGTGATCTCAGAAATACCAGTTTTGATAGATTAGTGTGGGATAACAGGGTGCGTTTGTCCAGCCACATAACCATAGCATGGCTGGAGGAATAGGAATGCTTAGTGACTTGCATTACTTTTCATAGTTCTTTACAGATATGGTCAGAACTTTGCTTTCACAAAAATAAAATTCAGTGTAAAGATGTTTTTTAACAAGTTTTCTTCTGCTGACTGTTGAGACAGTAACTCAAGACTTCTTCTGCTGTCATGTTTATTTTGTTCTGGCTGCTGTAACTTACAATGAAGTAACTTTCCTGGGTGTCCTGGAGGTTCCTCTGGATGTGACCTTCACCAGATGAAACAGTGCAGCTCTGTGTAAGCTTGGGAGAGGAAACTATGGATTTTCTGCATCTTTAACTGGATGATAACCCTCAGTGAAGTAGGCAGCTCTGTGTAAGTGTCTTGTGAAGTTTCCCACTCCTGAACTGAATAGTTGTGTGAATGTTCTCACAGTTCCTCTCTGCAAATATTGCAAATACCTCTGTTCACTGATAGTTCCCCACTGATTTTTAGGCAAGATATTTTACCCAGTTTATAGAGAAAGAAATCGAAAAGGACATGTGAATGCATGCCGACATATTAGGATTTTTATTAGTTTTTTTTGTTTGACCTAGTACAATCTCATTTGTATATTACAAATGGATAGATATCAGGGTTTTTTTCCACAGGGGTTTTCTGGGGTTTTGGGAGGTTTTTTTTTTCAGGTTTTGTTGGGGGTTTTTTGTCTTTTTTTGTTAGAAAGATTTGCATTGATTTTGTAGTAATATTGTTATTGAGGGTGATTTATTCCACTTCTTTTCTTTTGAGCTGCTGAATACTAACTGGCAGATGATATTTCACATTGTATAGTCCTCTCTTTTTCAGGCAGGATGGCATTTCATACACAATACTGGATGTCAAGGAATAATCTTACAGCATCTGGAGTTGCTGTCTATCTTCAGGCTAGGCTGAATTCTTTAGCCTAAGATCTTCTAAGGCATACAAATGTGGATAGCTAGTAGTTTGTGCTTCAGTTGACTTGAGAAGTTACCCTAGTGCTGTACAGGTTTTTCTCTCCTTTCTGCTAAAGTCCAAGCCCTGGGCTATCATCACACTTCTCTAGCATGGCTACCAGGGAAGAGGTTAGATGTGAAAACTGAGTCCTCTACCACTATGTTGCATTGAATGGCAATGTAGGTCACTTAGACTAAGGCTTTTATCTAAATTACATGGCATTCTTTCTTACTCTTTACCCTTTTCCTTAGTTATAATTTCCTATGATGATATATTTGCTTCAAGGACATTCCCATCTGATTTCAGAGAAGAGGAAGAAAACTGATCAGCTTCCAGGAAATTCCTTTGGTAACTGCAGGGGCTGGGCTTGTGGTATCGTATTAATAGTTGCTCCTCAGAGATTTTATGGATGCTGTTTTTCACCTCCTGAAAGAATCAAGATTATTTTAGTCTTGTTTCCTATAACATATGCTCACATAAAGCTAATTTTAGTGTGTACGCATTTACCCCCATATGTTTTCTCTTGTAACCTGGCTTTTTTTTAATCATGTGTAAGAGAAAGATAGATGTCAAAGACAACCAGTAAACACTAGCCAGGTAGAGGAAGGAGAGTCATTAAATCATGACATGGAAATAGAGCTTGTGATTTGTTAGACACAGGGGATCTCTCTCTGTAAAAATATCCTAGAAGTTTCTGAATAAATTTGAGAGTTGACAATCAACCACACTGAGGAGAAACATGGGAAACTTACATGGGGGGAACAACACAATTTGGATGCATGATGCTTCATTGTGATGGAGCAAAGCTCTTGCTTGTGTGACCTTGTATCATTCTCAGGCAGTAGTGTCAAAGGGACAAGTAGAATGTGGGGTGCAAGTCATAAGCAGAAAACAGGATGTGTAAATCAATTTCTCCTTTTGATGCTGATGATCTGAATTCCTTTGGGCAAAATAATTCCCCTTAGATATTCTACAAATGACTCAAACAGTTGCTCATTTCCAGTGTATGATCTGTAGACCTCTGCCCCTGAATGGGCTGGTTTTGCCATACATTAACTGGTTTTATCTTCCAGCCTCGAAGATCTATCCATTCTCTCTTGCACTTCGTAGTACTTTTTCAGGAATGACTTACATAAGTATAAAAATAAAGAACTTTTTTCAAAGAGGAGTATTGAAGATAATTCAAAATTCTTGATGTTATAACCATGGTTTGTGTCGCACTGCAGTTACTGCATGCCCCACTGTATAAGGGGAACATGCAGTTGTATTTGTTGTGATGTTAGCCACATGTGTGGCATGAACAAGACTTCTGATGTATCTTGCTTTTTCACACTTTCATATAGGATAACGTAATGTGATCAGGCAAAGCTGCTAGGACAAATGCAAAGGTAGTAAATACATTCTGGTGAGGTTTTTAGATTAATTAAGTTCTAGGGCTAACTGTTGAAATATCTTGTGAGGGGATTGTGAAGAAAACACAAAATCTGCCAGTATATATTTCCTAGTTTTAATTTGTGAATTAAAGTCTTAAGGAAAATTGTATCAGAGGTGTGCAGGCTGTTCTTTGAACTTTCTGGGAAAGATTAGTTTTGTCTTTTCCTCAAAGTTAACTTACACTGACTGTGCTATATTCATTTAGACAAAGTTAGCGATGAGCTCCACTTGGGTTGTCCAGTCATCTGAGTAGTCACGCTTGCTGTCTCCAAAGCTGGACTAAACCTGAGCCAATTTCAGATGATGCTGCTTGACCTCTTACACAGAGTGCATGTGCATAATACTATTAACTAGACAGAAGTATTTTTTTTCAGACTGCCTTACAGACCAATTTAAAATACAGCTGGAAACTCATCCCAGCTTGTTTAGGTACATTACTTCTCTCATAGTCTAGTAGTTGGAGGTAGTCAAATATGCTGTGTGTGCATCATTAGATAAGATGTATTATACTTTGGTAATGAAGAAGCAATTTCTTTAAACTTGCCTAAAAGTAAACAGAAATAATTTATTTTTCACTTTATTCTTGATTCACCTAGTTTGTTGATGTATAGCTAAAAATGCTGTGACAAGTGTGTATTTTACTTAATTTTCCCTTTGGGAGAAGCCTAATCAGACAGGAATGTTTCCATATTAATCTTATTAAAATTTACCAGTCTCTCTTTCCCTGCCATGAACTTTGGCATATGATGAGAAAGAAGAAGAGACAGAGCCAAGACAATATTCTTAGGGACTGGATATAACAACTGATATCCCATCACAGCAGCAATGAAGAAGTCTTGCATTATCTGTGTGGGCAGAGCAAGTTGTGATGATCTCTCTTGTTCCACCTGAAAGCATAGTGGCCTATGAAGCAACTTCTGTTTGACATTATGCACAGCCTTAACAGACAGAAAAATCTTCATTCTTATGGTTAGTAATTGCATTAACTCTGTTCCAAGATTTTTCTGGTGCTAATTCACACCTTTCTCTGGCATCTTATAGGTAAGGAAGAAAACACCGGTTTTCTCTATGTATTTTGCTGCAAGGTACATATATGCATGTGGGTGGTATGTGTCTACATGCATCATAACTTCGAAGGTTTTTACCTTCAAGAAGCCCATCTCTGACTGTCAGGAATGTTGCAGCTGTCAGCAAGAGTAGATCAGTGACCATTTAAGTAAGCTGAAGTCCTTCTGTTACCTACCCTGTGGGCAATTTTTCATGGTATTTTCCATGTTAGCAAACTTTTAGAATTGTCAGAGCTTACAGGACATTCTTTCCTAAGTATGAATCGTCCTTCCAAGTTTCCTTAAAGAACTTGGAGAAATAAGTTGTTTGATTACACAGTCCTTACTGTGGTCTTCCATGATATTAACCAATTAAACTCTTAAGAGCAAGGGAGAAGGGAGTATCAGAAAGGAGGTGTTATGTCTCTTAGTCCCTCCATTTGTTTCTGCTGGCCCTTTTCTTTTGTTCTCTTTCTTACTATTTTTTCTCTTTGCCTCTCCGTCCTCATATCCTTCTTTTTTGTACTGTGCACATAGGATGTGAAGAATGGCTGCCTTAAATCAATCATCACAGAAGCACTCTGTAGTGATGTCAGCTGGCACATTCTGGGTGCAGAATGCTTTATTGCTTTGCAGGTCAAGAAGGTGTGCAATCATAGTGGTCTGGATTGTTTTATTTTACACCCTGTGTACAGCATCAACTGTCTTCTAACTGAAGAAGGTGTGTCCTTCAAAGACCAGGCTCTGATATCTGAAGTCAGTGGGGGAAAAAAGTAGGCCATGGATGAATCCCTTCTTGCAAATGAGGGAAGAGACTGCTTCTGCAGGAACCAAGGTAGAACCTTGGTAATGCCTAGTGCTGTTTTATGTAGTAACATTGAACAACACAATGAAACCATTTCAAAATACAAGCTTTAGGATAGGAGATACTAATATAGTACTTTCGTAATTTCTGAAAGGTTTCAGCAGGAAAGAAAGAAATTTTACAATCCCCATTAGGACATTTCACAACATACCCCTGTGCCTATTTCACCTATTTCACTACATCCTAAGCAAGCTGGTTTTGGATTGATGCCTAATTTATAACCTATATTGCACTGGGAAACATTGCTTAGCCTGACAGCAGTAGCAGTGGTGTCAATGTTTCCTTTTGTTCAGGTAATCCAAAGTTTTTCACTCACTGAGAATCTTTCAATCACTGAGAATTCTTTAGTTGGTGGGAGCTGAAGGCAATGTACAGCTGAGCCTATAGAGTAGCTCAATACTCTTTACTCAATCGTAAAATTTTCCATTGTGAAACAGTGGTTTCCTAAGAAGGAAGAAAAGGCAGAAAATGCAAATAAATCCATTGATTTATTTTAGACCTTGTTTTAAAAAGTATTTGCTGTATCTGTTTTCCAATTAACACTGATTTCAGCCCTGGAAGGGAATTGGGGGTTAGATGGAAATAAAGGACAGCCCTGAGCATTTCAATACATGAGCACTTCCAAGAAGACAAGTAGGTATTTAAATATACTCAATGTTTACACCACCTCTTAGGATCAGGCATGTACTTTCTTGAAATAAAGTGTGTTTCTTAGGAGTTGCATGGCCTTGTCATTATCCTTTTATGCCTCCTGCAAAGAGCAGTCATTGTTAATTTTAGTTCCTCTCACGATTCTTTGGCTTCCCTGGCAGCTTTTTTGGCAACTAAGCTCTTTTTTTGTTTCATATAAATATCCATAATATGCCTAAAAAGTCTGTTAGTACTGTGGTCTGGACATTAAGTGATGCATTTAAACAACAACAACTCTTTGTTCTACCCTTAAGCAGCGTTTCAGTTGTCTACTAAAACTCCATAGTCTAGTTGCAAGATGTCAGGGACCTCGATGTTCAGCAGAAAAAACTTCAGATTATCTCTTCAACTGCAGCCAGTGTTCTCTGTGGTAGATTTTGGCATGTGCCAAAGCATAGCAGAATGGCATTGCTGTGGCACATGTGAAATATGTCAGCTCATGTCCATCCTGCAAGTTGGGACATAAGTAAAACTGTATGTAATTTATACTGTGGGAGGGATTTAGGTTACCCCTCGAAGTACAGTGCTACTATGCTCAAGAATAGTTAGCATCTGTTTTGAGTAGAAAGGCTCAGAGCAGAAAGCTCTGAGGAAAATGTCAAAACTTCTGCTGAATACTTTGGCTTGGGACTTTGATTTTAGAGGGGGCTTACTGGGATGGGTGGGTGGATGGGTGGGTTGGGGAATTAAAATGAATGGAAATTCTCAGGAAAAATTTATACTTCAATTCTGGTGGCCTAGGACAGGATGAGGTGACTGCTTTCCTGTGGCCTCAGTGAATGCCTGAACTGAAGTGAAGCAGTGGTGTTCACAGGAGCAGTGTCTAGGGGTCTGCAGCTGGCTGCACAATTGGGTGTGTTCTCCTGAGAGGTGTATCATGCAACCTCAGCATCTCCCAGGCAGAATATTTGGTAGACTCTGTTTCCTCTGTGCTTAGGTGAGGGTTAAGGGCAGCAGCATTGTATAAATCACCATTGTCCATATTTATGCTCTTAGCTGGTTTCTTTAAGGCAAAGGAAACCAGAAGGAAATACTGCATTTGAGTAAAACTCTGAGAGAAGGGCTTTATCTTCTTAACAGAAAATGTATCAAGACAGCAATATTTTTTTGCTTTGATATATCTTTTTTTCTTTTTTTTTTTTAAATTGACAAGCTGTTATAGTGCACTTTCTGCATTAATGTCAGAGGACTTTTGTCATAGGATCTGTGCTGAAGCAGTGAGTTCAGTCTGATCAAAGGGTGTTCAACTGGGTATTTTAATTTATTCTTCTAATTTAGTCTTTTTTCTTAAACTTTTTTACACTTTCTTACGCTTTTTTTTTACACTTTCTTCCATGACAAAAACGTAACAGATCCTCTGTGATACAGGGAGTCACTGAGTAGTGATGCCATCTGAAAATGTATCTTAGTTGTGGATGGATGATCTGTGACCATTTTTCATGTGATAATATTGTATCAAGGTAAAAGGAAAAAAAAAAAAGTAGTTTTGTTACTGATCACTTTGCAAATGTGGTCCTAAAATTTTTAAGTATGCTTAAGTTTTTTATGGTTTAGGTGTTCATGGGAGATAGCCACTGTGTTTTAATAGCTTGTGTTCTTTGCCCCACAGGCTGAACAGCACAATATTACCCACTTTATTCTATGGCTGTTTCTTTCCCCATGTGCAATTTGTTATGGTTTGGCTAGTGTGTATTATTTCAAACCTCTTTTTGCATAGAGAATGTCTATTAAAAAGAGTGTGGAAAATGTCCCTTGAATACTGGTCTATTAGAATATAAGCACTGGAAAATGCCCCTGTCCAGAGCTTAAATGTTAAGCAGTGTTTCCTAGTTCTAGCTCTGTTCTGATGTCAAAGCATGAAGATCCATTCCTGAATTATTTCTTTGTTCATGTCTATGTTACTGACACAAAATGTGGTTATATGCCAGTGACCCTAGTATCAGCAATGACTTTGGGAAATAACTTCCGTTTTGTTCAATAATTTAGAGTTCTTCTTAGTACAGAGAAGCAAGAAGAAGCAAAGCAGCAATCCCCTTCAGTTTGGTTTTGGTCCCCTTGCCCTGTCAAAAACCAAAATCCAAAAATACCCCAAACAACAACAACAACATAAAAAAAAGAAAGGTGTTTTGTTGGTTTTTTTTCAGTGTTGCTTGGGCTGTGTTTAATTAAACATACCAGTGTTTTCCAAATCTCTTGGATTCTTTCTTTATAATGGAGGGATTTTTTTTTTTCTTTTTTCTGAATATGGTCATGCTAGAACCTGAGGACAGAAGCCTAACTTGTTTTCTGCTGTCTTCAGTTGACACTGTGAAATATTTAACTGTGATTATCCCAGTGGTAAGGTAATCACAGGTAAATAGAACTTCTGTAAAATTATTTTCTGCATGAGAAAAGCAGTTTCATTTTGATGATGTGCAGGGTGTTGGACCTGGAATTCTACCCCATGGAAGGAGTGGTGGCCCAACTCTGGTGCCCAGAGTTGGCAGTGGAACCTTCTGCACTGGTTAGTAGATTCCAGGTTGACACTAGAAATTGTGTTCTTGAATGGGCTTTGTTGTGTGAGTTTTATGGACACTTGACTGCATTATGTATCAAAACTTGCTGGTTTTTAAATGAAATACAATGCTTAGATTATGCACAGTTGTTGAATAAAACAGACTTGTTTTTTGTTGGTTTTGTTGCTGTGTCCTTTTGGAGTGGGATGAGAGGAGAGTATGGTTTTCTATATGCATGAATCTTCTCTTTCTATTTTCAAAATCTGAAATTGGTGTAAATGTAGAACTCGCTGATTTTGGTGCTGTCTCACTTAAGTCATCATGTCTAAGAAGTCGTCAGTTGTAAAGTTGTCAGGAGGGGCCTTCAACTTTCCTGGATAGTTGAATATGATAACTTTGAATATGGTCATTTTATTTGAGAAACAAGGAGGAGAAGGTTATGTTTATCAGCTTCCAAAATACTACTTCACTACTGCAAAGATATGAATACGTTTAAATAATTTCAAATTCACTTGTGTATTCCCTAAACTCTTAATCCTTTACATATATAGTGAACCACAAATCAAAACAAAATTGCCGCTGTTTCACACTCATTAGAAGAAACTCATTTGCACATGGACCCAGTTATTACAGGGGACACAAGCTCTACCATGTCTTATGGCAATTTCAGGAAGGCAAGGAGACAGCATTTGTAGCAGATGCTGCAGTGGAGTTGGTCCTTGCTCCCACACAGAATTTCAAGAGCTTGAAATTGACAATCCTGGTTGTGTGGTTGTCACTGAGAGATTGAAACACAGCTGGGAGGTGCATCTGTGCATTTGTGTTGGCCTCATGATAAGTTGCCCCATCATGAGATGTCTGCAGCATCAAGTGAATGTTCTTGTTCTCTTAGGCAGTTAGTATGAACACATAAGTAACCTCTTCATAATTTTTTGTCAAAGTGACAGTTACAATGTGCCAGACCCCTGCTTTTTTATTGCTGATTCAAATAGTAGCTGTTATTAGCAGCTGAATGGCCAAATTTGATTTAGTAAGAATTATAAAGTTTCTGTAGCTTCCAAGTCTTATTGGCAGTCTTAATAGCTCACAGCATTTTTTTTCCTCCCTTCCCACCATGTAAACATGAAAGTGAATTTATTTCTGGCTACTTTTAAGAGATATTAAAAATTATGTTTGTCCTTTGCATCCAGGGTTTATTTAAGGAAAAGAAAGGAAGAGACAAATTTGCCTTCAGGGGATGTGCATAAAAATCTGTTTCTCATCTTTTCTTTCAAGCGTCTCCCTAAGTCATTGAGCACAATGACAAGGTCAAAAGTCAGCCTGGAAATAAATCAATTAATGGAAGAGCATTACTGAATATTTAAAAATATCTTTAGCTCCTGATTTGCTTGTATTTTTTTTACTTTTTTTAAGTCTTGCAGTATTGTCATTACATACAATATAAAGATTGCAGGCTCTTCAGACTCTGAGGTGTGGACATTCCAGAAAGAGTTTTCCTCAATCATCATGAGACTGTTGAGCTGAGGAGCAGACTTCTGTTTCAGAGATTGAAACAAGTATCACTGGTTTCAATATCATATGTATTTATTTAATTAAATGTAAGTAATACCATGCAGAATATTCTCACTGAGTTGCAAAATAAGAGAACACTATGCTTATACTTCTTTTCAGATTCCAGGTTGAAACTGTTAGGTGTTTCAGGTTTGTGGTTTTTCACTCAGCCTAACACCCACATGGAAAGTGACATTTCTGTGCTTTTGACTACAGTTGATCATACTTGGATGTATCAGTGCATTTTTGAATTTACAATTCCTTAAATAATCCTGTTTGCTAAATATAGGGTGTTCTGGGGGCATGAAATGTAGCATGAATGATTTGTGTTTGACATATAAAATTGTAAGACAATGAGTAATGAATACAAATAGAAAGAGGAAAAATTAGGTTAGATAGTAGGAAGAAATTCTTTGCTGTGAGGGTGATGAGATACTGGAGCAGGTTGCCCGGGAAGGATGTGGATGCCCCAACCCTGGCAGTGTTTAAGACCAAATTGGGCGGTCTCTGAGCAACCCTAGTCTAGTGAGGTGTCTCTGTCCATCACACAAGGCACTGAGGACTAGATGATCTTTTAGGTCCATTGCACCCCCTTAACTTTATATGAATCTATGGTTTGAATGAACTTAAAAATGTAGCTTTTGTTTGGTTATCTTTATACAGAGATAATACAGAGTCGTACAGAACCATGTCCAACCGTGGCATGAAAGGACTGTACAGAGGAATGCTGTGTCTAAAGATCCTGCTCTAATTTTGTGTTCTGTGCAATCACAGCTCACATATACAGGTCAGAACAGAAATGGCAGCTGAGCTTGAGCTAACAGAAAACAGGGCTTTGGTTTCACTTATTCTGGAGTGATTTGGTTGCTAAATTAATACTTATCTGGCTGCTGACTCATACAGGAATTGAAGTCATCCAAAAAGAGATATTTTTGAGTCTAATTTCAACAAGTTAATGTGGCCTAACCATGCTAATTGTGCTTTCTATTTCTGCTGAATACACAGCTGCCACAAAAGAGAGCTAGAATGCTGTTGTCAGTGGGCTATAGTACCAAGGTTGGAGTTAAAAGAGTGCTAAATAAGATTTGTGGTACTTCGAAAAATTACAGAGTCACCAAACGGTTTGGGTTGGAAGAGACCTTTAAATGTCATCCAGTGCATCCTCCTGCCATGGTCAAGGCATCTTCAACTAGATAAAGAGTGTCTGTGCTTCCTACCCTTTCATCTATTTGCTGCAAACTTGTGTCTCAGTGGGCTTAGTGAATACTCATTACCTGTTTGTTAAGTCACACAAACATTAGATCAAGCCAAGCCAGAGCAGACAGGTTTTAATTTCCACTAGGGTCCAGATTTAGTTTTAAACTTTAAATTAGGACTGAGGCTTTGCCCAAACTGTCAATACTAAGCACCAGATTATGCTTCTAGGAGGAAAATCCCTTGTGGCTGTGCCAGCTCTCCTGTAAACAGGCTCCCCAAGAGCAGAAGCCCGTCCTTCTCTTTGCCAGAGTAAAGCAGTGCAACAGAAAGATCTGACTGTATGTTTCCATTCTGCAGAAGGTTTTTGTGGCTCCTTGTTGTCTTAGAAATAAAATAGTTTTACTGTGACACAAAGCAGCATGATAATCATTTCCTTTGAGCAGATGTTGGGATTATTGTGGCTTATTTTTCTGAGAAGGAAACTTCTATGAACTTCAGGTGTTATGAAGCCTGATACAACTTGACATGGAGAGAAAACCATAGGCATGGGAGCAGTAGACTATCTTAAGAGTCATAGCATGTAAAGTTGTCCAGGTGCGACCATTTTTATATAGTTCCTTTGATCGTGTCTGTGTTTTGGTCTGGCCACAACCACTGCATTTACAGTCATGGCCACATGAATGGTCTGAAAGATGATGTGATTGTCATGAGATTAAATTACTCACTGAGGTTTGCAGTGAATGAATTCTCTGTCTCTTGCTTGCAAAATAAAGTTATTTCTCTGAAAATACAGTTAAAAGCATACAGCATACATGTTTTTACCTTGTTGCATAAATTTGCCTAGCTGTGTTAATTGGAAATTAAGAGCTCTTTGGGATCACACTGGAAGCTGCTATAGCATGCCTCTGTAAAAATATTGTACAGTTACGTCTTGTTGAGCATGTTTTTGTGTTAGTAATATTACTTACAATAAGACAATGTTTTCTTTTCTTGATAAAAGGAAAAATGCACTATTTCCAGGAAGGCATATGTTAAAAAGATATCTGTATATCTTGATTACTGTTTAATAAACAGAGGAAGTAATTTTAGTTCTTGCCACTTGCAGAAGTATTTTCCATGAATGAATATATTCTCTGAATTTTCAGACATTAGGTAATAATATCTTTTCCAGTTTGTTTTGGGGGTTGAAGTGTAATTTACAGGGAGATGTCAGTTTATTCTGAAACTTCAATTTTTTATTTCTAGGAGTGTAGCCAGCTTCATCTTGCAGTATTTCTTGAGCTGTATGTTAAATTTTTATTTTAAAAAGAAAGCTGTGAAGAACATGAGAGCAGGGAGTGGGGGTCAGGAATGTGTGTGTGTATGTGTGTGGTGGCATTTCTTGCCATCCATAGCAGTTTGTGAGGGTACTCACCATGGCTGTTTTTCTCAGTGACAGAAACATCTAGTTGTTTTTTTCTTGAAAAGAGAGTGCTGACAAGGTAATGTCAAGGTAATGGCCATGCCATGAATTTTTGCATAAGAGCAAAGCATCTCTTTGTATCCTGCCAGTAGACTGCTTGTTTGTGGCTTATCTCATCATACCTGCCCTCATGCATATAGCAGGAGTGGCCTGCAAAAAGAAACAGACTTGACCCTCTGAATGGAGTTATTAATCTAATTAGACATCCCTCCATCAGTGTTTTTGACTATTTTAATTTATTGTTTAAATTTGGATGTCAGTGTTTACCTTCCATTGTGAAAGGACTAGCGGAAGTCCTAGAATTAGGAAATTTAACAGGGTTTTGTGTCTTGATTTTCTAGTTGTCTTAAATGAGTCCTCCATGTAATTATGGAAGAGCTGAAGGGAAGAAGTGCCTTTATTCAAAAATTGTTTTGAAAGTCTCTGAAAAACATTGTGAGACTTCACTTTGTGCCTCATAGATTATCTGTTTTGATATTTTTGATGACAGTTTCTGTCCTGCTGTTGTTACTTACAAAATGCAGCCTTCAATGCACAAGAGGAATTACCAACTACTACTTTTAAAATTAAAAGTAGTCCTGGACTGTAAGTTGAGAATTGTAATAGCAATAAAAATGTGTTAATTATATTTATTATTGCTGCTATTAATTGTGGAACTTGAAAGCAGACAATAATGGGAAAACACATCAGACTTCTTAGTGTTGGGGTGCATTAATCTCAGAGTCTCATCTCTCTGGGAATGCACCACATATTTTCTCATAGATGGTAATTTGGCACACATGACACGCATGAGGATCTGAATTCTTCCACTTTTCAGTCTCTAGGCAATCTACACATCTAAAAACTGAACGTAATGGGCTAACAGTGTAATAGTACAAATCCCTTGTGTAATTCCTAAGCTAAGGCAAACAAATTTTCAGGATACTCTAACTGTGTAGCAAATATGGCTGTAGAACTAGGAATTGTAGTTGTGAGCTACTGGATACTTTATCTTTCTGTAGGAACACTGCTCAGGAACAGCTAAATTCATTTAAGCTTCCTGAGTGGAAACAAAATCATGCACAAATCAGATTAGTAGGAGCCTGCAATGGGAGTTCCTATAGCAAATGTCTGTTGCAAATAGATGTTTATCTTAAATTGCTGCTTCAAAGAGAGATTTTTTTTTTTTAGAAATGGTATTTATCTCCTTGTATAGTGACATACTGAGAAAGCTGCAGTCTTGAAGGATTGTGTCCAGGGAACAGATGCATCATGGACAGGAGTGGTGTTGACTTCCAACACACTCATGTACACTCATCCATAAGGACCACCTACAGGGAAGGGAGGGTGTAATTCAATTTCCGCACTCATTCAGTCCCGTGTCATTCAAGATTGATACTTATGAGGGCAGCTTTTGCCATATGGATGCTTTTCCAGTAGGGGCTGAACTGAGGTAACTAAGCTATTTTCACCTAGCTACCTTTTTGTTTTGTTGGTTAGTTTGGTTTTGGTGTTGCCTTTCTTCAGAAAAAAGCTATAAATAGTTAAGCCTCTCTCTCCCATTTGGTAAATTTTTTTTTTTTGCATACAGCATCATATGCCAAAAGTACATTTATCCTTTTACAGAGCTGGAAGTACATAGAATAGAGCCTGTGAACGTATTTCCTTTAACTGAGAAGCCAAGAGTCACACAGCTTGCAGAGGGCTCACCTGTCTGAATTTGCTCCTAATTCCAATAGGGAATAGTACAAAAAGTGCAGAAGATACCATTCTGCCACTGCCATACAAGTAAAAATATTGGAGATATGGCTATGTAAAGGTGTTAGGACTGGCCTCAAATTGCATGTATAAGTAAAAACCTCTGATTTTCCTCATGTGACGAATTGTTGTAACAGTACATTAAATTTTGGGTTTATAACTGAGATGTAAATTTTAAGCCTTTCAAAGTTCCTGTTTCCTCATGCAAATCTGGCTGTTTCCAGTTGCTGAAGTCAAGGCTTAGCATTTGTCTCTTTACCTTCATGGCCACAAATAATTTCTCTAAAGTGTTTAGAGACATATAAAGTCAATTTACTAGAAAAAGTTTTTTGGCAGATCTCCAGTGATCAAAACATATGTCAGAAAATGCTTTGATAATACATGCACTGTTACGTGTTTTCTTGATTTAGATTCCATAGCAGCTTCCTGCTGGTTTTTAGAAACCTTTTGTGTTACAGTTGGAATATACAGCTACTGAATTTCGTCACTTTATTGGCACATAGGTTACATAATTTTGTGCTGTTCTGCACATATATATTATTTTGAAACCTTTTTATTCCTATATATGAAATTAGTTTGACCCATACCAGTATACTTGGTATTGCCAAATAGGAATTGACACAGTGTGTAGATGTCATCAATAATAAAATCTTTGAACAAGGTGTTTGGGAGTGTGTAATGTGTTGACTTCAACCTCTACCAAATTTGAGTGAGTCTGTTCCCTGCAGCACTGTGTATTATGTTACGCTCGTTAATGTCTTCGTGTTTCAGCATTGCACTGAAAGTTTAAAGTCAACCAAAGTATATAAAATGTCAAAATAAATTTAAATGATCACAGTGTGTGTATTTTAAAATGATTACTCAGAAGGTGTTGTGTGCTCCACCCTACAGTCCTTGCAGATGAGTTTCACTGAAATCTGTGGTAATTTTGTCTCAACAAGTTCTGCTGCTAAAATCAAGTTTGTTATGTCTGAAATGCTTAACGTATAAATCTAGCGTAATGCATGCAGCTGCAGCTCAGATTCCCTAGTTTCTGAAAACTGTGAACAAGTCTGATTTAGATAATCCATGCAGTGTAACAAAAAATAAAGTCACTATTAATGTTCACAACAAAACCTTTTTTTTGGTATTAATATTGTCAGAAATAGCTTGTCATCTAATTATTATTTCTTTTTCTTTAACTTGGTTGTTACAAGATGCTTCTCTGATGTCCTCTTCAGAAGTTTTAGCCTGAAGTCATTTTAGTCAGATCTGTTCTGTCAAATTCATCAGCTCTTGCAAGTATCCATTCAATACATTTTGTTTAAAATGCTGTATTTGCTTGTTCTCAAAGTGTTTGTATGGATTTACAGTTTTCTCAACAATAGCATACCATTATGTGCACAACTGTCAGAAAATTAGTGCAAAACTGTATTAGCATTTTAAATCAGTTCCTGCTAATTTGCTCTACAAAAATGTTTGTTTGCAAGTCATGATGAAGCTACAAATGTGCAAAAAAAAAAAAAATTTTTTAGACATCTGGACAGTAATTTCTCGTTACTCCATTCAAGGTGCAATAAAATTTGTATTTACAAATGTGCTACGTAGGATTTTTTTCTGTGTATTTCTTGATTGTATAATTGAGGAAATTTGATTTATAGTTAGATTCACTGTAGCATTTTTTCTATAATAGCAGTGTATCAGGAACAGCAACTAATATAAAATACATGGCCAAGCTCTCTTATGCTGAATTGTCTGTGATATTTACCTAGTGTGTTTTTTGAAGTGTCACATTATATAATTTAATTATGAAATTGTATGAGTAAACTAATATAGCTGAAAAATTATCATCAGATTTAATGTGGAAAAATGCAGAGATTTGATTTGATAGTCTCCATGCTTGACTTTCTTTCTAATATTTTTCTTCTTCTTTTTGGGTGGTAAGTGCATTTCTGTGAAGAGTACTTCTCTGCCTTTTGTAATATGATACTTAAAACACACCTTTGAGTGTTGTTCAAATACAACTAATTGTGGAATACTGAAGGTTTTTGTCTGAGAAATAGAAATATGAGGTTGTTTCATGGTAATTACCAAAATTTTACTTTTGTTTATAGACACCTAATTATTTTTTAAGTTTCTTTTCATTAAAGTTTATAAATTAAAATACAGTAGAAAATGAATAACAGCAAAATACAGTTTGAGAAATCATTCTGTAGGTATGCATCATGTTCTTTCTTGAATTTTGCACTGCTCTGTGTTACAACTGAATTTAGTTGTTTCAACCGCAAAGAACAAAAATTTAATTGTAGTGCTTCCCAATTTCCAGGGATGTTTGTCTGTGTCTCTTACAAAAACCCGAAAGCCTTGAGACAGGGCTCAGGCGAGTTGCTCAGGCAGAGGCAGCTTTTGAAATGCAGCAGCAGTGTTTTGTGCAGGTGCATTTTGTCCCAACAAGTTTTGCCGGCACGCATGGCTCCCGTGTGTGTGCACACGCAGCCTCTGCGCAGCTGCAGCTTGTTCTGCAGCATTTTGGCTCTGGACATACCCCTCCCGGGGGGATAGTGCAGGCTCATAATCAAGTGCCCCATAGTGAAAATGTGGGAAAATGGGAAGTGAGATAGAGTTTCAACTTCGGATACATTGAAATACTGGAAAAAAGTATTGGCGCTCTGGAAGGTGGTGAAAAGGTGGAATGTGTGAAGTAAGTCTCAGAGGGAAGACAATTTCATCCTATCATTGTATTTCTTTTTTCCCATAGTTTTTTGCTTCCCATAGTGTTTTCTTTCTAAATTTTGTAGCACAAGTCTTTGTTCCTATCCACTCCCTCTACAAATCCAGGGTTTTAACTGAGCAAAGTATGTTCATTTTCCTTTTTTTTAAAACCTCAGCTTTATATAAAAATATGTAAGGTTCTCCCCTGCTTTGACTCCCTGCCAGATTTTGTGGTTTTACAACCCAGTTTCCTGGAGAGGGTTTTGAAAAAATTATTACCATTTGTTTTTTTGTTGTTTTTTTTTTCTCTTCCCTATTGCTGTGTGAGTAATTTAAAAACAAAACAAAAACCAACTGGAGGAACTGACTGTCCGGAGGAAACAGTGAGCTGTCAAACATTAAGTAAACATTCCAAAAACAGAGGAAAATCCAGTCACCAAAACCAAAGGAAAACACCCCAACCAAGCAACCCAATGTCTATATAATAAATATTTATTTAAAAAAAAAAATAAAATAATATTACTGTAATGGAATTCACATTTTTCTCTTATGAGTAACCTACACTGTATTCTTTAAAAGACAGTCAGTATTTGATTTAAACAGTAGCAGGTATAAATGAAAAGGGGAAGAGGTATTCAACAAACAACTGTCTAAAAGCCACCTAAAAATATGTTTTCCCATGATTTTGAGGTTTCAACAGCCTGACTCACCAGCCTCCATTCTATCCTTTGCAATTTTATGTACTCAAAATCTAGATTAGACTAATCTGTCTTGCTGTCTGCTGCTGCAGTTTAGAACTGTGATGTGATATAGAGTGCATGTGTGTATTACCATAGTATCACAGATCTACGGTGAGAGCACTTACTGTTGCAACTGGAAACCTGAGATTTAAAAATGAAATATATAAATGGCAGCATTGTATGCATTGAAAAGGCCTTAAATTGGTTTCCTTACTGTAAGCAGCAAGGGTTATCATTTTCAAAGCTGCTACACATAAATCAGTAATTTTCAGTGTTCAGTCCAATAAGCTCTGATTGGCCGGGCAATACAAATTTAGCCATGTAAATGCTGGAAACACCAGTCACGACAGTTTCTTTGGGGTTTTGTCTGTCTCCTGCTGTACCACCACCCCTCTCCTCTGACCCTCCCTACTCTGCCTCTTCTTTACTTTTCAAGTCAGTTCAAACTGTATGGTCAAAGATCCCAAAGGGACTGAAAAAAGGGAAAACAAGTTTTCCAGAGAAAAACATTCCTAGGCACTGTATGGAACTAAGACAGCTTTGTGAAAAAAATTGCTTTCTGTTAATATTGCAACGTGTCTTTGTTGTCTGCCTGTTCTTCCCCTTGAGATACATCTCAGAAAGGTTCAGATCCCTGTTTTGCTCCATGCAGATACATTCAAAACTAGTAAGTATTGTAAACACTATGTTTCTATTGGGGCAAACTGGTTTTTGGCTACAAAGGGTAATACAAAAAGACAGTATGTACTGGAAAGGCTGCTTATTTATACTGGCTTTATTAATGATACAGACCTGCTGAAATACAGTTGCTGCATTTGTTTCTTCCAGACAGGCTGCCTGTGAGCTGGGCTTTGTGTTGTGAAATCAGAGACCAGCATTTGTCATTTACTGTAAGCATGCAGATTACCTAACATTAATAATTAGCAGAAATTACAGTTGCAATGGACCTTTTCCTTTCATTGCTTTCATTTGCATTAAAATTTTATTTACAGTAAAACAAAATGCAGTTATTTCAAAGATTGTGAAATATGTGCCGTCCTTGGCAAACCTTGGTGCACTTGGTTTTTCAGCTGTTAAAGTAAAAGGATATGTTTATTGACTATGGTTTCTGAAAGTCAGTGCACTAGCACCTGAAATTATTTAGAGTCCTTCTGCAAATGGACACGCTCATATTTTTAGAGAAAGCAAGATCAGAAAGCAACATTTTTTCTTTTGGTTTTTCTTTTTAGAAATGCAAATATGTTCAGAGGCAGATGAAAAAGTGGTTTACTTTTGCACAGTTATTGCCCCTGGAATTGTAAGATTTGTCAAAACTAGTTTTGTGTTGTTTAGTGCCAAAATTAAAATTTCTAATAAATGAGATTATTAGATGAGAGATAATATTCCCAGAAGAGCATTGAATAAAAATGGCTACACTATGCAAAGGGAGTAGGAAAGGAAAGAAATGGAATATGATCACCAAGAGCAAGACGTAATTGCAAGGGTGGAGCATATCCAAGACTGGTTTGTGATTGGATTTAGGTTAAGAAGAAGAGCGTGTGTATTTAGTCTGAGAGAAGACAAATACTAGAAGCACCACAGCACAGCTGTAATCAGGTTAAAGGACTTTGTGCTCTTGCTAACAGAGTGGAACTGAAATTGCATTTGCAGTAAGTATGCTCTTGTCTTTTGGCCTTTTTAGAGTAACAGAGCATTTCTTTTGTCATGTGCTTTACCAATTCTTGGAGTAACTCAGCTGTTACGGGTTACAGCACTCATTTTGAGTATCAGTGAAATTCCTTTCATGTCACCTTCTTGCCTCTATTTTCCATTTGCAATTAAAAGTTGATAAAAAGTTGGATTTATCAACTTGTTGGATTAATCACTTGTTTCAGGTGTGTTTATGAAAGAAAGCCACTGTCTGTTGCAGAGTTCAATCGCAATATTAAAACTCGGCTGAGAGTGTTTTACCCACCGGTTCCAGACTGGGCATTTGCAGCACAGCAGGTATTTGTTCAATGAATTTAGGGGTATATGAAATACAGACTTCTTTAGGAAAGGGTCACAGGAGGAAGAGTATTTCTAATACATGTGTAATCAGCTTACTGTGCCTGTTTGGTTTTTTTTCCAAGGTAATTTTTTTTTTTTTTAAATGGTGAAATCTGTGACAATTTAACATGCTTTTCCTTCTTTAAAGTGGATCTTTCTGGAATTTATGCAGAGATAATTGACAAAATTAAGACAGATCCACTGATTCATAGCTAAGCTGAATGTGGGCAGCAGTTCACTCTCATAAGAATCAGTGGTGAAATAGCCATGAAGAGAAACATATTTCGGGATATATATGGTGCCTGCTTTGCTTAGGCCTCTACAATGTATGCACTCTGGAAAGGAGGTGTTCAATTTGCAGAGGTGCTGAGTGTGCCTGGTTCCCAGCTTTCTGGGACTTAGAGGTATGGATCCATCTGAAAGTCAGTGCTGCAGCAGCTTCCCAGGCCAGAGTCAGTGGTGCACAGAAACTGTTGCCTATTGTTGGAGCTGAGATGTCTGTGCTTGAAAATACCAGGGTAGTAAAAAGCGTTAAATTTCCAATAACAAGTTGTTTATTTTAGTGTATTTTCAGGCTGAGTTGGCTAAAGTTTTATACAAATTAATGACTTTGTTAGATTCTGCTGAGAATCTGAGCAGCTTTTAATAGAAATTGGTCTAAGTCTGTAAAATGTTACATTTTGAAATATTATAGTTTGAAAAAGCAATAACTATACCGTCACTGCAAAATTTTACAGTTTTGCAATTCATTCATTAAGCCCTCTAATGTCATTGTGAGAGGCACTTTTAAGTGGGCCAAATGCATAAACTACTGAGCAAGAGGAGGCTGCTTCCTTCTGTGGAGGTACTCGTGTACATCAAGTTAATTACACCTGAGTGTTTGCAGCACTGTGCCCATAAACTGTGATTGGCATGGAATATTGTTGGTGTTGGTGACAATGTGGCTGGGATCTTGAGGCATATTCAGGGGATTACTTTTAAGCATGGGGAAAAAAACCACACAGCTAGCTAAATCTCTGCTGCCTAATTTCAGAAAGAAAAGGTAAAAGTGCTGTTGGTTTTGGTTTTTTTAAGACAGAACAATGAAAGGTTTATTTTGCCAATGGAAAGTATTCCTTAATCACTGCTGTTTGCTCTTTGTTACTACAGCTTTCATAATTTAAAAGACTTGCAAATGTCATTAGACTCAAGCTAGAGTAATCAACTGTCAAGTTTTCATTTTTTAAAAATAGGAGCTCAGTGATAAGACAATTGTCTTAAATCAGTAAGACACCTTGGAAATTTCATCTGGAAAAATAATGATGAAAGTAGTATTTTTGCAGTCTTTTATAAACTGAAAACTTTAATACCAAGTTTCTTGCTGGAGGGAAATTGTTATAGTCAAGTTACAAACACCTTAGAATTGTAATTTATAATGGAAACTTAAGGTCTGTTTTTGCTGCAGCAGCACACGCATTTCTAAAATGAAAGATACTGACTTCACTAGAAGAGCTAATAGAATAGCTGCTTGCCTTTGCTTCTTAAGAATAAGACACCTACTAAGCAGATATTTTGCTTGTACAGTGGAATAGGTTGCCTTTCAGTATTCAAAAGCATTTGTTACTTACCTTAAATTAGGTTTAAATTATTGTTATCAAGCCATTTCTTAAGTTAGTAGTGGGATTGCACTGTTTAAAACTTTTATGTGAATAACTTTGTGCTGTCACTGTGCGTAGCACTGCAGGTTCTTGCTGGCAGCCAACTTTCAGTTAACTATTTCCATAGTAGATAAGATTATGAATTACTGGTGAGGTACTGCACTTTGTGGTTATCCAGACATTCGTATTATAAATAATGCTCTGCTGCTGCACAGTTGGCCCACTGCTCTGTGGCATTATCTGCTTGATTGTTTTCATGTCTCTATCTAAATTCAGTGATGAAGTGCTGGTCTTATTTTCCTTACTAGAAAAAATAATCCATTGAAGCTAATGGGAGCTCTCCTTCCATAAGAAGTATGTAATGAGTCCACAGATCAAGAGACTTTTCAGATACCCTTCTTGGAGGTCAGTATTCTCTCTTCCCTCTCTTTAAGAGGCAGAAATGAAATAGCGTGCAGCCTTGGAAATAAGTGAGTGAATGCTGTTTGGTGGAGGATAAACTCCCCTGCTGTCAATAGCAGTGATACTATGGCATCTGCCTTTTTACCAGGAAGTCCTGCTGCAGCCCATCCTGGTTCCTCCAGGTGCACGTACAAGAGCTCAAGCAGGGCATAAAATATCTAGAGTGGAACGCAAAAATGCGCAGGTCAGGATATAGAATGCTCTCTGATTAACACACATTAGGTTCTTTTGCTAAGGGGAAAAGTAGCATGGGAAGGAATGACAGTAAACTGAATAGTTTCTCTGCACATTTATAGAATGAAAATTAACAACTTTAGTCTGGGTGTTTTGAATAAGGATTTATTTTAATTTTTCTGCAACAACTGCTTTTGCCATTGCTTTGTCAGCAGTTTGTCAAGAATTGGAAATTTTAAAATATCTTTAAAAAGGAAGGTTGTAGTAAATTATTGATGGAAAATATGGTACAAAATATCTATTTTAAAATTCAGAACCTAGGATGCTCTTTGATTTCAGCATGAAAACTTGTCTTTGTGTTTGTTTCTGGAAATCAAGTTCCAGGTACCTCTATTTTATGTTAAATGATTCCAGACACTCTGCAATGTGACGCATAAACCTAATGGATGGAGGGCATGAAATCAAGTTATTTTAAGCACTTTGCTGAGTCTTCCTTACAGATGCATAAAACCCAACCAACCAACCAACCAAGCCAACCAAACAAAAAATCTTAAAACATTCCCACCACTGGAGGCAGGCTAAAAAAAATAGTTTAATTATTATGTGAGTATATATGTATATACTTACATGCACACACCAGTGTTACAAATGAGCATAATAAATTGCAAGCAATTAATATATTTAAAGCCTCCAGTTTTACCTCAGCTGTGCGACTGAATTTATAAGGGGGTTTGTACCTTAAATGTCTTGTTTTTATTCTTCCCCCTTTATCAGCTAAGTAGTTACTTAGTCTGTCTAAAATATTTTTTCTGTTTCTGTCACATTTTCATAAAACCAGCACACATTTCTGTAATTACAAAAAGTACTCATTTTAGGGACTTTTTTTAAAAGAGAGCTGATTGGAGGCTAATGCTTTGATGCAGTTCTGTTAAATTGAATAGAATTCCTACACAAAACTGTATTTATGAGTCAAAAACCAAATCCATTATCGAGATCAGAAAGTTCATTATCAAGATTAATAATGTTGTGTCTATATGAGAAGGTACTGATCAATACATGTGATGAGATAGTTCCTGATTTCTTTTAATTCACCTATCCTAGACATTACAGAAAGTCTCATCTGAAAAACAGATGAGCAGAGTGTAGCACTTATATCACATTTTAAATTCATTTTATCTGATAATTATTTCTGAAAACATTAGTACTTCAATTAACTTTTTGGGTTTAGTTTGGTTTTCTTTTAAGAAGTTCCGTTCCTGCACGTGCTGGTGGTGTACAAATGCTTTCTCAAGCCACTCCATTTCTTGCACTCCTTCAAATGAAAAAATCTGCAATTTAAACTGCAGTTTGGAAAAGCTCATGTCCAGCAAGTTTGAGCTTGGATTATTTTTATACTTAGTTCTAATGCTCCTGTATAGGTGAAATATATATTTTGAAATACGGATTTTGAAAGAGAAAATCTGCAGTGAGATCCTTGCTGGTAACTACAGTATCTTTTTAAATAGCACTGGGCTTAATAAGGATGTTGTGCAGCACTCATCCACTTGTTCTCAAATCTTTTAAGGGCTTGTTTTTATTTTTTTCACAGTGTTGTCTTTTGAAACAATTTAAATTAAAACTTTATCCATATTTTTAAAATCAGGAATTAAAAGTAGTATGATACACTTGTTCTGTTCCATATCATACTCATCATAATAGGATTTGAGCAGCTTTTACAAGAGTGTTAAGTAATGAACTTCTGTCATGTATTTCATTGTCTTGTCCTCTGCTCCTGGAGAGAGCTGTGTGCAGTGTTTTGTTTCAGAAAGGATTTTTTTGGGGAGGTAGAAGTGGTTGCTTTTTTTTTTCTTGCTTTTTGTTTTTTTTCTCCCCTTAAGTATACCATGCTGTGTATTTCTAGTACAGCAGGCAAAACTGAGAAGCTTGGCCTACGTCTGGACTGAGAGGTGGTGATGCTTGTGACCAGTCTAAGGTGACAAGGCAAGTTTTAGCACAACTTATTGAAGGCTTCAGACACCTTTTCAATGAGCTGGTGTCCAGGTGCCTTTTCAATAAGCTGGTGTGCTTTGAGTGGAAAATTGTGGAGCAGAGGAAGTGCCTGGCTGTCACCTGTGATCCTTGGGCAGCAGTCAGAAGTGGCTCCCTCAGAGTCACCAGTGTAGTCTGCAGTGGTCGATTTTGTGGGTATTGTGGCAGGAGCTACAAAAAAACTTGAAAACCATTATGACAGGTAACCAACCATATGGTAACCTGTGTTGCTAGAGTCATGGTGCCAGTTATCTTCTAAAATGCCAAAGGCTTCCTTTTGGGATGATGAGGCAACTGAGCTGCAAGGTGACGGCAGGTGTGGAAATCAACGGCTTTCCATCACAGTGAAAGAGTTCTTTCAGACAACTGGATAGTTTTAGTTATTGTCACTGTGAGACCTTACTTAAAAAACTAATTCTAGAAGCTGATGGTGGTGGATTGGCATCTCTGCATCTTTGATCAATGATGACAGTTTCATGACTGCAAACCCTATGTACTGATTTTCTAAGTTCCCAGCAGCACTTACTCTTTAGACTGTTAGAACTACATCTGTTTTAAGGTTGTCCATGATTAAGATTTGCTTGGAGATATGTGTATATTTCTGAAATTGGAGTCCACTCAGTCTGGTCAATTGTATTCTCAACAAATGAAAAAACACCCAAGACCAACACTCAAAACAACAACCAACCCGCAAACCAGAAACCAACTCTAAAAGAAAAAAGGGATCAAATGGATGTGGTGTGTTGGAAAAATTGTGAGTATGCACAGGCTGTGTTGGACACAGCAGTCCGCCAGAGCCAGATTACAAATCTGAAGAAAATAATGGGTCTGGAAATGCAGTTTATCTACAAATGTTAAAAGACACATGATATAATTAAATACAAAAGCCATGATTACCTGTTGTTCTGAAATCAGAAAGGGTAGAAAAGAGAATTGATTCATGTGGATTCCAGCAGTAAAGGGTTAAGAGATGGAAGTGCAGGTTCCACTCTGTGTTTTAATGCTTTCTTCCAGGAAGGCTTGTGACATGGTTAATGCTTTATGATGAATCTCAGACAGCCCTCCCTGAAGTGGTGCTGTATCCTGCAGTGCCAGCATGAGCTGAGTAGAATTGATAACACTTCCTTCAGCACAGCCATGCTAGGAGTGAAAGCTTTGAAGAGAAAGATTCTTCTTCAAGTTCTTTCTCTGAATTCTCTCTGTTTGGGGCATCTAGTAGGTACTAGGTCTTGTACCTTTGTACTTAGCAGAAGGGGATGTGTTCTGATGAACAAGCTGAGATTTCCCCAAGACCTGAGCACACCATATAAGAGAGTTGGAAAACCTGTATTGAATTCCTTGAAGATAACAATCCTAGCTGAACTCTGGGCATTGACTGAGTCTTGCTTTGGTAGCTATAGGCAGAACAAATTTCTGTGATCGAAGTGGCCAAATGTGCACCAAACTTCCAAGGGAAAGGATGATACTTCTTCAAGCTGGCCCTTGCTCAGTTCTATTGCAAGGATATTTCATACTGAAGAGGTATCTTAACTTCCTGGGATAGTTTCCAAAGATAGGATTCTTTTTCAGTACTGGGCAGTGAGGCTACTTGCCCAGTAGTTTACAATTTATCAAAGCTTAGAAAAAATAGTTAATTTTCTTTGGGTGCTGAGGGTGTTGTAACTGACAGTTGTGGCTCATATTCCATCATTATGCGTCTTCAGCTCTTCATTTTTCCATGTCTACTGTAGTCCGTCACTTTCTTTTAATGCCTCAGAGGACACTTGATAGCCAGTTGATTTCAGAGGATCTGGATGTTGGTCATTCAAGGTGAGATTTTCTATGCTGCCACTGATCAGCTTAAGCACATTATTTGGAGCAGTTGAGACATGCGGTGTTTCGGGTGGACAAATTAGGAGGCAGATACTTGTGCTTCAGCATCTGCTACAATGTATGAAATCTTTCCACCACTTGCGAAGACTTGGTGGTCTTTCTATGAATCATCTAGTATGTAATAGTGAGAGAATCTGGAAAATAAAACAAAAGGTCTCCTTGGCTTTCTTCTTTGTAGTTAGAAGAATAGTTTGCTGAACCTGAAATGCCTCTGTTGGATGTACTGTTGGATGAGAAAAGGAGGTCATCCTCAAACACTAACCACAGGGTTGATACTCTGATCACCTCCCTACTGCTGGGGACTCCTGAGATTGAGTGAAAGGATGACTGAAGATCTTGCTGTTGCCAGCTTCAACTTTGGTTTGTGTCACAGTAACGCTGTCTGTGAAGCATGACTCGAGATGCGGAATTTGGCTTCCTGTGTCCACTTTCTCTTAATGTGGCCATTTCATCTGAAAGCAGGAGCAGCACATCCTGGAAGTATGATAGTAACTGACAGGGCTGGTAATCTGCATAGAATAGAGAATGTATAGCCTATTAATGCTTAAAAGGGAATTATTAGGCTTGAGGGTAAAGTTACAGTGAAATGTTTCTTTGCAAAAGCTAAGCTTGAGAAAAGTACTGCATAACTTGACTGAACCTGTAGTGGAAGCCACCTGGTTTTCATTTTGCTGGCTCAGCAATATGTTATATCATAAAGGTTTAACCATTTTTGACATTTCAGTGCATTTCTGTTAGATTGCAGGTGTTGAATTTTTTTTGTAAGTGCATCTTCTCCCCATTAAGTAAATTACTGGAAAATACTTCATACTAAAGCCTAAGAAGAAAAGTTTCAGTTTATGGACTGGTAGAGGTGGCTGGCCTTTTAAAAATATTACCAGTAATGTGTTACCAGAATATCAGACACAGAACATAAAACAGGGATTTGAGTCCTTCATTCCACAATGTTTTCATATTAGTGGCAAGAATAAATCAAACCTTTGTGTTTTAGTAGGTATTGCCCTTAAAATTATTCCTAACATAGTTTATTTACTTTCAAAAAAAAGTCTTAATTTTGATATCACAAGGAGAAAAGTAACTGGGAACAATATGCCAGTGCAATTGTTTATTAAATAATTTGGTCTCAGTGTCATTTTTATGTTCTACTAATAAGAAGTAAGTGATGGCAGATGTAAACATCCCAGAAAAAGCATTTAGAAGTATAACACAAGTGGAATGTTGATGAACTTGTTGGAATTGTTACTTTTTGAAATAAGGCTTTTTGAAGCAAAGTTCATAGGAATATAGATTTTTTTAAATTACCAGGTATAATTCCTGGTTTGTGTTTTTAAAATGGTTGTTGAAATATGAGTTGCTGAGCATAGAAGGAGCCATCTGAACAGACACTGAGAAAAACTGCACACAGTGGGTAGAGATACCATACAAGTGCAGCTCATAAGTAGATGAGAATGTGTTACAGACTGAGATATTTTGCTTTTAAATCTAGTGAGGACTAGTTATCTTTCATAAACATTGAAAGGGGAGCTGGCTTTTCATCAAGAGAGAAGTCAAACAAATTGGCCCAAATAAAGTTGAACAGAACTGTCTTTTTCACTATGTGCTTGTGAAATTTTGTCAGTGTCTGGCAAAGATGGGCTTTATTTTGCAAACCAGTTCAAAGCATTTTTATGTCAGCTGCAGAATACATTTTTTTTTCCCTGCATATTAATCAAAGAGCAGACTAGTTCTTTCAGAATTAAACTCTCTTCTGTAGTGTATTAAGATACACTAGTTAACAGCTGTGTAGCGTGCACTTTTTTATTGAATTCATGTTACTTGATATGAGTGCGTTTTAGCCCCTGAAGGAGGGCAGGGGGAACATGCCTTGTTTTCATTTAAATTAAGTCACTGTGCTGATCTGCATCTAAAGAATATATTTTGAGGTAAACAATGACAAGATCTGATTTAAAACATGGTGGAGTAAACACTGTTTTCTTGAATTTTCAAGCTACTAATTTTCTGGACACTTTGAGGAACAAGGTGATTTGTTCTACAGAAGTTTTTATTTAGTTGCAGCCTGCAGAAAAAAAAACATTCAAGGTGGTAGGAAACAGTTTATAAAATGAGATTCATTCAGGTATTTGTTTGACCAGTTTGAAGTAAAAATGCAGAGATGGCCTGGATCTATAAATCCTGTCTCCTGGACTAGCATTGCTTTTGTGATACCACTTTATGAGGAAATTGAACAGGCTGCAGAAGGTTGAGTCAGTCTCTCTGGAGGTATTTAAAAACATGTACACTTGGTGCTTAGGGACACAGTTTAGTGGTCAGTATGGCAGTGCTGGGTTAGTGGTTGTATTCCATGATATTAGAGGTTTTTTCCAACCTAGGTGATTCTGTAAGCAAATTTTGTCTTAGGGGAACTGTTCACGGCTGAACTAAGGGATGGGGGGTTTCCCTTTCTTTCCTAAGAGGGGAGTGGGAAGGAATTTGGTTTGAGTTGGGAAAATTTTGTAAATATATAAATGAAAATACATTTCATGTTTTTGGAGGTATGACACAAGACTATCTTCCACCAAGCACAAGAGAAATATATTGTGCCTTAGAAACTTTAAACATTTCTGTATAATTTTCAAAGGTCGGATTGCTTTAATTCTCTTTAAGGTCTTGATTTTCTTGTATTTCAGCCAGCATTTTCCAGTGCACAGTAGTGATTTTTTTTTCCTTTTCTCCCCTGTTTTTTGCTCAGTGTAAACAGTTCCTTGCTGTGGTTACACAGACAAATATAGCAGAGAACCCTTTTCTTGGAGAAGATTCTGCCTGTGCATTTTTTAACCATTTTTGGGAAGAATTGATCTATTTGTGCATGCGGGAGAGGGAGGCAGTAGCTGTAAATTGAAGTGACATCATATATATATTACTCCCATTGATCCACTTTTAGACTAGAGCCAGGATAAAAGGAAATGGCATCAGGGAGGAAGTATGCTCATTTAGGCACAGATCCCAGTGTGATAATGGAGTAATAATAGAAATCACGCCACTGTCAATCGGTTGCTGCATTACTCTGAGGCAGATTTCCCCTCCAAGGAGGCTTTCAATGACTTCATTCAAGTGCAGGCAGGAGCAAATGGGATATTCAACATACCAGCTGTACAACTTTAGTGATTTGTGTCCTGGCGGACGGGTGCAGTGCAAGTGCTGGTGCTGTGGATACTCAAGTAGATATATCTGTGTCACATTTCATGGCTGTGAAAGGTCAGTAGTCAAATGTTTCAGTGGCAATTTTTTTCTAGTATAAAGGGTGAATCTGGCATTTATTGCTTTTGTTAATGTAGGAATTGATAAATACGCTCTTTCGCGTGGGTGGTCTTCTGGGATGTGAGGTCGATGACCTCTATAGCTGCTGTACCAGATCTCTGAAGAGGAAAGGTTTGTTTTCTTTGTGCTTTTAACAGATTAGGGATTGGACTTTGAAAATTCATAGTTTTGTTCAAAGATTATTTGTAGTAAACCTTTGAAACCTACTGATGTATGAAGATACTCTTGTAACATAATATAATGTCTTACGTGTTTAGTGTACTGATATGAATAAAATACAAAATACTTTTCTTATTTCTGAGAGATTTAGCATACAGTGAATCTCAGTTACACTTACAATTTGTTTATGTTTTCTTTAATTCTTTCATCTTGTGTTTGTAAAATACAGACACAGTTTTGATATTCCCTATGATTTACAGTTTGTTTTAAGGGTAATAACCTTGTTACTCAAACTTTAAAGCTACCACATCAGGTAACTTAGGGGAAACAGGGAATAAATGGTTGTTTAGTGCCAGGACAAAGTGAACTCTTTCAAATGGCTGAAGAGCTGGAGGAGAGGTTTTACAGTCCTAAGGGCAAGATAATATACAGTGCTGGGATACAGCTTTATAGAGGAAATGATGCTTAATTACATGGGACATGACAGAAAACCTCTATGTGTTTGTGAATATGTGTGCCTGATCACAACATATGCATTTATTTCCTCATTGTAGTGTCGATAGTCACAGCTTAGCTTGGAGAGGGCCAGCCCTGAGAAAAGTAGTATGATTTCCATGCAGCAGGCATAGGTTGGGACAGGAACTATCTACTTTGCAGTATAAATAGATGCTGTATCAGCAGCCACTGATATAGTGAAAACTATTTTGTGATCCTTGCCACATCTCCTGATTGATGTGATCTGCTTTCATAATTGCATATATTTGAAATTTTGATTGAGCGTTCTCTATTATAGCTTGGGGTATGGGGAGGTTATTTTATTTTGTTTTGTTTTATTTTTTTCACTGAAATTTTGCATTTAGGATGTTATGGTTGTTTTCTGAATGTTTTCAGCCTGAAGGCACAGCTTGAGGCTGTGACAATTGTCCTGCTGTAACTTGCTGTATCTGCGTTGTATACATTTGTATGGATGTTAGATATTCAATATGCATTCACAGCCTAGGAGTTGTAAAGGAAAGCAGTTATGCAGTGCTTAAAAAGAAATTTGCATTTAGGTCTCTACAGTGTTTATGTTTGGATAGCATTTAAAGCAAGTGCCTCTTTGTATTAATCAAAAGGCAAATAAATTGAAAACTGACAACATGCACCCCAAATAATTCTCCTGGTATGAAAGATGGAAAGTAACAGGTGGGCAGGACAAATAAGGATGGTGGTAAGAAAACAAAAAACAGTGGGAGTGACGTTTCTGACAGAAAATTCAAGTCCAATTTTTTGATGCTTATTTGTAACCATTGAAAGAATGCTTTGGTGAGAATGATACTCCTGTTGCGTTTGGGAAAAAGAAAATGTCTGCACTCCTGAATGAATTTTGTAGCACCCTCTGTCACGAAACTAGTCGAATTTTCTGTCTCTTGGCCTAAGATGGGGTTTTACGCAGAGTCTCTTCTATTGAAAGGAAAGGGTAAAAGTGTAGATGAGAACATTCCTCTTTTTGTGTTCTAAACAAGTTGGAGAACAAACTGTAATAGCTGCGCCCACTAGTGCCGCTGCGGGGAGAGGTCTGCCAGCGATCCCCTGCCAGCACCCCGCCCTCTCTGCTGGTGTTTCCCAGCTCCTGCCTTGGACTGCAATTAATCCATGAGATGGAAACTGGTATGTAAGGTACATCCTGGACAGCTGGAACGTGGGAAAAAATAGCAGAAGCCGTGGTCTCATTTATAGAATCATAAAAGATGCTGCGTTTGAGGGGGCCCATAAGAATCATCGAGTCCAACTCCTGGCCTTGTACAAGACACTTCAATAATCATACCATATGCCTGACAGCATTGTCCAAACACTTTGTGAACTCTTGGTATTGTTTATTTGTTTGTTTTATTGGGGGTTGGTTTGTTTGTTTTACTGACTATCAAATCTAAATTGATAGGTGTTTAACCTGTAACTCTGAAAAAAACTTCAGCCATGATGCAGCACTAGACAGACATAAATTAAGGACATGGCTACTGCTCTACTGCTGCTCTTTTGTTGGCCTCAATGAGATTCTGTAATGCTACCTTAAACAATAGCTTTCTGTGGGTGAATCCGTGTAGCACTTATACTGGAGATATATTATTAAAAACTCAGCTGTTCTGTACCTACATATTCAAGCAACTGTTCTATAGTTTCTACAAATTTAGTATTGTTCTTCTCTTTTTAGTTAGCAGGGAAAACTTTCTAAATCAGAAGTAACCTTTCTTTGTGTGATGTTCTGCAAAATTCTGTATTTTATTAGTGTTCAGAATTCCAATTCCAAGTAGAGCCACTTCCCAGAAGCTTTCCCCATTGTATTTTTTAACTTGTCTCACCAACCCCCTGGCAGCTGCTGTTGGACTCCATAATAAGCATTTAAGCTGCCATTTTAGTAGTTGTCCTGAAATGAAATATTCAATATTTTTAAACACCTGGCCAGTTTTAAGGATACAATTTGATTGTCAGGCTTTGGTATTACTTAAAAAATGTTCCACTATGAGCTAGTAAGATGAGAGGTATTTTCAGCCTTCAGGAATACAGCTAACTTTACTAATAAAAAAATGGAAGAAAATCAAAATGCAAAGAAACCAAAGCATTATCATAGTAGAGATCTCCTTCCCTCTTTATTCTGATTTAGGTGCTAACCAGTCTAAAAGGGAAGAAAATGTCATGTTGCTAAATTAGTTATTAATGTAGGTATTTTACAGATTAAGACTTAACCAGAAGATCCTTGATATCTTCATGGAATTGCTGTCAGAGATCAAGGATGCAGTCTTGTTCAGTCCACATAAGCAGCCTTGGCTGTGGGATGTGTTG
Organism: Cyanistes caeruleus; assembly: GCF_971803275.1. Lineage (NCBI taxonomy): Eukaryota > Metazoa > Chordata > Aves > Passeriformes > Paridae > Cyanistes > Cyanistes caeruleus. Next base: position 42,731,256 of record NC_141732.1, on the reverse strand, counting down.
TTGGAAGAGGAATTTCCTATAGCCGACTTAATTTCATCCCTGCTTAGTGCATTGATGCAGCAAAGCGGACTTGGGCAAGCGGTGAGGTGGGAACAGAAAATGACCAAATGTGATGAAAGCTGGAAGTACTGTCAAAGTAACAGGATGTCTTTTTTCTTTAATCTGTCTCAAGAACATTAAAAGTGAACAGGGTTGGTTTCTTTTTGTATGCAAAAGCTTTACTGATATTCTTTTCCCTTCCCCTTTCATCCCCTGGTGCAATGATGAATAGTGGGGAAAGTTTTGGGGCATATAACGAACTTCTGACTGATCACCTTTGAGTCTGAATTTCCAGTAGATGTTTCCTGGCAGCTGCTGCAATTTCTCTCTGAGCTCTGTTTGAATTATTTATTTGTTCATCCAACAAGCCTATTAAACAGAGCACTTAAGCACTGGCTACAACAGAGTTCCTGTGCTGGTTTTTTTCTTTTAGGTTACATTAGGTTCTAGTCAAAATGATAGATTCTGGAGTCAAGCAACTATCTACTGATTATATATCCATGTATAGATGCTATACTGTGTGTGCCAGAAATACAACATTCACGCATATTTCCCATGAAAGAATGGCTGGTTTGTGACTCATTGCATTAAAATATGCCTCAAAATGTGTTTTAGAACAATTGTTTGGTGGGTTGCTTCTTTATGTTGTGTTTCTTTGTTCACTGTAAACATATCATGCAAATGCTTGTATATCAGATAAAAATGTCACTCTAAAAAATTATATATTAATGTCTTGTTGATTCCTCAAATAGTGCACTGTAAATTATTCTCTTTTTATTTCTTCCAAACCCAAACAAAATAGAATTACTTATTTTATATATTCCATAAAAATCTTATTTATTAAGCCGTGATTATATTTCAATAATATAAGCATGTTTTAGATCTGACCTAACCATAGCAATGGAAACCATGGAAAATGAGTCCTAACTGTGCCCCAGCACAGTCTTTCAGAACACAGACACATAAACCCTGACATTTTTTCAGAAACCAGCTAGAGGTCCAAGTTGTATTTTAAGTGCATGCTGGAACTACACAGGTTATCAGTCTTGTCCTCTTTGGTTTGTTTCCATTTACATTGCTCACCCAGTACATGTGTTCATTCAAACATGGCATTTATTTTTCTTATAGCTTCTCCCTGACCAGCTGGTCTTACTTCTGGAGTCCCTCTTGGAGGAGAAGACATTGTGTCCTAGAATATTGCAGTGCTTGGAGAGAACATACCAGCTCCGGGAGCAAGATGCTGAGGTAAGTCACGCTGCTGTGCTGTTGATCAGGAATGACTGTTCCACTAGGAGCCAGGCTCATTGCAGTTCTTTTTTACCATGTCTGAATCTGAAATTTGATGATCTTAACCTCCAGTATTGTTGCACCTTCATGGGCTGTAACGACTCAGTATTTCTGTGTATTCTTTGTAAGTTCAGGTGTGTTTTGCGTGCTGTGGTAGTAAATTACAGCACAGCCCAGATGTCCAAAGTATTTTGTACCTTAGGGAGCATATTTGTTCAGGTGTTCAATTTTTCACTACGTTTTTCTGTGTAGTGGAACCCAGTTTGTTTTCATTGTGATACTGTCTCCAAATGTAATCATGTCTGTTATAGTCTAAAATTACTCTTCCCCATTGTCAGCTCGAATTGTTCCTCGTTGCATGCTCCAAAGTCTCACTCAAGATTTAGGAAAGTTAGCTTTCCAGAGAGACTGTGGTGTTTTCTGGTTTGGGGCCTTAATTTAATGTTTTTTACAGTTGCTTCTAGTAAGCCCTAGTGATATGAATAGCCCCTGAGGAAAACACTGTTTTATATGATATTGTAAAGGGTAGCATCCCTGCTCCAGAGTGCTTTATATGTTTGGGAGGCAAACCAGTAAATCTTTATTACCACGTGCAGAGAGGACTCTTTTACGTCCCATGGTTTTCTCGAGCTGTGAGGGTTCTGACAATTAAGGCAGCAGAAGTAGTGGCTGCAAGCACCCTTGCAACAAACCTTTGCTTCAAGTACGTAGTATTCAGGAGGGGAGGTAAGAAATTGCAATCAGTTATGAAAATAAAGGATGTGTACAGATAGATGTGTGTGTGTGCATGTATCTGCATGTGTATATATGTATAAATATATATATAAGTATAAAGGAAGGGGTAATTATGACATAGCGTACATTCAAGCTACTGTGCAATGAAGGAATATGGTGAACTTAACATTTGGCTCCTGTTTATTTAAAAACTACCTTGCAGAAGGTTGCAGAAAGCGTGCCTGACTTACCTTGTTATAGTTGGAACTTTGTGGCAATTACTAGAATTGAAGGAGAGAGAAAATCTTTCTCTCTTATGCTGTAGTTGCTGTGTGGATGCTTGGGAAGACTTGGAATTCCAAATCTTATCCAAATCTAATCTCACGAAGACTGATAGAACAGTTGTTCTTTTTCTATCTTTTTCTCAGAAAAAAAACACAAAAAACAACCAAAAAAGAACATTTCAATTGGTGCTATTTACTGCACCTTTTTACTTTTTGTTGATCCAGTTTTCCAAATGCCAGATTTGTTTTTAATTAGTACTTGAACCGACATTTCTATTTATGGGCATTAGAATATATTTTAATCACATCTGAATACCAGTGAAATGTCAGTGGTTCTATTATGGGAAGAGGAATTAACAGGGAGCTAGATCAAAGCAATAGCTATGTTGTTGTTGCTGTTTCATGCCTGTGAATTGTAAGCACCAGGCCACAAGCTTCAGTTTCTCAGGTTTTTCCTTTTTCACTTGCATGCTTTTTTTTTTCCTTGCAGTACTTGAAAAGTACACAGTCTGTCAGAATTCTTCTTGTGAAAAAATTCCACAAACCCACAAGATTAGGACCTCTATGAAATGAATGTAATCTCCATTTTATTTTACAAGGTAAAACCAAGGGTTTAGCAAGACAACTCACTTAGAAGTATGACTAAGATAACATTACTATTAGCATTTCACCAGTCATCAGATCCCAGACACCTACAGTTCTTTATAGGGAACTAGCTTCCATGGCCTCACCTACATGTAGAACAGACTATTTGTGCCTCGTTCTCATGTATGTGCACAGGGGATTTTTGTTCTTGTAACCCCAGGTCAAAGAATTGCAGTCTGAGCCTGTTCTTATATAGATTTAATTTGTCAAGACACAAATCACTTATAGTGATCCTGTTGTGCTGCTGGAGTTCAAATGTTCTCAGTAACTAAACATCAGAAATTAATTTTTAAAAATAAAAATGTAAAAAAATTGTAGGCAGGTCAATAAAAGGAAGAAAACTGTCAGTGTCAGAGGGTTTTTTCCAAGATTTTTGGAAATGAGGTTATCAGCTGTGTTTCATCCAGCAGCAGAAAGTTAAGAAATAAACTTTTTGTCTTGTTTTTGAAAAGTAATGTTTAAATTCACAATCATCTTCCAGTAGGGATATGCAATGATAGTGCCAATAGTGGAAAAGGGTACACAAAAGACTGTGTTTTTTTCATATTTTCACAAAGTTTGGACTTAAAGTCTGTACATAATTATTTTGAAGATTATTACTGGGAGTCCTTCTGTCCTGCACAAGTATAGCATGGAAAGTCCTTGTTCATATTTCTTAAAGCTTTTCTGTCTGTATTACTGAAGCATCTTTATTTTGACCTTAAAATTGACCACACTTCTTTTAGTAAAGCATTGCATACTTGGTGGCGTCTGCACCTGCCCATAGCAAAGTGCTGTGGGTCTGTCCCCAGCCAGTGGAAGCTGCCAACAGCACTATTTGGTACTCCTGACTATTTGTTACCATGTACACATCCAGACTTAACAACCTGTGGACACAGATTCTTCAGAAAGGAGTGGAGGGTTTGCAGCAAGTTATCTGCCTTGTTTTGATTCCTTTGTATCAGTCGGGAGAGGAGAAAGGTTAGAGGAAGCCTTGGCCTGGAATATAAAGGTTGATCTCTGTTGAAGAGATCTCCTCAGCTACTCAGTGTAGTTCCCATCCTCTCTCAAATTAGGTTCCAATGCAGATACTCAGGCTCATTGTTTATCTCCCTTCTAAGACACTGATTTGAGTGCTTCTTTTAACAAACAAAGAATAAATCATAGGTTAAGTAACATATTTGTGATCCATAATGTATAACTTTTGAGCCGCAAGAGCCAGAACTGCAGATGGCTTAATCACATTTCAGACTGGTCTGTGCCTCGTCTTGGATGCCAAGAGAGGCTTGCAGGGCATCTGCCAAATTGCAGAATTTGTGACTCCTTTCCACTTTTTGCAGTCTACTTCTGTAACAAATAATTATTTAATTTTCCATTTTCTCCTCAAACCTTGGAACATCTGAGAAAACACAAAACTGCAAGTTTGTTTTCAAAAGATTAAATTAATTGGTCTGAGCTATTTGAATTAAGAATATCCAAGAGATCTTTGTTTTGAAAGCAATGAAGGTTTCAACTTTTAAAGCCATTTTTCAATTCTTCTCTCTGTGCCTTGGCTCAGACAAGTGGTATCAGACAAGTGGAAAGCAATTCCATGGAAGAATGATTGTGTCCTCAATTTTATCTTCCTGTTCCCCTATCTTGGTGTGCTTCTTCCCACTACATAACAAAATAACTCGTGCGCAGGCTACATCTCCATGACATACCACATCTTGCATCCAAGAGGAGCATTATAGAAGCTGGCTGCATTTTGAACATGACACAGTCCAGCTGGAAGTTCAGCTGGCTGGGGAGAAATGGGATATGTTATAAAGCAGCATCCACAGTTGCCATCAGACAGCACAGTAGGATAATGAAATTTAAAGCGGGTCTGGGGTTGGTTTTGTTTTTTTTCTTTCCAAGGTGGCTGTTCTGTGCAGCTGTTTCATTTATTCAATATCTAGCGTCTGGTAGAATGTGGAGAGTTGGTCTACATGGAAAGATTTGGGTGGCTAGTATTTTTTTAAATCTGTCTAACCTTGATGACGTCCTTTCTGATATGATAGTGCAATCTTATCTCATTGAGAACTTTCATATAAATAGAGTCAGTCATTTACAAAAGACAACACTGTGAGATCTGAGCTAACACTCAATGAATCTCTTAGCTAGAGGAGCTCTCACATCACTCCCCTTATTTCTGTTCTTCACTTGGTCAGAGTGGTGAGTGGCCTGCAGAGTAGTGAAAAATGTGACAGGAAGATCACAGCCATCAGAGAAGAAAAGTGTGTGTGACACTTTCAGTCCTCTTTAAGACCTGACAATTTTCTGCAAGAGGGTTTTATTTGTTGCTGAATTATGTAAGAAGTGGTGATAAAAACTACAGGATGTGGATGAAGCAGAAATATTTATGGTGTATTTCCCCAGATTTTTTACTGTAGAGTTAGCCTTCCTTCCTTTCCTACTGTAGATATCTCTTTTATCTTGCCTGCACAGCATATGGAAAGTTGCTTTGTTGGTTATCCTTGTCTCAGCAAGTTGACTGAAATGCTCTTCACTTACATAATGCTTTCCCTGTATTTGGGATCAAATGTGGCATATTTTGGAGAGAGAAGAGAAACTATAACTCTTTCTGCAGTAAATGTGAGTAAAATGAGTTAAGATCATAATATCATCAGTCGTGGGTGGCATAAAGCAATTCTCACACAATAACTTCATTGTGCATGAGGTCTGCCTGTGAGACCAAGGTTATAAAACGGTGGCATCTTATTTCACTGACAGAAATGCAGTCACACTAATACAAACCATTGAAGGTGCTTGGCATCCTAGAAGTGGTGAGAATTGTGTTAGGACAAAATAACTTTGATTCATTGGTCTTTCCTAGCCTGTGAAAAGCTGGCAGACATGGAAGTACAAGTGAGTTCTTGTCATTTCCCATCTGATGGTGACTGTGTTGAGCTGAGCACATTCTCAGGTTGCATAATTCAGCTGTCCTGCTGATTGTGGATGGGCATTGTTTGAAGTCACACTTATGGAACAGAGCTCTGCGGACAATACCATAAAACTGTGTGAGAAAAGGGAACTGCTTGGGGAAGGTCACTGCACACTTGCAGAAGGCACTTGGAGAGCTTTCCTTTCAGCACAGCCACTGGGCCAGTCCTCCCTTGAGGCAGGGACTCAGAAGCAGTCTCCAGCTTCTGAGTACAACACAATTAGTAATGTGTTGCAGATGCCTCCACAGGCTTGTCCGTCCTTCTTGACTATACTGTGTAGCAACAGGTAGGCATATTTCAGACAGTGGCATTGCAAGCACAGAGGGAGAGCCATGGTTCTTTTCCTTAACTGATGTCATTCTTGGTATGAAACACCAAATCAGTAGATAAAAAGGATGACAGCTTGAGCTGATTACAGGGCTTTGCTTTCTAGTGAATTTGGGATTTTTCTGCAAAAGGAAAAATTGTTTCTATATTTATTTAATATTTAAATATACAGTTTATTATTCAGTTTCAGTTCAAGTCAGGGTTTTGGATAATACAGTATGTTTTGCAGGACTTACAAATCTGCTGGGCAAATTTACCAGGAGCGCAAAATAAATTTCACCTGCCTTTTCCTTTCTGAATGTTTCAATTGGAGCATACCATAGGTATGGTTACACTGAATATTTTTTTATTTGCAATTGAATTGCAATTAGCACACCAGGAGGAACTTAATATAAGGAATCTAGAAAAGAATAATAAGGAACCTAGAAAAGGCTCTGTAGATGAATCAGCCTGCATGGTAAATTTGTTTCTGGAATAAATCGTATCTGAGTTTTGAACACTCAACCATTACTGAGGCAGTACCTTCATTAAATGGAAAAGAAAGAAGAAATATGTGTTTTCACAAAGTGAAATCTCTTTACTACTATCAGTCAGGTGCTTTTGACACACATCCTTATAGAAATACTATCTCTTTTCCTTGCTCTACTTCTCTGACTTCCTTGTGCAAATCCTAGCATTGGATATCTGTCATAGAATGCCTTTCCTATTTTCACTAGAAAAAAGAACTAATTTCAGGGTATATTGTAGACTGTCCTCACTGCTGATAAATGTCTTGACTGAAGCTGTAGCCGCTTGCAAAATGTCTTCTGTGATCTTGAAAAATTTGGGGCCTTCACTCTGTTTCATGTTCTTGTTCATGTTGCATCTAAATGCAATTTGCAGTCTCTTTGGTTGGTATTGATAATGGTTAATTTTTCAAAAGCATGCATTTGCAGGAGCTGATTTTTTTTCCCAATGAAAGGAGCTTAGAAAAGGGTAGCTTCTAGGAAGGTGGCACTTGCTTCCCGAAGATGAGGTCCAAAATTCAGTGTGAAGCTGAGAAAATTGGAACAAGATGAGGGGAAAACTTCCAGTGACAGCTATGAGAGTCATCCCATGAGACTCACCCTGGCTCATGTGCCCAGTGTGACTGAGTGGATGTGTTGAGAAAAATTTGTAAGACTGGCTGAAGGATAATCTTGAGTAGCTATACTTTGGGTTTGTTTTGTTTCTACATGTGAAGTAGGGGGCTTTTCCAGCCACTTGAGAAGAACAGAAAATCCCTCTGTCAGCATTAGCTGAAGGGCATGATCAGAGCACGAGATTTATGGAGCACTGGAAATAGCTTTGCACCAGTCAGCACTCCTGGTCCCACACCCCTCCAGGAGCCAACAGCAGTGCGTTTGTTCCAAGTGATCTCAGTGGCTGCTGGGTGGCCTGAGCAGGAGTTTTTGTGCCCTGACTGCTGCCATTACTGGTGCTCTTCACTTATCATCCCTGAGTTTTCTAACCAGTTTTGGACTTAATTTCCTCTGTCTGGCAGCCTAGAAATTTAGTGAGACTTGGAAAGCAGGGAAGCTGATGGTAAGAGGGAACCAAAAATGCAGCCGGGTTGGTTTGGCATTTTTTTACTGCTTATCCAAAAAATCTGTGGAGGAAGGGATTGGAGATAATTTCGTGTCCTATTGTCCAGCAACGAGAATGAAATGGTAGGGTCCTCTGGGCTTCTGAAGTCAGTCCTAAAGGTTTTCTGAATTGAATGCAATTGCTTTATATAAAATTTTACTCAGTATTTCTGTGTCAGGCAATACAAACCCAGTGCTGTAATACAAACCATCTGCCTTTGTCAAGAAATTTAAAAGGTTACTCTGCTTGCATATATATGATAGCACTGGCATAGTGGCCTTGACAAGGAGGGGGTAGTTTTTAAAATACAAACAAAATTCCCTAGCTATCAGCCATAGGGATGTTCCTCTGAGGTCTGCTTTTTTTGGGAGGTTTTTTGGTTGTCTTGTTTTTGTTTTCAATTCTGAAAAACAATCTGAAAGTATTTTTATTTAAAATAAACTTACTTTGAGACTTTACCAAATAGCTCATAAAATGCTTCTCACTCCTGGTTGAAGTCTGGTGGCAGATGCAGAGTATGCCTAATAGGACCACAGATTTGGAAAAAAATATACTGTGTCCTGTGAAGTCTAAATGCTTCAAGAAGCAGAACAATTCAAAGGTGCAGGTTCTGACGTCATTTCTTAAACACAGATATGATTCCACCACTGGGTCACTGACTTAATAACATGTGGGTAAAGTCTGCTGTCCTACTTTCAACACTTGTGCCACTTTTCAGTAGGAGTTTCAGTATCCTGAAGAGGAATTTTGTTGTGTTCCACATGGTGTAAGCCTTGTCCTAAGCAACACTGTATTCCAGCAGCACAGAATAAAAGAGGTAGAGAAAGTGACTGAAAAATATCAAACATGGAGAAAAATCTAAATGTTCTCATTACAGGAATGAGCACATTTCTTCTGAGTTTATAACATCAATGTATTTTTCACTTAAGAATGTTTGCTGGGCGTTGAAGAAGGGAGACTGTGTATGAGAGTGATGCAAAAGGTCTTTGGAGTAAAAATCTTGTATTTAATTATTTTGAAAGTTGGAAGCCAGGTTTTAAGAAATGTGAAATTAGAAGGATGTGAGCATGGGCTGAGTAGGCTGGCTGTGATCGAAGTTAAGAAAAAAAGACAGCCATATTGTTCATTGCTTGGAATTTGAGTTTTACTTTCATATGGAGTTCCAGATTCTGTCTATGAGAGTAATCTTGCCTGAAAATAACAAATGGTTTGATCACAATCGGTGTGGGAGACCAAAGATAAAAGGGTTTTTTGCCTCTAGTTACAAGATAGATAAGATACAAGCAGAGGGAGAGAGGGGCATAGGCAAAGGGGATAGCTTACTGTTGCCTTGATACTTACAGCAGCCTTTCCTTTTGCTGAACAGGAGATATAATTTAACAGTAATTGGTAACAGACTGTTGGTGTGCTTGATCTCAGACTCTTCAGAGTTTAATTTCTGCATCAGATGTATATGTTTATGTGCTTTTTTCCACAATAATGCTTGAATTTATGAGCCCAGCATGCTTTTATGTGCATATATAAATAACCTGTGTTTAAAAACATATGCAGACACTATATGGGTAAAAATTATAAGCAGACTCTATCTGGAGACAGCCAGAAGAGACAGTGGTAATGGGAAGTGTTTGAATTGCTTGCTATGGTGATATAAAATAAATTTCTGCAGATTCCAGAGATACTGTTGGGGTAGGACAAGGGGTGACAGCTTCAAATTGAAAGAGAGCAGGTTTAGATTAGCTGTTAGGAGGAAATTCTTTCTTGTGAGGGTGGTGAGACACTGGCACAAGTCACCCAGAGAAGCTGTGGGTGCCCCTTCCGTGACCGTGTTCAAGGCCAGATTGGATGAAGCTCTGAGCAGCCGGGTTTAGTGAAAGGTATCCCTGCCACTGGTGGGAGGGTTGGAACTGGTGATCTTTAAGGTCTCTTCCAGCCCAACCAGTTCTATGTTCCATCATAATCTAGCTATTATTGTAGGTAGGTGTTTCAGTAGGGTGTCAGAGGGACTATGGATGGGTCTGTATATGAGATGGCAGACAGCTGTGTCGGTGCATTTTGGCAAAAGTGTGTGTTTGGATATGTACATATGCCAAAACCAAGCTTACCTTGCTGAAGGCAGGAGGCTTGTCCCTGCAGTACCTCTCTGATGTTGGCTGGGACCTGGTCTTCCTTCCCTTCCCTCTGAGGTGCAGGATCTTCTGGCCCCCCAGCACCCTCTCCATCTCCTCACCCTCACACTGTGTCTTCACACATGCAGTCACACTCATGGGAGCACCCTGCTGGGGGAGGAAGGAGTGAGAATTGAAAGCAGACAAGGTGGCACAAGCATTGCTTCTGTCACCAGCCAGAAGGCAGCCTTTCTCCTGAGAGCTGACAGCACCAAAGCAAAACTCAGCACACATCTCCAGTGAATTTGTTGAAAAGGCAGATGCTGACATCTTTTCTGCCATCTTCATCTTGCTGCAAGCTGTGAATGGCATGGTGCTCCACCATGCTGAGCAGGCAATACTGAAAATGCAGGCAAAGGGAAAGCATTTGCTTCCAGTATAAGTGGTGTATCTGTGTTTTAAATTAATACTTATTTTTTAAAGCCTTTGTTTTTGAAATTGTGTTCACGTGCTGTGTTTCCTTACCTTACATGCACTATGATATAGGAGCTGCTTTTCTCAGCATGGGGACAGTGGCAGTGCATATGCACACGTGGAGAGAAAAGCCTTCAGGCACCATGACAGTGTGGTCTTCCAGACAGTGCTGTTGAAGCTGTCACACTGCTTTTGTGCTGGTGGCCTTTTTCTTGTCTAACAGTTCTCTGGGTCATTTCCCTATCATCACTTTGTTGGTCTACTGTAAAGCTGGAGACCATCCTGTTTTGTATCCATCTCCTGTTAGACAGGGTAAGGAGGAGGAGGCTGAAGAGCATTGAGATTACAGAATTCAGCATCCCAACCAAGCCTCTTATTCACAGTGACAGCTTTGACATCAAAAGAGAGACACAGTCAGTGCCACCTTTGAAAAAGGATTAGACATGGCTTCTTAGTCTCTTGCCTTTTCTGACTTCTTTTGGAAAATTTTTTTCCTACCAACACAGCTGTCATTGATCACAGATGGGGCCCACATAGGGAGAAGTGTGTCTGGTTTGTAATTGGCAGCTCTCTGCTGTAAGCCTGAAGTGGACGAAAAAAGGGCATTTGTCTTCTCCAAACAAGTCCTCAGCATTTGCTGTCTTGCCAAGATTGAATCCTGTCCTGAAGTGCTATCCTTTGGTTGCTATGCCTTTCTGATCACGGAGAGCAGCAAGGTTGCCTGCTGCTCTGCCTGGGCTTTCTGAAGCAGCATGTTTTGTGATTCCTGGCTTCTGTTTGGTCCTGTAGAAAAGATCCTCTGTGCTGGCTGTGAGAGAGATACATGTTTTATTTGCAGGTGGAAGTGGAGTCATGTTTACAGCCTGTGGAAGCTGATGAGGTTGCTCTTTAGCAAGGCGATGGTACTGTGTAAACTTTTTAACATTGTGTTCTGTAGAACTGAGTGAACGCTAAAACAGGAGCATGTGTTTGGAGGGGAGGAGAAAGGACAGAAAGAAAATATATGTCCCTAAATCACATTTATAAATGTGAGAAGGTTCAAGCAGGCACCTGTTGCTGCTTGAGGCTTGCACAACTGTAGAAATATTGCTGCCTGGCCCATGGGCACACTAGCACAGGTACAGGTTCAAATGCTGCCAACTATCCCACAGTCTGCCATTGACCAAGAAACAGAATTTGCCTTTCAAATATTGCTTGTGCTTCTTATACTAAATACAGTAGTTGCTGCATGAGCTCTACCCACAGCTCTTCATCAGTGCTATTGAGTGAAGGAAGGAGGGAGGTATGGGGCTTGCATGCTTTCTTACCAGCATCCTTCACAGTGTGCAATTGCTTGATCTCTGCAGAAATATAAATCAGAAGGAGTAGAATTAATTGAGAAAGTAGAATATTGCTACCAATATTACCAAAATCTAATGTCTGATATTCTAAAATGCTAAATTATATGCTAAAATTAGCTTTTAAGTGACTTACTTTTTAATGATCAGTTCATATTCCAGGTTTTTAATTATTTTAGACCTCTTCATAGTCTTCCTCATAATGACAATTAGCTCCTGACGAAGTTTTGATATGCCAGCCAATTACTGCCTTAGAGTTTCCTGAATGACCATGCTTTTTGTTTTTGTTGGGGTGTCAGTGGGCTGAGCTACTTATACTGTGCTGCACAGCTGGAAAAGAGGTGGTCCAATGTGGCGGGAATTGCCTGTACAATCTGTCTTTACAACGTGTCTTATACAGCTGCTTACACAATCGGTGGTGTGGAATACAGAGCACGGTGGAGCTTCATGAGCTCAATCTGCCTCAGGTCCAGCTACTGAACAGCAGTTCATTCCACTACTCAAAGTAAAATACAGCCTGAGTATGGCTAGCAAAAGCCATTTTTAAAATTTGAAATATTATCATCATTTTGTCCATAACTCTGGAAAATTGAGGGGTTTATACTGTAACAGAGCATTGCACTGTGAAAAACGGCATTAACTGAACCTTAATGCCATGAGGGTCTCGGGAAGAAAGACTGCCTTAGAGATTGCTGCTGCTGTGGTGGTGTGTCCAGCCAGCCTCTGGTTTCTTTGGGCCCCGCAGTACTGTCAGAGCAAGCGCTACAAGACCTGAGAGAAAACTTAGGCTCTGAAAAGTCCAGTTTTTGGTCTAAAATAAAGCTAATTTAAGCTGATAGACAGCTCCTTTACTCAGTCTCCTGACAAACACTTGGCAAACACAATAATCACAATTACAGAATCCATGTAAAAAGAATGAATCCATTCTGTTTGCATCCAGTAGTTTCTTGGCTATTGAGTACACTCTTTCAGATTGCCAAACTGATAGTCTTTCAACACAGTTGTAGCACAAAAAGCTGCTTCATTGCTCCTGGTGAGCTGCTTCAGCATCCCTCACTTGGGCAAGTTTTAATGAAATCAAATTCACCTTCTAAAGTATGTTTTTACTGTGGCATAAAAGATAGGAGTGCCCACATGAAATTCAGACTATACAGAATGAAAAGTCACTGGTGTATTAAAGAAAAACTGTTACAGATAAGATGGGGGGGACGAAAGTCATTAAATGAAGTGTAAAATTAAACCGTAATTCTTCTATGCCAAACAACTGTAAAACCTGGTTTTTTAGATCAAATATTGCCCAGCAACATTTTTTTTTTTAATTAGGTAGGAAAATGATCTAATATTTGCATCTAATTTATCTGTAGATAGGAAGAGACTAGTGATAAATGCTTTCAGATGAAACAGAGAAGCATTCTGGTGCTCTGGAATGCTTCCTTATTGTTAATTAAAATTAATCTGTTGCAGTATGGCTTGGTTATTTGAAAAAAATTCTGTTTTTTCCTCTGTGAATTAGACTGGAGTCTGACTTCTGAGACTCTTTAATTAACATTTAAGAGTCAAGTTGTTCAAATAATTTTTCCGATAGAATCTGAACCTGTATTTTGTAAAGGTCACAGATACCTCGTACCTTTAATAAAAGTTCCATTTTTTTGGACAATAGCTCCTACTCTATTTCCCATTTTCTAAGATCTTTAAGTATGTTGCTTTTGTTCAGTGATTTAGATTTGTTGTCTTATGGCGCCTTTTAAATTGGATCCAGCTATTAGCAAAATGTACTCATCTTCCCTGAAGCTAGATTCCCATTCTGCAGACCAAAAGCTTAGTAAAGTCTAACTTTTTTCTCCATTTAATAAAGGCATGGTTTAAATTACTTGTTTTCTAAATCTTATGGGTAGACCTCAGTAGTAAAATATTTATTTTTTTGCTTGTATGCAGCTCTGAGAATTGGACTCAATTATCCTTAAGGGCTCCTTCCAACTCAACTGTGATTCTGTGAGATTCTGTGATTACTGTGTGGAAAGGCCAAAGAATTGGTTTGTTCAGCCCAGTGAAGAGAAGGAGTGACCTAATTGCAATCATCTGTACCTGAAGGGAGCCTGTAAGAAACATGGAGAGTGGCTATTTGCAAGAGCATAGAGTGACAGGACAAGGAGGAATGGTTTGAAACCGAGAGTAGCCCTAGATTAGATATTAGGAAAAAATTCTTTAATCCAAAAGTGGATAGACACTGGAACAGGCTGCCCAGAGAAATTGCGGATGCCCCATTTCCGGAAGTTGCCCCATCCAAGATTGCATGGGGCTTTGAGCAACTTGATCTAGTGGAAGGTATCCCTGCCATGGCAGGAGGGTTGAAACTACATCATCTTTAGAGTCCCTTTCAACACATTCTATTCTGGGATTCTATGATTGTGTGGAGCAGGGAAGAATAACATGGATTAGTCAAAAGAGTTGATCATGTGGGCCAGAAACAATTAATATCTCTTTAATTTAAGACATGTTCGGAATATCTTTTAAAATATCGTTTTCTCAGGTATGTATGTCACTGTGAGCTTTTCTTTTGAAAGCCAAGCTGTGTATTAGGTACCTTACATGGCTTTAGTCTGTCAGCTTCAAGCACCGTTTCCCAAAAGGTCTTGGCCTGGGTTGCTAAAACAAAGGGACTGCCTTAGAGCTGTGTCATTAGAATATTTTATGTAAATTTTCCCCCCTCAAATAATCTCATGCAGCAGCTTGCATTGTCTGAAAACAGACCAAACAAAATTTTGGTCTTGGTATCTTCCATCGAGCTGTCAAAATGCAGGTAATTTTTTGAGTTACAAACAATATCATGCAATACTGTGTATTCTTCTTAAAAATGAAATTAAAAGATACTATCAGATTCCTGGAATTATTTGTAAAAGCTTCTGCTCCTATATTTTGTCCTATATTTGGGACTCTGTCTGACAGTAGCATCCCTTCACAATGTTCCTTGTAGGTACATGCCAATACTTAGATCTCAATGTTGTTGATACTTATGAAAATTAAATTTTGTGCTTGAGACATTGAGTGTCTCTATCTTCATGTTACTGGACTGTGCCTCAGAAATGCACTACTCATATGAGTACTGTGTTGCAAAACACAGTGACAAACTTTATTCAGCTTAGAAAGCTGGCACAGGAGACAGCCCCAGCACCTCCAAAAGCAGGGTGGGAGGAAAAAAACAATTGCCGAGCAATGAGGATCCATCCACAAGGAACCTGAGGTGTCAGCAGGCCTCCATTGCTCCTCTGCCCCACTTCTCCCCGTCCTTGGCCATCAGTCCTGGACTTGGGAGGACAGCTCTTAACCCTGGTATTGCAGGCTGAGAAAATAAATTTCAGTTCCAATTTCAGCATGTGGGCCCTTGCAGCTGCCAAACCAGTAAGAGTGTGTGTGGGTGGGTGAGCAGTTAAAGGTGTTGTTTCAGATCCAGCAAAGTCCTGTGTGCTTTCTGCCAGCAATAACAGGATGGATTGCTGTGAATTACTTTTCAGGTTTAGTTTATATTGTTTACGGTGTAACCGGCCAAAACGACATATGCTGTGAATCTCTGAACTGTAGAAAAAGCACAGGGAAACATGCAGAGAGAAAACTGCAAGAGGACTAATGAATTCTTATTTTTGTCACTGAGTATTTGCTCCTGGGAGGAAAAGAAAAGCCAAGAAGAGCATACACAGGATGTGGTATGGTTAGCCCAGTCGTACCACAAGCTGCTTGGTTTTGAAATTTCCTTTTGAGACAGTTTTATTGAAAGTGCCTGTTCACATGACTCATTCATTAGGCTGTGAAGCATTGGGGCCCATTTTGCTCTTGCCTCTCTAAGCATTGGATGAGATGCTGGGAACTGATTTTTTTTTTTTTTTTTTTGCACCCTACTCTAATGTGACTGAAATTCTTATGTTTGTGGAATCAGCCTTAGGGATATGGAGCATCATAGACAAATTACTTCTTTGTAGTGCATGTGTTTGAGAAACTGTTCTAGCTGCAGTTCGGGCAACACGGCTGTCTACACCATATGGTGCAGAAGGCAGGAATGTAACCAGTACATTTCAGTCCACATTGTGCAAAGATGCCCCTGCCCCTCTTGCACTCAGAGCCAGCCTTGATTTCTGTGCTTTGCTTTCTGGGGTCTTGTACAAGTCACAGGGAGCCAGAAGGACTGGCTGAGCTGATGGTTTCACAAGGTCCTTCAGCAGCCATTGATTCTCCTGCAGTTTGGTCTGCCATGGATTTGGGGCAGACAGGACGCAAATGTGTAATCTGAGGATAAGAGGCATCCTGCTCCTGCCCCAGCTGGCAAAGTGCCAGCGTTTCAGGTCTGGGAATGTGCTGGGATTTGTACTCACCCTGGGAAAGAAAAGGAAAAAAGCAAAAGAGAAAAAGAAAATTGTGTGCTGTCTCAGATCTCACTCAAAAAATATTTTTCTTTTTAACTATTTGAATAGATGTTGGTTGCCAAGGACAGAAACCATATGGAGAAAGGAACAGGCACAGCTTAGTTCTGTGTTTTCCAGAGCCATTGGAATTCAGATGGTCCAGCCATGATGCACTGTCACTCATACATGGTGTTAGTATGTGAAGAAGACCACATCAGCGCCTTCACAGAGAGAATTTTTTTCTGCTCTCCATGCAACTACAATGGTTGGATCAAGAAAACTGTCCTGGGAGCCAACTGGCTTCTGTGCTCTTTAAGCCAGGTCCCTACTTGTTATCAAGAGTACTCAGAAATGGGGGCCCTTATATCTTGTGACTCCACCTTTAGATGAAGAAATACTTTAATAACTGCAGGGGAAAGAAAAGCTCCACCAGGAGGTATGAAGAGAGCCCCATCCCAGAATACTTTATAGTCTGCTGTTGAAATATTCTCACTGAAGGCACAGTTTGAGGTCATGAGCAACCACAGAAGCTGCACTTGATTGCTTACCTCCTGGGTAAGTGCTGTAAGTGCTGGATCATGAGATGTAGAAGAGCAGTGATCACAGGAGGGGACCACAGACCCTTTCTCCTCCTCATGTTTCTCCTTATTAAGACCAGAATACATTAGGAATTCTGTTTGGATTTTTTGTTTGTTTGTTATAAGAAGAATGTTCTTCTATGTTATAGGAAGAATGTGCAGAGTACAGTGTATCTACAGTCTTTTAAATGTGTTTATATTGTTTGGTTAACTCATCTTACAGATGGGAAAGGTGTATGGTTGAGTTTTGAGTCTGGGTAGTTTGACCCAGGCAAGAAGCTGCTTGGTGCTATGAGAAACACCCTGTAACAAAGCTAGATTGCCTGGGAAGATTTACTGGAGAAACATTTAGTGTCTCCTGGGAGAAGCAGCAGCTGGGTAGGGTTTTGAAGGTTTACATTATGAATATGGGCATATGCAGCAAAGTGAGTTGAATCTTGGAAAGCTATTTCTTTTGTAAATTTAGCTCTGGTTCCACTAGCAGGAATCCTAACAGCTGCTATTTTGTCAGAAAAAGCTGTAAGAGACAGCAATTATTCCCAGTGTACAGCACTGTTGCTATTCAGTATCTTAAATGCAGCAAGTGCAAAACTCACCCAGTCCCAAAACCTCACAGCTTTTTGTTTTCATCAGGTGTGTTCAAACTATTTTGTATAAGGGGTCAGCTGAAAAGAGGTATCAAGTACACAGGACCTGTGGTCATTTATCACTTGTTATTATGCTAATGGGATTAACATCTAATGTAACATAATTCTGAAAATTTTTTTCCGGATCTAAAAAGTTAGCAGGGATGAAAAGAAAATTACTCTCAAAACCTTTATTTCCAAAAGCAACAGTGTCTTTTTCCCCATCTTCCCTTTCTGTCTTCAGTTCTCAAT
Organism: Cyanistes caeruleus; assembly: GCF_971803275.1. Lineage (NCBI taxonomy): Eukaryota > Metazoa > Chordata > Aves > Passeriformes > Paridae > Cyanistes > Cyanistes caeruleus. The sequence goes on along the minus strand of NC_141732.1, from coordinate 42,713,644 downwards.
GTTATCACTACATCTGTCATTCAGAAAAAGGTTCATATTTGGCTACTTCATATAAGCACAGTTTGGACTCAGTTTTGAAAACTATTAAAAATGTTAACATTTCATTCTTACTATGAAGGGTGATTTCCATTAGGTGCCCTGTCTTTTGAAAGATGGTGAGAGAAAAGGCTGAAACAGAAGCACTGGGAGTTATTCCACTTAACTAGTTTCCTTTACTATCTGTGCTGAATGGCTAATGGAATATAAAATGTTAGGCTGATCACTGCCTGCAATCAGGCAAGCCTTGCTGGGAGGATAAGATTACGCTTATGCCACAAGAATGGCTAAGAACAAAGTCAAAAATGTAAAGACAAAACATGTAATGCATGTTCACACTCCTTAAGTAGACCATTTTTTCACTTGCAGTTTGCTAGAAAACTTTGTTACGGTGTGTCAGTAACTTTTTATCAAAGTGCATTTGTAGAACAGAACCACATCTTTTTAAATGCAGATGAATTTTAAATGCTTAGCAATGTGCTTAAAATCTGTTAGTAGCAGAACTGATTCATTTAAGTGAAAGTTCCCTCCTTCATGGGTTGATACCTAACTTTTTGGCATGGATTTAATATTGGTACAGAATTACATTTAAGCCTTTTTATGACTTGTATGATAAACAAGGGATTACATAGGGGATATTATCAGTTATATTCTGTGGCTTCTCCAGACCACTGCAGTGGTAATTTCTGTTTCCTGCCATTCCCCCCACACCCCCCTTTTGACAATAAGAAAGAAATAACCTCTAGCCTAACTTAAAAGAAGGAAAGTCAAGACTGGAAACAGTGGCAGTGAAGATGCCGTGTGCTTTGATCTGGGTTAATTTCTAGCACAGAATCAGGAGTTTGTTTTTGGGCACCTTGGGTTTCCAAAGCCCAGGCTGAGGCGCACAGAGCTTTGGCTCCTCTGTCCAGTTGACTGACCTGCCAGGCTGCAACTTGCCAAAAACTACAAACCCAACAAAGATGAAAAAGCCAAACTGGTATGGATATATTATCAGCATCCAAACAGATAAAATATATAAAAATGTTTGTTTGTTTGTTGTTTACCTAGTATTATTTTTCTTCCCAAAGGTTCGTCACCGATGGTGTGAACTTGTCATTAAACACAAATATGAGCCTGGGTATGGAGACATTGAGAGATTCCTCAGAGAGGATCAGGTAAGTTACATTTAACTAGCATTGAAAACAATCAACTTTTCAACACCCTTATGCTGAAATAAAAAAAAAAAAAAAAAATTAGTATATTTTCTTGCTGCATTTTGTCAAAAACTTGGCTATGTATTCATTTTGTTCTTCTGTGGTCCCCTAAACATAATAGTAATTTATGGAAACCACCTAGGGTAGGAGTATTCAACTCCACCTTAACATGCTAATCTTCTATCAAGTGGTGAAATAAAATAGAATTCCTTCTCTCCTTGCATTTTATGCAAGCCAGAGGTAGGAGTGATGCTAGGAAGATACTTCTCAGCAGGTTTCTTTTGCAGGATGAGGAAGGTAAGTGTGGCTGTGAATGCCAATGCAGGTATGAGGTAGGTGCAAAGCAGTCGGTGCTGTGGTAACCTCAGTTTTGAAGATGACGGCCAGAAGTACTATAGCACAACAGTGTACACCCAGGGAATGCTAGCCTCCTCATGGTTAGGGACATGCTACCCTGTATTTTCTGGGTTGTGAAGGCCTTAAAAGGCTGGACATACATGATTCCCTTAACGTGGCCTTTTATTTCGGCCATTGTGAATTTAGAATTCTAATTGTACCTCTGCCTTGTTATTTTCTATTTCACTTTTATTTATCTTTATTCACTATAAACTCTGTAAAATCAAGATATTCCCTGCCTAGGATGATTCTTAAATATTTAAATGTAGGTTTAAAAAATATAAAATGGTGAAGATATGTCAAAATCAAGGCAAGATATTAATGTTTTTACCTTTTATGCTGACAATGAACAAAGCTATTTACAGCCAATGAGGGTTTTGTTCTTCCAGGCAACATAGCACAATTGAATTATTGCAGTTTGTCATGCCTTCTTCTAGCTCAGAAGTATACCTCCTATTTATATCTCAGCCAATAAACAGGCCCCAGAGCTCTTGGCAAGTTCTGTATTAAAACAAACAAATAGGACATAAAAGAACATAATTTTATAAGGAGTTACATATATTGAGCATATTTGTATTCTGTGAAAGGATGGAGATAACCACCAGCAGAACCTGGGGATTCGAAGAACCCTTGAGTTGATAAAACCATAGAGAATTGCATTATGTTTGGAATAGCTATTATGCCAAATAAAGACATTTTCTGCAGTGTAGGGAAATAATTTTTGCATTGAACTTTGCATAAAATGAAATGAAGTTCATTTCATTTACTTCAGCAGTGCATACAGTTAACGGTACAAACAGCTTCTGGTGTGATTACTACTTAAATTAGAGCAGTTGCATGTCTGTACTGATCATGTAACATGGCTTTTTTAAAAGTCTGGGAAAAAATGCAAATGAGCTATTTAAATCCTTCAAAGTTCTACAAAACACCAGTGTGTTTACTGCATGTTAATGTTTAGGCCTAGGGGAGAATTGTTAATGCTGGGTAGAGAAGGTAGTTCCTATAGTAAGAAAATCTCACCATTTAAAAAATTCTCAATGAGAGCAACTGGAGCCCAGCTTCAAGGCCATTTGTGTGGCTGCCAGACCTTGGTACAGCTGCAAACCTTGGAAATCTGAGGTTTTGGTTCTCTTGGTGTCAGAGCATGCTTAGGGAATTGGCAAGGAGTTTCTGCCACTCTGAGACTTTCTCCTTTTATTTCAGTCATTGTTAAACTTTAAATTTCTCTTTTGGAGAAGAGAACTTCTCTTCTGACGGGCTTTTTAAGGCCCACCAGCCAATGCTAGAAAGTGCAAAGAATAGCATTAAAAAATGTATTTTCTCAATGCTATCTAAATTTTTCCGTTCCTGCAAGTGTCCAAACAATAACTGGAAAAGTCATGCTAAGCATGCTAAGATGCTAATATTTTGTCACATGTGTAATCCTATTTTGGTAAGTGCAGTTTTAACATTTACTGAATTCCTGTAATTAGCTGGAAAAAATGTATCATCAGAAAAAAAAAGATGATCTTCAATATGTTTCCTGTTAAGTTGGCCAGAGCTTTGTTGGCAGTAGTCAAAGGGGCCCAGATCTCCCTACAGGAACCCCATTACCTTTTTTTATAGCTGCTATGTCCAGACTAAATAGTTAGGAAAAGTTTGCCTTTGTACCCAAACAGAATTTATGCATGTTAAGCTGTATCTCTGATATAATGGGAGTCAAACACAAACATGACCATATACAGCTGATGTCCAGTTACAGAATTGCCAAATGGGAATTTTGGAGTGGAGTACTTCAGTCTTTGTTCGTGGATGTGTGAGTAAACATGACAATTGGAAAGAAAATGTGTATCCTGTTGAAGGAAGGAGAAGCTTTTTTCTTAAGGGGCATTTGGAAAAAAAATCAGGTAGTGGGTTAAAGAAAACAATATTCAACTTGAAAAGTGGCAAGGAAAGTGGAGTGAGGAATAATTTTCTTGTCATGCCGTAACACAGAACTCATACATTAATAGTTTGTTTTTACATAGTCAACACAGCATATAGACAACCACCCTTAGGCTAAAGAGACACAGAAAAAGCTAAGATTTTTTTGGGGGGGAGAATAGGCATTAGAGAGTAAATGGTATTTTCTGTATTTTGCATTGTCTATTTTGTTTCATTTTTAGTTTAAATGAGTACTAGGAGGTCAGTGGCAAAAAAATAGCTAACTAGTTATTACTGGTGGTAGGATGCCTGTGTATTATGTTCCTCTTTCAGGCCATGGGTGTTTATCTCTACGGTGAATTAATGGTGAATGAAGATGCAAAACAACAAGAACTTGCACGGAAATGCTTTGCTGCAGTACAAGAACATATGGATGCATCCTCAGCCAAAGTGGTGGCAGAGATGTTATTCTGAAAAGGTGATTTTTCATTTTAATCCCAACACCCTGAATTTGCTTCATAGAGAAAGAATATGCAGATCTCACAGAATGTGGTAAACTTTGGCATACCATACAGCTTGTGACTACTTAGGCTGAGAAATAACTCGTTACATATCTTGTTGGCTTTTTTTTTTTTCTTTTTCTTAAGCCCAGCTGCAGGAGCAGTGAGTTACATACATGTAGGCAAAACTGGAGAACGTGGAGAATGGCTTTGTTGTAATGGACTGTACAAGAGGCAACTGTAAGTCCAAATGGCCAAAGAAGGCCAGGCTCTGCCTACAGTTGTTTCCCATTCTGTATTCTTAACTCTGCTTACAAAAATTTCAATTGTGCAGGGAGCATTTCTGTTTAATAGAGCTGCATGTGTACTTGACAGGCAGCACAGTCTTTGAAAAGAGCCTGATCCCACAGTGGAAATACGAAACTGGGCTGGAAGCAAATATGAATCATGTGAGAACAAGCTGATAATTCAGATGTTTTTGTGTTAAGAGTATTGAAGATTGATTATGAGGTAAGAAAAGTAGCCTTAAAACAAAGAAGCTAGCTTGTTTGAAGTTAAAGGAAGAGGAATCACCAGAGAAGAACCAGAATTGCAGAAAATATTTATGGAATAAAGCGTACCGCAGGATATAAATTTGCAAAGACGTTTTTCAATTCTCTCTTTGAACAGTTGGAGGTAGCCTTACAGTGTCTGCACATGCATCTTTAACATATAACCCAAAAAGATTTGTATGAAAGTTTCTTCCAGTACAGCATACCTCAGATTTTGAGTTAATCATATCAGTCACTGGACAGACTGATTGCCTTGGTTGTTAACAAAACTTTACAGCTGATTTGTGGTATCAAAATTCAGCCTTCTAATTTAGCAGAAACATTGTCACTTAATTGCTACTAAACAAAAATCGTAATTTTCTCATGTTCTAGCAGTATGTGTGAGTTCCACTTGATTTTGTAGTGGTTTTTGCTATGTTTTTAGGAAATACAGCCAATGGCAGATACTATGAAAGCAAGTTTGATTATGAAAAGCCATGTTGTTCTTCTCTATAGACAAGAACTGTGCCTGCCAAGAAAACTTTTTTGGGAAAGGTAGATCAGACTGTAGAGTGGCCGGGTATCAGTTGTGGGGTAGGAGAGACACCTTTTAAATAGTTAGGGCTAGAAAGACCCTCTTGTGTATCCTCAGTTATCAAGGATTCGCAGGAATTTGAGTTATGTTCAGCAATTCTTAATCTGTCTTTGATTGTCTGAAGGCCAGAAACAATAAAATCAAAATTTCTAAATTAAAGTTTCCAATGGTAAGTATTTAGCGCAAGAAATTTACATGGTATGCCGGTGTTAGCAATAGCCTAGAATTACCCCTTTGACTTTACAGACAGAGTGGAAGTGCATGGTGAGCTATAACATAAAATCTAAAGATACTGAGCACAATATTCTGTGTGACTGCACAGCTTTCTTTTAATGTTATGGCTGTTTGGGTTCCTGGCATGATGATTTGTGACTTAAGATTAAAATCACATTGCCAGGGATTACCACACAGCCATGACCACAGCTGCTAGCATGAAACTCACCATTAACGGTCTGATGTGTGCACAGCGTGGAATCCTCTCCATCTATCAAACAAACAAACAAAAAACACACCAACCCTCACCCCCAAACTAAAAGGGAAAAAAAAAAAAAAAGAGAAACAAACCCCCAAACCCACCAAAAACAGAGGAGAGCAGCAGAGCATCATGGAAGAACCTCCTCCGAAAGCTATCTCTGCTGAGACTGAGATCTCTCTGGCGAGGTGCAGAGCTTAGCTGATTGGTGAACAGTGATTGTTTTCCTCTTTGTTCACAGTGGCTAAGTTCTGCACCTGAAGAGAAGGGAGAGGAGACTCTCTGCAGGGCAGAGAGCGTTTGCTGGCTGAGATCCCTTCCTGCTGAACAGGCAGATTTGCGATGAGTGCATTTGTCTGAGGTTCAGTGTATGAAGAATAAGAGGCAGAGGCAACCTGGGAAGGACCAAAGACTTTTAGTTTTAGTTGAGAATAAACAGTACTTCTTAAGTTCTCAGTCTGATTGCAAATATAAGCCATTGCTTACAGTAATTTGGTTACCATGTTATCCTGAAGGTCAGAGGAAATAATGTTTGTGACTTCAACTGAAATTGTCAATAAAGCCTTTGTTTTATAGTCTTCTCTTTAATGGATGCTGTCATGATCTCTCTGCAGTTTTAGCTTAGCACTGTGTGTCGTTTGGAGGAAATGGTGGCAGCTCCAGTCGGAAACAACTTACGGCTGCTGCTGTTGTTCCAGGCTGTTGATGGACCCGTCCTCCGGTGCCTACTGAGCTGATATCAGTTCTGATTTTACACACTGGCTCAGTTCAGCAGGAACAGGAGTCGAGCCCTAGAGCAAAAAAAAAAAAAGATGTACGTTTCCTAAGAGCATTTGAGAAATGTTGTTGCTGTTTTCTCTCTAAAAATGAATCAGTACATATTATGGTATCCTGATGTTAGACACTAAATGGCCTAAGGTGGAAAAGCTACCTCAGTACTGTTTAAGAGGACTGTTGGCTAAAGATGAGAAGGTATGTGGGTATGTAGCACATCACACAGTATTGCTCTGGTAACTTGCCTCCAACATTATTTTCAGAGTAACCTGCTAATAAACAAGAGACTTAGTGCTCCCACCATGGATACTCCTTGTCTTCTCCAGACCTTGTTGTGGTAGCTCTAGGAAGCTAAAGAAATCATTGTTAACTCTGTAGCTACAGTTACACTCTACTGGTAATCTAAAAAATAACTCAGTTTGGGGAGGCAATCAAGAATGCACAGATATCCCTGCACTGTGACAGAGTAATAACTTTATTACTTTACTGCTGTTTCCGTTGCAGGAAAGATCACAGACAACTCTTTTAATAGATCTTCTGCTAAACCCTGATGGTACTAGGATTTCATTGACCCAGGACATCAAAGGAAGGATTATGTGACTGCTAAAACAATCAGCTGACAAAAATATTTACCTTTCTGTATTTCTAGAGGCTCACTGTAACTGAGAACACATGCACACAAAACAAACTACACAAACACACATGTGTTAGTCTGGCTTTAAGTAATTATTTTCTATAAAAATTTTGGGATTTATCCTTGTACTTTGGTAATACAATCATTCTGGTTTGCAGATGCCAAAGACTCTTGATTTGAACAGCTTTATTAATTTGGGCATTCTGAAAAAGGATGAAACTGTATTGTGTACTTAAAATTTTGTTTGTAACTTTTATGTCATATTTTAAAAACCTCAGTATAAAATCAACAGGGGCTGGGGTGGGACTCATAAGATTAGATAGGAGCAGAAATAAACTGTGGAGAGTTACCTGCCATCATCCTGGTGCTGGGATGGAACTGAAGAAGAGACAAAGATCATCATGCGCTCTCTGTCATGTTTAGGTTAAATTTTGCCAGAAATGTCAGGCCTCCCATTTTCTTAAAGTGTCTTTCATACCCTTGTGATGTTTCTTTTGCAGTGATATGTCAAGTGTATGTCTTCTTTCCTGATCAAAGAATCTTTCCATTTTTAGAAGACACCTTAATTGTTCCTTTCAGGAAGTAAGAATTTAAACCACAAAAATCTGTGAACTTATTTCCTTGTACTCTACTGTTTTATAGCAAATCCTCTTGTAAAAATAAATTATTTTTTTCAAGTACATATAGTGTTTCCATTGCACAGTGGTTCAACATTAATTAAAAAACTTGGGAAGAGGAATGACTCAATTTATGCTTTTGCAGCAGGAGAAAAGCACCTGGAACTCATTACTTAAGGGATGTTAATGAGAAAAAAATAAATGGGGTATTCTTTCTTAAAGTTCTTAGGCTCAGAATCTGAAGTAAAAGCCTGCCTCGAAAGTGTCTTCAGTACAAAGAGCACAGTTCCCTTCCACGTCACATTTTCTGACCTCTCCCTTTGCAGGCATACAGTGTCAAAACCTGAATTAAGGGACACTCAGCAAGTTCTTTCAAATGCAGGAAGAGTTAGGAAATTGTCCAGGAAGGCGCTGAGACACCACAATGACTTCTAATGTAGTGACACTCACAGACGTAGTTATTACAGGATCCCATTCAGAACAGTTATGCTTCATTTCACAGGTTTTTTTCTGCAAAGGCCAGCAAAGGAAACCAGCTTGCTTTTTGCCTTTTCCATTGTGTATGGAAAAATGCAGAGCTGGATAAGACTCTTGTACAAAATATGCAGAAATTAAATACATCATAAGCTTCTTCAATAATATCAAAGCTAGTACTATTAAAACTATAGGGCAAGTAAGATATTACATGCTTTTTAAAATATCACTGAATTTTCCTTCTTTCAAAACTTACCTTTTTTTTAATATTGAGCACAGCAGTAGTTTGTTTTGTTTGCTTCAGCTCTTACAGTCTGCTTCAGCAGTATTAACTTGAATGTTTCCCCTCACCACAACTTCATGACCCATCATGCATGGTAGCAGCTGAGAAAATGAACAGAAAATGAAACACAAACACCAAAAAAACTAAAAAATGGCAAGAGGCAGGGCCCTTCATCAGGGTTTATAGGGCCTTTTGTTACTAACCCAAGCATTGTGAAAACAAGTGAGGCTCCAGATTAAGAAGAAAGTTGAAGGTGGCATTGAACAGTTACTGTCACCATAACTCATCAGAGAGCATAGGAGATTCCTGTATGTATTACTTAGTAGGGTCATTAACACAATACAAACATTACCCTTAGTTCCTTCTGAATCCTTAAATTCCTTCATGTAAAAGCACTGGAAGTGAGCCATATAATTATTTACAGAATCACAGAATAAGATTAATTGGAAGGGACACATTGAGTCAATTGAATACAACTCCTGGTAAAGCACCATCCCCAAGGGTCACACCATGTGTTTGAGAGCATTATCTGAACACTTTTTGAACTGTCAGATGTCGTGACCACCACCCTGAGGACCCTGTTCCAGTTCCCAGACACCCTCTGAGTGAAGAACCTTTTCCTGATATCCAGTCTAAACCTCCCTTGATACAATTTCAGGCCATTCCCAGGGGTCCTGTCCCTGGTCACCACAAAGAAGAGATCAGTGCCTGCCCCTCTTCTTCCCCTCACAAGGAAGATGTAACTGCAGTGAGGTCTGTCCCCAGTCTGCTCCAGGCTGAATTGACCAAATGCCCTCAGTTGCTCCTTTTTTAGCAAAACCCCCAGGACAGGAGGTGAGGCCACCCCAGCTCAGAGCAGAGAGGGACAATCCCCTCCCTTGATGCCCCCAGGACAGGGTTGTCCCTCCTGGCTGCCAGAGTACTGCTGGCTCATGTTCAACACATCATTGACCAGGAACCCCAGGTCCCTTTCCATGGTGCTGCTTCCCAGTGTCTCATTCCCCAGTCTGTCCATACATCCAGGGCTGCTCCATCCCAGAATCCAGCACTTTCCCTGTTGAACTTGATGTGGTTGGTGATTGCCCAAACCCCTGATTTGTCAAGGTCTCTCTGCAGGGCCTCCCTGACCTCGAGGGAGTCAGCTCCTCCCAGTTTCCTCCCACCTGCAATCTTGCTCAGTATCCCTTGCAGTCCTGTGTCCAGGTCATTTATGAAGATGTTGAAGAGCAGAGGGTTGAGGATGGGGCCCCCAGTGACAGATTCCCAGTCTGATGTCACCCCATTCACTGTGACCCTTTGTGCCCAACCCATGAGCCAGCTGTTCACCCATCCCAAGATGTGTTTATCCAGCTGTGGGCTGGACATCAGCTCCAGAAGGATCCTGTGAGAGACAGCTTCAAAGGCTTTACTGGCTTCCCTTGGTCAGCTGAGTGGGGTACCTTGTCATTTAAGGAAATCAGGTTTGATAAAGAGGATTTTCCACTCTGGAAGACTTGCTGTCTGTGACCAATGACTGTTTTGTCTTTCAGGTGTTATTCAGTATCCCCAGAATAAACTTCTCCATAACTTTATCAGGCACTGGAGTGAGACTGACAGGCCTGTTGTTTCCTGGGTCCTCCTTCCTGCCCTTCTTGAAAATCAGGACAATATTTGCCAGCTTCCAGTCACCTGGGACCTCTCTGGATTCCCAAGACCACTCAGAAGAAACATTTTGTGACTACATAAGCCAGCTCTTGAAGGATTCTTGGGTGAATCCTATCACGCCCCATACGTTTTCAAGGATCCAGCTGGAGCAGTAGATCCTGCACATTAAGCTTTTAACAGGCCCTATCAAAAGCCTAACAGAAAAAAACCAACAAACGTTACTGTTCTATTCACAATTTTCTCTCAAGGTGGGTGTTTCTGTATTGAGTTACTGACAGAAGGATGTTGCAGAATCTAACTATAGTAAATAAAAGTCAACAACAACAAAAAAATCTATTTCCAAACTTCCTGTAACTAAATCATTACAGGAAGTCACGTCTTTTCAAATGACACCTCCATCTAGGAGATGCACTCAATGGTCCAATTGACTGTATTCTATGACTGTATGTGGCTACGACATCACAGGCTTCTATATAGGTATGCCCTTGCCCTTAGGTTTCATTTACATGTTTCATAGGCAGCCCCCTCTGAATATAATACAGCCTTTTGTAGGGTTTTTTTGCTCTTCCCATCCCTAATTCAGTCCTTTCCAAACATAGCAGTAATTTTACTCTGAATAGCATTAGAAAGCCCATTGCTGGAGAATCTCCCACTTGCTTCGTCAAGTCAACATCTAGTTAGGATCTTGGTGATTCTTTTCAGGATGTACCTTTTAGCTCTGAAAATGAATCTCAGATGAAAAATTAAAACTATCCATATAGTTAGGCAAGGATCATCACCTACTTTCTCGTGCTGCTTACTTTTCAGAGTAAAGGCAGACCATAACAAGGGGGTGGTCCTGCAGGTGGCCCCTCGGTGGGCATGCATTCATTCCTTGCCATACACTTTCGGTTGCAAGTACAGAATAAAACACACCCTTTTGCTGACAGCTGTTTTCTGTCTGCAGCTTTGCTGGGAGGTGTTTGCAGCTGCTGCTGTCTCTCTGATTTCTCCTTTAGGAGGGAATTAGCTGTACCCTATTGCCCATGCCTCACACAAAATAGGGAAGGAAAAAGGTCTTGAAACAAAGGTCTGATCAGAAATGCAGCCTGAGCAAGTGGGCAGCTTGGGGAAACAAGGTGCAAGGAGCCTAAGGATTTCTGACATATAAAAAGGACACTATCAAAAAAGTTATATGGAGCATTCAAATGTATCATGCGGAGCACTGCAGCCAGCCAGTTCATCTCCACAGCTGATCAAAGTCTTGGGAACTGGTATTTGTACAGGAAATTTTAAGTGTTGGTTTGCAGGCTCCTCTGTATACAGAGGTATGTGGGAGGAAACCATGGTGCTTTTGTATGAATCAACAAGCAGCTGAGTTATCATGAGCCATTATGTTCCAAATGCTCTATTAGTTTGGAGTTGATTCTTTCCAGGCAGAAACTGGACTGTAAATATCTGGAAAAGCCACACCTTCCAGGCCCTGTGCTGCAGGCAAGTGCCAAGCTGGCACATATACATGCTGCAGCAGTTCTCACTTTCAGTACACATGATTTAAGAGAAGTAGTATATGAAATATCTGAGGCTATTCAAACTTTCACCAGTGACTTAATGGTATTTTATTTTGAAAAAACACGTAATAATGTACTAAGGTAAGAGTAACATGAAAAAAGAGCACAAAACCATACTCTAAATCACTGAAAACCCTATTCAACAACTAATTCTTAATATCTAAAAAGAAAATAAAGTAATTCATCTTCTGGTCTTCTTCATAATGTATCTTGTAGTCTTTTAAAGGTACGAAATATCTACATTTGTGCTGACTACACAGTTCCCAGTATTCACAAGTCATGTCTTATGTCTTCTCTAACAGTCAAAGATTTCACCAGACATCTGAATAGACTCATTTCTCTTCTTGGCCTCAATTGCTGATGCCCAGACTAGTCAGAAGAAAAAAATTGCAAGGACAAGGAAGCAGCCAAATAGAGGAGCCTGACTTATTTAGAATTTCACAAGCATACTGAATTTAGGCACATAAACAAAATGTAAAGTGAACATATATACTGATATGGCTATGTTGGTTTGTTTCTTTGGACACAGTATATTGGGAAATTTATTTTAAAATCTTACCCAGCTGTCAGGCTGACATTTTAAGTCAGTGCTTAAAGAAATCAAGACATTTGCAGAGTCTTTGGGAGACTAACTGCATTTGTCCATTTGCTGTGATTTAAACTAACTGCATATTTTCTGCACAATATTAAGAATTCAAATTAAGGTCCTGACTCCTGCTGCTTATACCTGCTTTCCAGAAGAGCACCAGGCATTTGCTCTGTTACCTGAAAGCATGCAGAAATTGCAGTTCTGTTAAAAATTGCTGTTGCATGATCATCAGAAAGCAGAACTTAGTTTTCAACTGACACCACTTCAGCTTAGCACAGTACCCCAATAGTAATGCCCACAGTACAACCTGAAAAACCCTGCATTGCCCCCTTGCAGAGATGGCAGCTCTGCTGTCTTCTCACATGCCCCTGAGCAGCAGCTGGACATTGCTGTACCTTTTAGTTAATGTAGCTCACTTCAGTCATCTGAAAACTGCCTCCTTCTGACAATCCAGGCTTTTCCTCTGGGCTTGTTGGGACTGGTGTCTCAGCACTGGAGCTCTCTGCTGAAACTCAGTCTGAGACATTTTATTCATGGGCCAATTTTGGCTGCTTTGCCACTGGCATCAACCCCAGCCATCCTGACTGGATCTAAACAGGCTAGTTTGAGAAACTGGTGCTTGGCCCTATAACGTGATTAACTTCAACTTTAATCCTGAAAGGACAGTGCTCATCACCTACCACACAGAAAAAAACATCCTTTCTTTTTTAACCTCAAGTCGTCTCTTCACAGTAACACTGTCCCACTTTGTTTCTATATTTGGTAGTGAAAGTTATATGCTCTACAGCTGTACCTCCTTACAGTCAACTCTTCCAAGTAAAATAGAACTAAAAATTAAAATATCTCAGCAACTGTCTTACTCCAGTCTGCATCTGTCCCTTGGTGTGCCTGAAACTCACCTGTTTAACTGCCAAGCATGACCAGTTAAAGATTCATTCAGATTTATTCAGTTTTACACCTGAAAAGTACTTTCCTTTTTTCATTGTTCCATAATGTAGGGAACCACACTGCCCCTTATCCCTACAGCCATCTTTTTCCTCATAACATGGCAATATTACCCTGCAAAACAGGCATTAATATTTTGTAATTGCCACCACTTGTGCTGAAACCGCCCATCAAGCCCTGTTTGCATTATAATCTCCTGTTGCTTTTGACTATACATGAAGGCTTTTTAATAAGCTTCCAGTTTTAGCTGAGGGAAAACATTGTTCCTGTTTGAGTATTAAAAAAATGCAATTATATGATATAATTGGAGAACTTGTTTTTCCCTTGTCATGGTTTAACCCTAGCAGCCAATCCCCATGCAAATGCTTGCTCACTCTCCCCTCAGATGGATCAGAGAGAGAACTGGAAAGATAAATGTGAGAAGCACAGAGGTTGAGATAAAGATAGTTTAATAGGGAAAGCAAAAGCCACACACACATGCAAAGCAAAACAAGGAATTAATTCACTGCTTCCCATGGGCAGGCAGGCGTTCAGCCATTTCCAGGAGAGCAGGGCCCCATCACATGTAATGGTGACTTGGGAAGACAAACACTGCACTTCAAATGTTCCCCATTCCTGTGTCTTCCCCCACTTTATACATGGAGCATGATGTCATATGGTCTGGACTATCCCTTTGGTTAGTTTGGGTCATCTGTCCTGCTGTGTCCTGTCCCAACCTCCTTGCACCCCCAAATTCCTCCCCAGCATGGCTCTGTGGAAAGCAGAAAAGGCCCTGGTTCTGTGAAAGCCCTGCTCAGCAGTAACAAAAACATCTCTTGTATTATCAACCCTGTGTTTAACACATATCCACAACAGCCCCACACCAGCCTCTGAGAAGGAAATTATCTAAGCCTAAACCAGTCTACTTCTTTACACAGATGAAGAGTCAGATAAACAATCACAAGATTCTTGTGATTCAATCAATTCACAAGAACAAGATTTTGTTTTATACAAGAACAGGGAAGCCCATCCTACTGACAGCTCCTGCACACACCTTCTCCCCAGCACTTACCTCTCTTTTCTTCAATCAAATCACAGGAATGTACATTTCTTACAGGAGGGAGGGAGGGATGGATTAGAAAGCATCCAGACTAGACAACAGACCAGTCTTACTTAGTTGCTAAGCTAGCTGATTCCCTATTACCAGTATGAAGCAATGCCAGCATCAGCAGAAGGGTAGATGTGACGCAGAGAAAAGCTCTACATCACAGCTCAATGCTAAAAGCTGGTGTAGCACAGTGTTTTTGAGTCAAGAGCATTCAGCATCAGGACCACAGGTTTATAACATGCAAAATCCAAAAAATATTCCCCCATTTGCTTTGAAAAACAACTATTAAAGACTTGTGCTTTTTGGTTGTTTTAGAGGTGGTAAGGACCCAGTGCAGTCAGGAAGTCCTCCTTTTGAATGGTTCTTCCTCCTGCTTACTCCCTGAATGTCTGAAAAATCAAGCGCTAAATTATCTTTCAGATTCAGAAAACTGAATTGATAGGAAAATTATGAAAATGGCACGGCAGGATGTCACATGGCAGCTCTTTTTGTACTTTCTTTAAATGCATGTGGATTTTAGACTCTACAATGCATTTTGAAGAACTGTCCCACAGCAGTGATAACCATTTAAGTGGTGCACCAACTGGGCTGTTCAAATGCATGATTTTTGAAGCAGAGGAGGGAGAGCATTGATACCAAATTCTGTTCTTTCGTTCTTCTACAACAAGTTTGCCAGATCTGAAGAAATCAGCAGGGAACAATTGATTTACAGATTTCTGTGTGGTTAGACACAAGTCTGTGAGTGAAGGATCTCAGCAGAAAAACAGATATTCAGCCCATACCTGATTTTATATGCAAGTTCTTAAACTTTGCTATATGATGTTTACTTAGGCTTAGGGTATTCCACTTTAAAAATAAAAACAACAAAAGAAAAGAGACTGGATCTACCATTTGTCCATTCATCTTGGATCCTGGCCAGAAAGGGAGAGAAGAAAAACAAAAAAAAAAGGCAATGCTTCTGCCTAAAGAGTAGATGCATCTGAGAGCTTGTTCTGGCAATACAATTAGTAGGAGAACTCATGAAATCAAGATCAGAAGAGCCATGATGAAAAATAGTCAACAGCTGTCACCTGAAGACTTTAAATCCCAATGAAATTATCTTTCCAAATGAGATGTTACTGCTTAATTGCAAGGTTTGGGCTTGACATTTTCTCAGTATCCACTCATGTTCAAACCACTCAAAGAAAGCAGCTACAGCAATTCAGTCTGGCCTGAAAAGTGTGCTGTGCAGCAAATTGCTCAGCACTGGCCATTTGTACTTCAGAAAAGAAGCAAACACACAAGACAAGAAAGTTGAAACGTAATAGTGAGGTCTGCAAGGAACTTGGAGAAGTTTTCTGGTCTATGAAAAAAACACTGGTAGTTCCTTCATGTTTCCAGAAAAGATGCTATTGGTCCTCCCTGCTAGAAGCTCACAAAGCGCCGGAATTCACAGACATGTATCACTGATTTCCATCTTATAAATTAATCCTGTGTCGTATTTCAAGGCTTCTCTCCTCTTCCATGGAATCTGATACTGACTTTTCCCCTCTCTATTCACAGACATCTGAAGCTGATATGGAAGTGTAGCACAGTCATGAGATTAAAAGCACTTAAACACTTACTGCTAGTCTCTACAGGGAACAATGGCACAGATGGGAAATCTGTATCACCAGCTACCATTACAAGCAGTTTCCAAGTTAGTTGGAAATAAGAAAGCTGAAGTCCTATTTTCAGAAAACCTATACATAAATAGAAGTTATGGCATCTTTAGTCAAAACAAACAGAAGCTGCTTTCTCATATGTGAAATATTAAGGAAACTTTTAACAGTAGCAGGCAAATGACATATTGCATGCACCTGTTTTCGGAAGCCTCAAAATAAACTCACAAGCTAAGAAATAAAATGTTAAGGACTGAACTGTACATGCAGGCTAACTGGCACACACACATGAGACATCTCAACAGTGTAATTCACATAACCAAGAATATGTAAAAACTTAATCTCTTCAAGATGGCATTTATGCATCTGCAAAAGTTCATGGGCCTAACATATTTTTATTGAAAAGGACAGAAAAGACGTCATTGTTTCTGAGGGTCTACTTTTTTATTTATGAGTCTATCATCTGACAGTACAGAAGAGAAGAAAGAGGCTTTAAAAGTAGTAAGAGATGTTAAGCTAGTTAAATCTGCAGACCTATTAAAGACGCTACTGCTGGATTTTTTTGCTGCTACTTGTTGATACACAGGTTGATGGAATGTCATGTATGAAATTTTTACTTCCTAATTCTATCAGTATTGAATATAAAAATCACAGCTAACTTCCTACAGCTGTGTTTCAAACATGTTGGGTTTTATCTTTTTTGTCACTCCCTCCCTTCACACACATGCAAGAATATAGAATTAGAACTAAAGTCCTTGCCTATGAACTACATCACTACAACTCAGCTAGAGCCAGCTGACATTTCAGATTTTTGTTTCTGTGGCAGACAGCAGTGCAACGCTTATCCTAGCTGGCTCCTGGCAGCTCAGACAACAGTGAGCACACTCAAGCCATCAGAAGGATCTTGTTCATTCCTTTCCAGCAACCAGACAGCTGGTTAAAGGAAGATGGCCAGTGCAAGGAAGGGAAACACCTCTGTGGCATTCACTAGTGAACAGACCAACTAAGAGCAAATTCCCAGAATAAGCTGCTCTCTGCTAGGGCAGCCACTGGAATGTCTACCATGAGCATATCTTTTAAATCCAGGCAAGCATTTAAGAAAAAACTGTATCACAAGTAAGGAAAACTTGCCAGAGAAGTGGATTTAAGCAGGCCCACATCTGAACACTGCAATGAATTAAGTGCTCGTGGGATGCCTCTAGCACTCAGCTACACTGGCTTAACTAGTAGTGTTGCCCAACAAAACATGCTGGTTGTTTAAGAAAGCCATTGCAGGCTATCAGGAAAGCAAAAAAAATTCAAGCACGTGCTCTGTGTGCTTGTGGAGCACTCCTCTCAAAACATTCCAGGGTTTGACTTTTCAAACTTGGTTCTAGCAGAAAACTGCCTTTCTATGTCTGAAATTTTCACCTTTCTTTACGCTTCTTATATCACAGGGAAAACTGTGTTTTAATGGAGTATGACGTTACTCATTCACACAGAACATTATGTACTTTATTCTGACATCAGATAATACAGCAATGAAATGGTATAAATCTGATTTAACGGTGTTTCGTTTAGTAACTGCAAGTTGTGCTAGACGCTTTATCCTACATTTCTATAATACTAATGCTTCAGAATTTTTTTGAATTGTATCCCTGCCAAGCCAAACATATACCACAGACTTCGGCTCACTGAAACAAATATTAACTCTGTCTATTAACAGCTCTTGGCACTTACAATGCTGAGAGTACAGAAACTTAATCACAAATGCTAGAAGTAACAGATTAAATGTTACTGTCAGCTAAATTGCAGTATCTGACAATACATGACAAAATAAAATACATTCTGCTTTGTATAGGCACTGTACTGAGATCCTGATTAAATAAAAGCCACAGAAATGACCTTCTTTTCTGCCTAAAGAAAATCCACATAAACCATGCTGCAAAGTTTGCACAATTCAAAAAGCTCTAACTTAGCAGTCTGAGACTGCAAAGAAGCATAATCAACAAAGAAGTAAAATTTACTGTCTGTATTCTTATTAAAAAAAAACAAACCTTGAAACAGAACAATTTTGTAAAGTTTTCTATGTTCAGTGTAGTGTCCAGAACCAGGGTGTGTGCTGTGGACAGAATGCAAGGGAACAACCTACTTGAAGTCCGATTTCAGGACTTGTTGGCTGGTTCAGCAAAAAAATACAGCCTTGAAGGCTCCAAAGAACATTTCCAGAAAACAGCAATTACAGAGGAAAAGATGCACATTGGATGGATAATGCAGAAACCACCATATGAGAAATCTTCCATTACTCAAATTGCTCTGTAGCCTTCCACTGGCAAACTAAAAAATGTAGCTTCAACATCCCACAAAATCACAGCTTATATCAAAGTTAGATCATAATTCAAGCATAGTGAAAGAGTGAGGATAAAGAAATGACAATGATTTGTAACAACTATGCTAAAAAGAGAAAAAAAAAATGCCAGTACAGATGCATCTTTTAAAGTTACAGACAGCATCAATTAGGTTTCTTCCTTAGAGCCTCCTGAAACAAGCAAACCCTCCTTAATATTTAAATCATTCCGTTTTTCTTAAGAAACCAAACACAGGAAAACATGAATGTACCAATTCACTACTAATTATGGGTTTTTACTGCTTTCATTGTACATTCCCTTCCTGCTTGAATTGATTTATCCTTCTTTATCAGCATATTGGTTTTATTAAAGGAAGTTAGAAGAATTTTCATGCATTTTTTCAGTGGAAAAATAAAAACACCAATAAAGAAAAGATACCGGCCCCAAAACTGCCCTATACATCTAAACATAATACCCATACCACTCACCTGATTAATCTGCAAGAAATAGATATTGCAATTCTTTGCTAATCTTTCTTCTATGTAGTTAAAATTACATATAGGCACAATATGGAGGAAACACAACCAAAGAGCCTCATATCCAACAACCAGATTAGACATTAAACAAGAACAAAACAAAAAAACCCAAACAAAAATAGTCCTTCTTCCTTTGGGTTAAAATTTCAGATTGTTTATCATACTAATTTATCATTCTAAATAGAGGCACTCCACATCTGTTTTAACTAGACAAATACTTCTGAGTTCATGACCAAAAAATAATTTCGTTTAATCCGATATTTTTCAGTTATGGTATTCAGGGAACAGAAAACTGGGTTGCTTAATTTTACTTTTTTAGATAAGTGTGGCTACTAACATCAGAAAAATTGCTATATATTTCTTTCTGAATTTTTATTTAAAAATATTTTTTAATCAAAAATGAGGAAAGAACTCTTTTCTTTGCAGACATACATTACGTGTTTGTTATTTTTTCACTAGCAAACGGACTAAGAGGGCACGTAACTTCCATAATATGACTCACTGGGAAGAAAATTGTAAGAAATCAGTTAACAGCATAACAGAAAATATCTTTCCACTTCTTACAGCCAAGGGACACTAAGTACACTGTTTTTCTTTCCCCTTGCTCAAAAACAAATGCTGCATTCACAAAGCTTTATTAATTCGAGACACATGTCTTGGATTTTATAGGTAACTATAGTATTCCAGGTAGCATCTTTGAGTAGCACAGCATAGGCACTGGAATTACAGATAAGAAATACAGGAGAAGAAATTACTGAGAAAAGTTAGGATGCTCTGTCACTACTATTTTCTATACTTTTTTTTCTAGTTAAGCTAAAGACAGGTTCACAAAATGTCTTGCGAAAAACACTTTCCTAGGGGTAAAAAACACAAGCCATAACCTGTCTATGCTTCTTGCATATTTTTTTATCTCCTGTCTATGCAGGAGAGAAAAAAACTAAACAAAGAAGTAAGCAAATTACTGCTGGACACAAAAATGAAGACAGTGAGTTGCAACCTTTACAGGAAATCTGTCCCTTCAAACAGGAAAATGTCCTTATGCCTCTGCTTCACTTGCCCTCTTTTGTCTGAATAAAACCCCCATATTTCTTAAATTAATAAATAACAGCATCAGTCACAGCACACTGTTAAGTGGGCTTTATTCAAAGCAATTTTATGCCTGCAGTATCTGTTGACAAAGACCAGCTATTGGTATAGTACTTAGAGGAGAACACTGTCCTGTGAGAGCTGCAATATTGAAAAAAAACCCACATTTAGCAAATCTGGGAAGAGTTTCATTTTGGAAACATTTTCAAAAAGAAGGAAAGAGTTCAGGAAACATCACTCACTGATTTCCTGAGAACACCATGAATCACTTGAGATCATCGTTAGTCTCATAAAAGCAGAAGCACAGAACAAAACATTTTACTAACAACTTCCCAAACAAGCAATTGGATATCACTTGCTTAAAAAACCCACATGACTAATTTGGGAGAAAAACAGAACCTCAGCCAAATAAACAATAAGGAGATAAGTGAACTACTTTAAATTATGTAGGTGTCTTGTTACAAAAGGTACTCAGAACAAAATTTTCAAGCATCTTTAATATTTACTGTTACGTTTCAAAAGATGAACATTTTCAATCAACAGATTATTTTTCAATATAGATGAGAGAACGTAAGTTAGCAGCTATAGCTTATGTAAGTACATTTCTGCCCTTGGTAACTGGCAGTGCCAGATGCTAATGGAAGTCTGAGACCTGGATAAAGACCTGATTTGTTGGTTTGATAAATAGATGACATCAAAATTCTAAACTTCCGATGTAAGTTTTTCAAGAAGTTCATTCAGCAGCTTCACAGTCCTTTGGTTTTCTTCTCCACTATTGTTAAATCTGTATGCAGTACGGATAAGAAGGTTATAAACTTCTTTGCTTGTATCAGTTATCTCAGCAATCTGAAAGGAAACACAAAAGGTTAAATTAGGCAATTATGTTGCTAAATACTAAGAATTCTTCAAAATGCTTGCAAGAAAACCGGATTTTTCCCTCACCACTGCATATCTGAGAACCAGCTTCTGCTCAAGGTATCTCTTTTCATACATCTCTGTGGAGCAAAGCAACTCTGAGATTTCTGTTGTTGTCTCAAATTTAAGTGTAACAAATCAGGAGGCCAGAAAGTTTTTAAAGGAAACACAAACGGATACACAGTATAACCATTTGTAAGTCATTGCCACAGAAAAGAACTAAAAGCACATGAAGGTTCTGTGTGTATCTGGGGGACAATTCAATTCTGTAAAGCTTTCAAAAGTGAAAATAAATACCTCCCCCAAAAGATGACAAAAAAAAAGAAGGACAAGACCCTAAGTTGCAATTTTTGCAGATCAGGAGGCCTTGAGTCCTCATTATCTGTGTAAAAACCACAGTTTACTCTGCTAAAACAAACCACAGCCATGCATCCCAAACCAGTTCCACACCATTCTGCCTTCCATACATTGTCTTTAGTCCTCTTCCAACCACATGGAGAGCCTAATCACACATTGGTGATTATACAGATACAGTCAAAATTAATCAGACTGATAAACCAACAAACTGGTCTACAACAGCTCATGACCACTCTGCTCCAGGAAATATTCAGAGTTTTGAAAGTCAGTTATATTGCTAACTATAAAGAAGCTGAAGAGTGCCTTTGGTTCTCCTGGAGGAATTTAAAGTAGCAGGCTAGTACATTGCATCATGAAGAGAATCTAGAAATAGCAGTCTGTAAAAATATGTACAAACCTCCCCTGAACTTTATTGTTACATTCTTAGGCTGAGAAGAAGATTGATCATTTGCATCCTAGGATGTGAGAAATACCTTAGCCCTTGGTAAAGAGGAAAATGCTATGTCTTTTTAGTCAGCCAGCTCTGTCACAAAATCAGATGCCTTACACATGCCATATACTCTATACAGGTCTATACATAAGACCACGCTGCTGCTGAGTGGAAAAACTTTTGGAAGTATTGAAACTACATACTAGCCCTGGACCTGCTTGCATAGGAGGCATGTAATTCTTACAAGAATATGGTTTGATAGTAAGGAATAGATTTATAATCCTACACTGAGATAGCATTGTTTTATCTTAAGAGACAAGAACACATTTTAAAGCTTGCACCAATATATCTGAAGGCTCTCGTCACTGACAGGAAGACACTGTGGCAAGCCTTTTACCCCTCTTCATCTTATTATACACCATAAGAGACACTGTCTTAGCTCTTCATTCTCTTCTTCTCTCTCAATTACCACACTGTTTTCCTCACTGGCTTTGCCAACACCAAGGTTCTGCCACATCAGTTGTAACCAGCTGTTCCATCCAATGGCAAACAGCGAGAAGAGAGTTCCATCATGTCTGCAGTAGCTGGATAATTTAAGGATTGATTTTTATGGGAAAATCAAAATGTCTGCACACGCTATCTATACCATGTGTAAATGAACTGTAGGTATCCCTTAACTGCAAGCTATGCCTTCAGCTGTCTCGGCATCTGTATAGTGACAACAGCAACTCCGTCAGTGAGATCAAGAAGTGAGTGTAAAATATTTTGACTGTAGCTGAAATAGATACGTAGCAGGTTAGATATGGCTGTTGTAGTCACACTCTCCCTTAATTCTGTTATGTGTTTTCTTTATTAAGTGGTAGAAACTTAAAAATAGTAAAATAAATATGTATTTAAGTTAAACTGGAAAAAAAGGGAAGAAACACTTACATGGCAAATACATTCCTGGGCAATCTTATGTCCACCAGCGGAGAAGAGCAAAAAGTTGGTCAGAAGATGTGTTGTGAGATGCTGGTTACAACACTGCTCTATTCCCGTTATCCTGTGTACAGCAGCCTCCAGGTCTTTGACAGAAAGGTCTGCACAGCTGAACACCATCATTAGATTATTGTAGACTGCTTGAGCTTCTACCTGTAGGAAATAATTTCAAAGGATGCAGGATCAGAGAAGAATGAAGGTCAAATCTATGGTATTTTACTTAGAATTTATTTAGGAAAAGACAACTGAATCCTCAGAGAAACTCAAACACGAAAAAAGTTTGAATTTAACCAGCAGGAAAACCAGGGAAGGAAGG
Organism: Cyanistes caeruleus; assembly: GCF_971803275.1. Classification (NCBI taxonomy): domain Eukaryota; kingdom Metazoa; phylum Chordata; class Aves; order Passeriformes; family Paridae; genus Cyanistes; species Cyanistes caeruleus. Next base: position 42,690,835 of record NC_141732.1, on the reverse strand, counting down.
GCTGTAACAAATTTCTTCTACACTGATTCACACACACAAAGGTGGACAGAATAGACTTTTTTTTTTTTCCTTTTGGTCTTGCAAATGAAGCAGACAGGGCTCCAAGCCAGGATTTTACCTTTTTAATAATATAAGGAAATGGAGAAAGTCCCTTAGAAGAACATGGTCCGATTTTTGCATTGTGGGAAAAAGAACAAAGGCTCCTCAAGGGCTCATTTCAGTATTGCTGCTGTAAATCAATTGAATCCCCATGCATCCTGACCTTGCCTGATAAAATGTTCTGGTAAGAATGTGTGCTTTAACCTCTTCCTGTTTTGTTTTCAACTTATGTTTTTATGTTGTGAGCTAGACAATAAAACCTAACTTCCACTGGGGCTAGGAAGCAGAAGATTTTGGCAGCTCTAGAGAAAGAGCTATAAGCAACTACTGCTAAAAAATCGCAATAATAATTCTGTTCACTGTGTTAAAAATTAACAGAAAAAACTTGCAGACAGAATGCAAATGAGTATCAGCTGGAACAGCAGAAAAATACACCACTGCAGACCCAAAGAAAAAGAACACCTGCTTCTCAAGGAAAAAAACTTGGGAAAAACACTGGGACAATTTTTTTCAGGTATTTATCTGATGCTGACCTACCCTTTTAACAATTTCACTTAATATAGTCAGAAGAAGCTGCTATTCTTGCATTAAATCCACAACTACATGTAAAGCACAAATGATACCATGATCTACAGAAAGGTAACTGGAATTCCTCACAATTCTTTATTCCTCTGTGCATCATATGAGCCAGAGACTGCAGATGGAGAGCACCTGGTCCTGCTCCAAGAGCTCATGTCCCCTAGAAATCTCATTCTTAGTGCCAACTCCAAGTTTTGCTCCTTCAGTGTTTCAGACCCTAAAGGTGGAAACCACTTCATTTGAAAGAGCTGAGAGCTAATCTGCCAAAGGATAAATTAAAAACAAAACCCAAACACCTAACTAAAGGCAGAAGTTTTGCATGAAGTGTGGGAATGCTTCTGAAGTAGCCTGACCTGTGGGGGGGAAAAAAACAAAACAAAACAAAACAAAACAAAACAAAACAAAACAAAACAAAACAAAACAAAACAAAAGTTTCAGATGAAACAGCTAAGAAAAGAATGATAATGAACTGAAATCAGACCCCTGGAAAAAGATGAGTCACTGAGTTGTCAGCAGAAAAGCTTTTTTATCTCTAAAGTTTGTCTTATGTTATGACTGAATAATAAACTGATGGAATAGGGAATACAAAGGAAGATGATTTCTTTCATATATGGGACAAAGTGATTTCATTCTGTGGAGTTAGAACAATACATACATTCCTCTGCATCTGTAGTGCAATAGTTTCATTCAGTCTTGTTTATTGCTCACATACTGCCTACTTTTCCAAGACTACATTGTAAAAACAACCCTGATTGCTTTACTTTACCATATCTCCAACCTAACTCTCCTCAGCCAATATCCTATCCCCTGCTTCTAGACTATGAGAAATTTAAGAGAAAAAAAAATTGTAAGTGATTTGGATGTGATCTTGCACTTGTAGTGCCATCTGGGAAGCAAGAGGAGAAGGAAGGGAAATAAAATATTGCATAATGCACTGTTGTACGTGGACCATTAAATGTAAATTCAAAGCATGATTTTTACCACTGTGGTGTACTGAGCTGCATTTCTAAATCCACCAGAACCTATTTTCAAATTAAGGAGAACTAGACAAGTTGCAGCCTTTCAAGTCAAGGCTTCATAGATCCAACTGCTTGGGCTAGTTCAGATCTGAGTAATAGGTTTGAATGGAAGGCTTTCAAACATTTGCTTGCACACACAGACACCCAGCACTCTATGTGCAGCACAGTGTGTAAGGTTAGAGCACTGCTCCGTCTGTTACCAGCCCAGCACATGTTATTACCACATACTTATTACAGCATCACATGCCAAAAACTGGAGAGAAATCAGAATAGCTGGGCAAGATTAGGATTCAAGGCTGTGTTTGATAAGTATCTTCACGGTTTCAACTGCTGTGATTTCTCTTGTTTCCTTCTCAAAAGACGCCATAACACAGGCATGCTGAATTCTGCCACACTGATTTAAAAAATACCATCACTAGGGCATTTTTATTTATGATTAAAAACGCATTTGTTATCCAAAAGAAAGCCAAGAGGTTGCTAATCTATAGGTTTAGAGGAAAAAGTTTTTCTAAATGTAAAAAATCAGAAAAAAACCCACAAACTTTCAAATTGTGCACTGTGAGAGACTTTGTAAAGTCAATACCTTTCATTTTTCTGGTGTGCACTATTTATTTTACAGCAATAAGATATAATTAGACCATTGACTGCTTACTGTCACTCACTATCACTACATTACCTACCATTGTTTCAGTCCTTTGTTGATTTTCATTCTTAGGACAGTAGTAAAATGCCAGCAGCCACAGCACAGCATCTGGTTCTACAGCAGCCTTCAGTAATTGTTCTGCTGCAATATCCAACCATTCTCCAAAACAAGCAACCAAAAACCATATTTCAAAGAGGTCAGTGAGAGAACTGGAAAACAACACAGATAAAATTAGGTATTTCTCATTATTTAACACTTTTAATTGCCTTAAATTAACTACAAGTTAATTTAAGTTAAGTTAATTTTAAAGTTAAGTTGCCACTTAACTTTAAAAAAAAAACTTAACTTTAAAAAAAAAAATTCAAACTACTCTTCAACAGAGAATACCTTACCTGTTAATCATACAGGCATGTACTTAGTCTGAAATCTAACAATACACACCCAGAGCTACTACAGATTAACTTTGACGGTACAACAGACTAGCCTTATTAGCAGTTTCTAATAAACTGTGACAAATTACTGTGCATGAAAAGATACATAATAAAATTCATCCCTACTATTTATACTCTTCAGCTGCAGAATTTCCAAAACTTGAAATCATATTTCAAGTATTGCACTCTTAACATACTGTTGCTTTTCAGTTTCTCTTTGTTGCTTTCCAGGGTTATTTTCTGCTTTTCAGTAATTAATGAAATACATCTTTTTTGGTAATTAATGAGAAATTACATTTAGGTGGACTAAATATAAATTTTAAAGTATATTTTAAAGTATATCTTCTGACTGTTTAAATTCATATAGTCTTAGATGAAAATTTTGGAGGTGTTTACAAAAGGATTATTGCTGTAAGAAAGGACCACCACTCATCTCCACATTTTCTCATGTGCATTCCTCTAAAGTTAGAGAAGACTAAAGAAAAAGAGATGCAAACTAGTGGTAGGTGTCTCAGGTGCAGAAAGTTAAACTAAGCATGGAAGGACAAACCGAAGGACAGCTAGATTAAGATTAAGAACTAGGAACAATTATTCCTAATAAATTTGACAAAACTTGGAAGAATTTGATGGTTTTCTTATGTTTTATTCCTGGGGACTCAAAAAGCTGCTGTGCCACTTTTGCAAGGAAACTACAAGAGATCTTAGAAATTCCAGGAGTCGATGTTACCATTATCTTGAAGACTTTCTACTGTTACAATGCCTGTTTTGGAGTCATGAAGCCTCCACTTCTGTCCCCACTGCTATTTCTGCCCGCTCTGTAGAGGCACCTATGCTCCACCATCATTGCCAAAAGTGGCCCTTGGCTTTTTTTGGTTTTTTCTCCCACAAAATGTCCATAAATTCATCAACTGATCAACTGATTCCTGGTTTAAATGTCATGTAACATTTCATGTAACACTGTTCACTGACAGTACTACATACAGTAATAAACCTCAGCACAGAAGCAATCTGTTGATTAGGACACAGAAAGCACTTTGCAATAAGACTCACATTTGGTATAAAATAAAACCCCTGAAAACCAACATGTATAAAAAGAGAGCACTGAGAAGCAACAGGATATGCTGGGTAACAGTATTTTTTTTCTGTTCTGTAAATCTTATTAAGTCCAAAGAATACAGAATCAGGAATAAAGCAATAAAAGAAAACTGAATATGGTTTCCTCATGGCTATTAGTATTTAAAACATGTTAGATCAGTTTTCTTTCTAACTGGGAGGGATTTTGTAGAAAACATAATTCTTGCAGGCGTTCTAGAGGAAATAAAGTGGCAGAATACACTTGCCAGTGTATTTTGGCAAGCACAATACTGTTTAAACTAGTGAGCTGTGCAAAATAAAGGGGGAAAAAGACTACATATGAACCAAGAAAGGGCTTGGCAACAGAAGGAGAAGAGACATGGTTATATTATTGTAATGCATTATGATGGATGATATTTGTTTTATTTATTTGTTCTAAGCTTGAGTTATGTGCTTAAGAAGTCAGGGTCAGCTACAGGTCACACTCCAAGGACAGAAAGGTTTGACACACTTCAGGGATGAACAGGCAAGCACTGAACTGCAGCTCATACAGAAAGTGAGAAGCTACCACCAGACAGCCTGGCCTCAGAGGGATCAACAAAAAGCTTTTTTCTGCCACTCAGCAACAAAAAAAGGCCCTCAGGAGTTAACTGAAACCAAGCACGGTTCCAAGGATCTTTGTTCCAGTAGCCAGGGGGAAAACAGGGACAGTGTGGCTGGACAGCAGCCAGGCAGAAAGGGAGCTGGGGGTACTGACTGACAGTGTACTGAACATGAGCCAGCAGTAAGCCCAGGTGGCCTAGAAGGCCAATGGCATCCTGGCCTGTATCAGCAAAAGGAGCAGGGCAGTGACTGTGCCCCTGTAGTGGGCACCGGTGAGAACACACCTCCAGTGCTGTGTCCAGTTCTTCCCTCAATTTAGGAAGGACACTGAGATGCTGCAGCGCGTCCAGAGAAGGGCAACCAAGCTCATGAAGGATCTGGTGCACAAGTCCTGTGAGGAGCAGCTGAGGGAGCTGAGGTTGTTTAGCCTGGAGAAAAGGAGGCTCAGGGAGAGCTGATTGCTCTCCACAACTGTCTGAAGGGAGGATGAAGCCAGGTGAAGCTCGGTCTCTTCTCCCATGTAACCAGTGACAGGACAAGAGGACACAGGCTTAAGCTGCATCAAGGGAGGTTTAGGTTGGACATTAGGAAGAAGTTCGTCACAGAAAGACTAATCAGACATTGGAATGGGCTGCCTAGGGAGGTGGCAGAGTCACTGTTCCTGGAGATGTTTAGAAAAGACTGGATATGGCATTTCATGTTGACAAGGTGGTGTTAGGTCATAGGTTGGACTTGATGATCTCAAAGATTTGTTCCAGCCTAGGTGATTCTGTGATTCTATAATCTTGTTTTGCAAGTCTGGCTGGCCTTGGTGTTTCACGTTTCTTTTGATGTATTTCAAGTTTAAAATCAAAATTAATTTTGTTTCTTTGAATTTAAAAGCTGTTCAACATTCTTTGGACAGCTAAATCTCAGAGAAGACCTAAGCAAACTTGTATGCAAGTACTTGTATCCTGTACAAGTCAGGTTTCATCATACTCCTTACAAGAAAGAATTAAAAGGCAGCAGCAATTAGAGATGTATGTTTTTTCATTCTTTTCATATAGTCCCAGAATATCCCCTATCAAAGCATAATTCATGAAGACAAACAAGCCCCAAGGGCAGCGGGTCAGAAACATGGAGTGACATGGAGCCCAGAGATTAATGCAACAAAAATGATACTGCAATCTGGCAGTCATATATTTATGAAAATAAGGAAGTTTGCAGTTTGGGCATTTGTACAAGCCTGCAGAAAGCAACACTCCTTCATAAAATACAGTTGAAAGTTCTGAGGGAGAAATGGGAGAATAAACAAATAAGCATTTCCATTATGCAGATAGCTGTAAGCTATAAAGCTCAGGTTCAGTAAGTAATCCAAGTCCTATTCTTAAAAATAAAGCCCAGCTTAGAGAATAATAAGAGAATGATGAAATGTGGCTGCTAAAAACTTCAAATGACATGACCTTTCACAAACTTACATGCAAAGGACAAGAAGTTCAAGGATCTTATATTGCTTACCTAATGTTTGTGTCCTCTACTAGTGCTTTGAGCATATCCGAAATGTGTTTCAAGTGCTGAGACCAATATGTAGTTGGGAGTTCTGAGGATGAAGGATGAAAACAAAACTCTTAAAATTACAGCCTCTCCACTAGAATGTAACACTGAAGCATTATGGTAGCTATAGTATTTCTCCAAATTGATTCAGTTATCACAAAGTATTCAAAATTTGATTTTAAAATTTTCCAATTTTCAACAATACTTATTACTGTGTTTCATACAACACTTCATTGATTAAAGCAAATGAAAGGAAGTACAGCTAGGAATATTGAAATGAGGCTGAAGTTCCCTTGCTATCTATCTCAATATCAATATATAACAAGTGCAGTAATACTTGTACTGAGATTTAATTATTGTTCATAAAATTCATACCAAATTGAAAAGTGGTTTCTTGATCTGTATGAATAGGCAACCTAAAAAAATTTGGTTTGCAATCTAAAATATTAAAATTCAAGCCTCAGAGAGAAACAGAAATACATTCTTCTTGTGAAATACATATGAATTCTTCCATAATGACAATTACTGATATTATAACATAAGAAGACTGCAGTATTTTTATAATCTCTGTAATGTGGCTTCATTCCTACTTAATTATGCATTCTTTGTTATTCACTTCCGATTTAGTTTTCTTTAGTTACATCTGTAGTATTGTTACAATAGAATCAGATGCTCCTGCACAAAAATACATTAAAAGAATATTATTAAAATCGCTAAATCAAATATGCCCTATTAAGGAAATGGCAAAAAGTTATCTCTATCCTTTTTAAAGTTGTTTTAAGACATATACAGACCATGCAGATTCATAATGCTGCAAATCCTTTATGAAAAAACTTACCAAAAGGACGTCTGACTAAGCCTCTAACAAGGGGCTGGTGATGGTGTGGGAAGTAGGCCTTCAATGGAAACTTACGCTGAGACACAAAATCATTATTTTAGGAGGTTTCTGGTCAGTCTTCAAAACAAACCCACAGTGAATAATCTCATCTAAGGCAGTAATTAACAATACAGACTGAAGCAAGAAAACAGAAAATTAACTCTTTAATTAATTTTAGAATTTTGTATAAAAAAGGGGGACACTTAGGAAATGCTTGCTTATGAAAAGTAGTTATTTAAAGATTTTAGAAGTATATGCATGAAAGAAGGTTCAGAGCATGAAGAAAATGACACGTTACTAGTCTTAGTCTTTTTTCCCTGTACTCATGTAAGTTTTCACTCTTAATATGCAGAGCTTGAAAGAGACACCAGTTTAATTACATTTTCCAGTGTAAACAGATTCACAGATGATACTAAGCTAAGAACTAATAACATCTACAGACTCTGAGGGCGTTGTCTAGATTACTGCCATCTGTTCAAAAATGGAAACCTAACATTCTTAGGACCTGCTCCAGCAGCAGGTAGGGCAGTCACAGCTAGCAGACTCGCCCTGTTTATCTGAGAACGTGCGCCTTCCCTGCTTGCGTAACTGAGACCAGCAGCAGCACACCTTTAATCTGTTTGTTCTGCAAGCACGCACCACAGGCACATCCAACACGGAGCACCCACGTGCAAGTGCAACACCAACTCCCTCTGAGACAGACAGTTTCAGCCAGACCCAGATGGTGATCGCTGGCACAAAATCTAGCTGGAGTCCAGTAACTACCAGGGCACAGCAGGGTCACTGCTGGGTCCAGGCCTATTCAACATTTTCAGTCATTTCAGAACTGGAAGAAGGGGCAGCGAGTTCCCTTGGCAAGTTTGGTGATGACACAAAATGGGGAGGAGTGGCTGATACATGAAAGGACAGCCATCCAGAGGGACCTTGACAGGCTGGAGAAATGGGCTTACAGAAGCCACATAAATGTCAACAAGGAGAAAGTATGAAGTCCTGCACTTGGGGAGGAATAACTCCAGGCACCAGTACATGCTGGCAGCCACCTAGCTGGAGAGCAGTTTTCAGAGAAGGACCTGTGGACCCAGTGGACACCAAGGTGAGTGTGAGTCAGCAGTGTTTGCCCTGCAGCACAGCAGTGAGTGATATCTTGAGCTGCATTAGGCAAAGGATTGCCAGCAGGTCCAGCGAGGTGCTTCTTCCCCTCCCCTCCGCACTGTAAGCAGCCATTCCAGCAGCCTGTCCTGAAATACTATGCCCAGTTAATGCCCAGTTAAATAAAGGGCCACAAGGATCATTAAAGGACATGAGAACTTCTTTGAGGAAGGACTGAGAGAGGCTGGAGAAGTCCCAAGGAAGATCTTACCAACATATAAATACCTAAAAGGAGGGTGCAAAACAACAGAACTAGGGCTTTTGCAGTGGTGCATAGTGACAGGATCAGAGGTAATGGCATAACAAAAGCACAAGCACAGGAAGTTCTGTCTGTATACCAGAAAACATTCTGTAATTTATTTTTTCACTTTCTTTTTACTGTGAGATGGCCAAGCACTACCACAGTTTGCCTAGAAGAGTTGTAGAGCCCCATCTCGACACAGTCCTGGACAACTGGTTACAAGCAGCTATGTTTTGGAACTGGGGAGTTAGAGAAGATGATGTCCAGAGGTCCCTTCCAATTCTCAAGCAACCTATGGTGTTTCATTTACATATCTGAATCTCTGTACCATTAATCTCAGAACTCTTTTGTCTTCTTTTTTAGGGGTAAGAAGCCATTTAGCTAACAGATCATCTCTTGAAACACAGACTGGGAATATGAATAAAACGTGATAGAGCTGTAAATCCAATGAAGACTATATTTAGTAACTATTTTCTATTGGCATGTATATGCACACATCTTATAAACAAACATAAAGACACCTTCTCTCTACTACTATTTTTGTTCTGCCAACAACACTTAAATGAAATTACGGCATGTGAATATATTCTTCTTAGATAGCCTATATATCACTGGTAGAGTAAGACTCCAGAAGTCTACTTGTCAAGAGGAATTAGGCTAATTAGAAAAAAATAATAATCCCTCTAGTAAAGTATGTGTGTAGCCAATTAAGCTGCACCAAAAATTCCTATGAAAAAGCTATGTTCCTTGATACAATTAGTAGTAACTGAGGCAACCCACAGCACCATGCTACATATGAGAACAGTACTGTGAGTAAGTGAACACAATTTTCAGTTTACTGTCTAGGCAAAACCAAAAACGTTTGCCATATAAACACAGTGTTTTAGCCAGTTCTTTCCTTACATATGCCATCACAAAATGCAAAACAAGGTGCTATCAGACAGAACAAGTTTGGATGTGGCTGGGTGTAATAACTGCCATGATGTATAACAGGAAATAAACATTAAATAATGGTTTACAATATTTATCTAGCTATTTAAAACAGAATTCCCAGGTGAAATTTACAAGCAACACGACCCAACTATCCTCAGGTCAGCCTTCAATAGCACCACAAATCTATAAGAAAATCTGCTAACACAAAACATATCCCAACAGTGATCTCACTGTGACCCATTCATAAACTTCTTCTTCAATAACTACAGAAATGGGACTTTATCCTAAGCAGGTTTAAATCCCATGTTCCATTTATACTGTTTTCAGTCTCCAAAAACATGGAAATAAAAAAGACTATCTTAAACCCCATAGAACTATCTTTTCCCACTATTCAGCTTTTTTTCTGCCAAACCTTGTTTTCTCTAAATCTTCTACAAAGTTATTAGAAAAGACAGCTATTTCTGACAGCTGCCACACTGCAACAGAGAATCACTCTCCTCCTGTCACACAAACCTGCCTGCCAGGCACAACACGGTTCTTTTGCTAATTCTATGGATGCATGTTTGCCTAGAGTTTTTTCAATTAACTGTCTATAAATTCCGAAGGTCTCAGTGACCAGGCAGAACCCACTTCATCTTCTGTCATTAATGTTTTTACCATTCTTCTACTAAATGCTAATGGAGCACAGTATGTCCTGTCAAGAGCAACCAGATACCACAAAGACAGATCCCAATGGTATGACCAAAGTTTGATGTCAAGTCAAGTTTAAAGTTTAGGAAGCAATCAGCACCAGCCTTTTTGCAAGCTAAAGTTAGAAGTTAAAGTTTAGCTGTTAGCTAAAATTACAGTTGATTCATAAACTGTGAGATAAGGGGCTTTTAATTCTATCATTGAAGATAATACCTTAATGAGAACTCCATGACTTAAACAGTATGCAAATTAAATAAAGGAAACTCAACATTCAAAACCACTTTAGAAAAACGGGCAGTAGTCCATGTTGCAATGCCAGCAGGTGAAGGATCTTCACCTTAAAAAAAATGTATTGCCTGTGCAGCAGGATTAGCTCTTGGGTGTCTGATGGATGTGGAATCTTTATTTTCATTCTCACTCACTGATCCCCACCTGGGGCTACACAGTGTGCTGCTGCCATGCAGCCAGGGTGGCACGAGATTATCATGCACTTTAATACTACTGTATTAAGCAAGACAGCTGCCTGAAGCTAGAAGACAGATTCAATCACACTGCTAATTAAAAGCCAGCTTGCCGTAAGTTTCAAGAAACCCCAGCATTCTCTTAACTACCATCTCCTTCAAAAAGATGCAAAAAATCAAACTGGAAATCCCTTAAGTTTAAAGTGGAAAGTTTTAGATAACAGGGTCTTTCCAAACTTGCATCATATGAATTTGATTTCAAAAAACAAACAAGATGGTCAGGATGTGACCATGTGATTTGGGAATCTGAATTCAAGTTTGCAACCTGTAAGATAAGATTTTTCATATCTGTATTTCAAAATTTTAAGGTGAGAAACTGATCTTGCTCTTGTTTAAATCAACACAAAAGTAGTTCCACTTAATTCAGTTCAGTAAGACCTGTATAAAAATCTGTGCATGAGAGACTAAGCTATGAAATTTGAGAATACAGACCAAGGAAAATTGCAGAGAGATCACTGCTGAGGATCAGGAACTGAAACCAGTATGTATTCTGTGTCCCAGTAAGTATTCTATGTCTTTTACCTTCTGAACAGACTAATATGAATATTCAATATCCTACTTATAATTATTTAGGGGACTGGGAATGGGGTTGTTATCTCTGCTTCATTTATTATCAGAGACCCTGCTACTGCAAAATAAAAATGCATCTAGCATTTTTCCTCCTTTTTATCAAAGATGAATGTTCATGTTCACTCTACAGGCAGAAACTTCAGCATCAGGGGAACTGAGCCTGTGAAAAGCACTTTAGGCAGACATAGTCAAAGGGTTAACTTAGGTAAATGCCTCTTACATATTGGTTTCGTGCTATAATTTTATGTGCAGGTGAAGATATTTGAACTGAACTTTAGCATATCTTTGCAGCTACAGAGGGATGCTATTATTTATCTATTATATTCAGTGACTTCTCCTAAGAATTGGGTTTCTTTTTTTGCAAAATTCTGCGTTTTCTCAATGGAAAAAACACTAAGAAAGAGATCTTGACTAACCTGTTTGTTTTCATTCTGATAAGCCTGGAGGAAGAGCTGTGTAAACACCTGTATTATTGTCATAACTTCTGAAGCTCCTTCAGTTTCCACCAGTGCATTCCTACACAATGAGAAGTTAGATAAGTTAGATGTGACAGATCAGATAATTAGTCTGCCCCTCACACTTCTGTTTACTGAAATGGAAGAAAAAGGTACATTCTTTGTATGCTGTACATTCAAACTGTGTCTGAGCTCATTACACCACTAACAGAAATACTAACTTTGCAGGCTTTTTAGATTTTACTTTTAATTAAAAAAACCCCAAACAAACCTCACACACAACTCCTACAAATAAACTACACCTAGTAAGTATATACAATATACATGCAGATACATGGTTTATCCTACCTAAATAAGTATACAATTAAAAAGACTAGCACAACTTTATTAGCCAAATTTGGCATCTGGTCAGTTTATTGTGTTCAGAGCAACTGCTCCTATGATTAAGTTAAGCATACTTTATAGTGTTTTTTTGGGACTGCACCCCATAGGCCACTCTAGAGGTTTACAAAGATGAATCCTTCAACTCACCTCCCATAGTGCAAAATAACCTTGTGCAAATGGAGCAAGTAGAGAAAAACATACAGCAGCGATTTGCATTCTCTTATTTGAAAGACATACAGTAGTAAGGAGAAATACTGTTCAAAGTTCCCAGTGAGATACAAGTACTAGAGAATTGTTTCATTCCTTCCAAAGCATATAAAGAGCTAATACATTACTGTAACACAGAAATTTAACAAAACTACAGGCAAATATAATCACTGAAAAAGAGTAAATATTACACGAAAACTCAAGACAGCCTAGGTGTATGACTTCTGTATAGCCACACATAGCAAGAAAGTATTGGGAAATAAAAGCAGTAATTATTATCACTGTGACGAGGTATTTTAGCACAATTAATCTCAATATGTATGCAATACCAAGAAAAGTTATTACAGAAAGAGTCACAATGCTTAGATCCATACTTCTAACAGAACACTAACCCCAAATATCAAAGTTTTGTGCCAGCTATAGAACCTAACACAGGTTTGCAAGCAAGGAAGTATAAATTTATTTATCAGTAGTTCTCTAAAATCTCACATGTAATTACAACTGGTGTAGTATCTTAAACACATGCACACCACTTGATAATGGTTGGAAGGATGTTAGAGAAATACAACAAACAGAAGGCTGCATAAACCAATTGGTCTGCAAAAACCAGCTAACATATACAGCTTCATGTAAGTATCAAGAGGAGGTGAGACAGAGTATTCTTACAATACATCAAGGTTTTAATACCAACAGTGTAGAGGAACAAGCACACTAAGCAGAAGCAATTCAAAGTAAAGACAGGGAACATAAATGTAGGCTTAGAAACAGGAAAACATTTTTTAAGACAATTTGAAACATATAGAAGTGCAAGGTTTTACCAGAAAATACTGTGCTGGACAAAGTCCTGCATCAGCTGAGAAACATCATTTTATCCATTTCTAATTCAAAGGGAAAGGATGCAAAAGAGTAGTGAAGTAATGTGTTGTTTTTTTTAGAAAATATTTTATATAGCATGACCTTAAGTAAGCTGAGAAGCTTGGACAAATTTTATCTCCCTGTACCATCACAATAGACAGCCTCTAGCCTAAGACATCAGTACACATCTGCTGAAGTCAGATCAATTTTTAAATGCATCTTGCTTTGGGAAAGTGATGAATCTCAGCTTTTCAGAAAGCGCCAACTATGTGCAAACACAGGACCACAGCAACAAAGGACTGCCAGGGCAGTGGCTGAGGAGTGGCTCCACTCTCACAGTAAAGTGGTCTACAGTTCTACAGCCAAGACTCTTCTGCTAGTGCCTGCACAAACCTAAACGTGCACACAGACACACAAATGCCCTCAAACACCTGTACCTGGGAGCCCTGTTTTCCTAAGAAGGGAAACTCTTGATGATCAAAAAAGGGTCAGCCACTAAATACATTACTGTTGTATTGGAATTGTTAATACTGATAACCCTGGCAGTAGATCTACTTACAATGAGTAAGTTTTAAGTCAAGTGAAAAGACACTGAAAACTGAGTATAAAGGACTTGAAGCCCCCACGTGGTAACCAGTATAATTCCAGGTTGCTTCAAAATAATTTTAATGCATTAAAAACCAAACTCATTATTAATGGGTGGATCAGTAGTTTAAGTCCATTAACAGCATATCTAACATAAATCCTGAAAAGTATAAAAGAAATATAAAAAAGGCTACACTGCTAAATGCAGAATGCTGCCTTTATGCTGGCGTGGGCCAAGCCATTTCAGCACTTATAATTTTCACCTCAAAATTGTATTTCAGCCACAAATTTATACTGAAGTACAAAATAAATTACAAATTTTAAAGGTTAAAATACAATGTATTCAACTGTACCAAGGATTATTATCATGTAACTTTCATTTAAAGTTCATAAGAATTTCAACACTTTTCATTATTTGCAGTATACTACACAGAAAGGGACTTTAGAGCATACAGGTAAAGAAAAAGATATCTTGTAATTATAACATGCTGCAGATCATAATACTGCTTCTGCTCTTGAAGAAAATCTTGAAGAAATCAATATTTAAAGCCTTCCCCACAGTTATTTCAAAACTTACTTGAAAATTTCATTTACAATTCTGAAAATAGCAGGATGGCTTGCTGCTTGTGGCTGTTGATAAACAAATGAAAGAAAATGAGGCATTAATAAGAAACAACTCACACAACTGTCACTGCATAATTTACAGCTTAACTCATGGATGCTATTGCACTGCCATTATTAAACCGTAACTCTAAGATCAACTCTTACTAAACCCTCAGATTTTCTCAGGATTAGGATTCTTAGGATTCTCCACAGCGAGACCAAGCAGGCTCAACAGCTGTTAAATGCAAACACCTGGGATCCCAATCTGTTTATGACAACAATCACTACAAATATTAAAGGTGGCAGACAGAAAGAACAGGTTCTTGCACGCAATTGCTGGAGGCTAGACACAGGGATAGATTTTCAAGAAGCTTTTCTTTCCACTTTGCAGACAATCCTTTCTGGATGTGCTTTGAGACTCTCGCTACGTCTCCAAAATTAAATTCCAGAAATTGAAATGATTTTATCACCTCTGGCTTTAATAGTTTTGCATGCATTTTCATCCAAGACAGTATTATCTTCTTTTGTGAACTTCAGAGTTGCTAGTACAAGCTAAATATCTCAGTGCATCAATTTATTTTTTTTTAAATCTAGCGAAGCCTTTTACCATGCTACCACACAAAAGACTGTTTTGAGAAAGTTGTAATATTAAACATGGACCAGTAAACACACTGCTTTCCAATTCCATATTCTTAGGCTTTTCTAGAACACCTAGAAAAAAACCCACTCATGCATTCCCCAAAGTACTAAGTTAAAGTCTAAGTTGAAAACCAAATCCTCATGTACTGCCTCCGATGTTAGTGCCTTTAAATTTAGTAAGAATATAGTTCTCAAACAGCCTAGAGTAAAGCATGTTTAACAAGATGCATTCTATAAACTTTAGGAAGCATATTGTTTATAAATTTATTATAAAGCATTTATTAATACATTTATTAATATTTATTATAAGGCATTTATTAATACAGCTTAAATTGCGTAACACACTACTGAAAACTTGTATGCAATTGTTCCAAGCTAAAAAGTACGAAGTAGAAAACTAATACAATATGGTAATAATACATAAAAGTTATGTTTATAGAAAATAAGTTATAGCAATAACAATTAAAAGAATATATTTTTAATTGTACACAGGGAGAACAAGGGCTTTGCTTAATACGACAACAAACAGCCCTTACCAAAAGCTGTCTAGAAAAGCTCCTCCTCTCCCCCAGCTGTTGCTGCCAAGCCCTGAGCAGGAGGTGGCACTGACCTCGCTGCTGCACCCCGAGCTGTGCTATGGGACATGTGCCACCTCCCGCTCCAGGGCAGCACCCCAAACTCAGCAGGCAGGCAGGGACCCCAGCACGGCACCAACAGCACCCACAGGCCTCTCCTCATCTTTTCTGGTTTGGGGTTTGGGGTTTTTTTGTTTGTTTTGTTTGGGGGTTGTTTGTTTGCTTGTTTGTTTGTTTGTTTATTTCTTTGTTTGTGGAAAGACTGGACTAGATCTCCAGAGCTGGCTTCCCAACCATCGTGAGGTTCTGGAAAGTGAGAGTGTGTTTTCAGTCCTGTGGGCTAACCGGTTGATTCAGTAATTCCTCCCCTTTCAGATCTCTACCCACCTTTGCAGGCACACTTCTATGATGACAGTGACACACTTTTACTTGAGGCTGAATACAAACCAGAAAGGGTCCAGCAGCACATGGGCTCACAGACCAGGATCAAACCCTAGTTCTTTTGAACAAGACTAAAATAAATATGCTGTACACAACAATGAAAAACTCCTCACTTCTTCCTGGTAGCCAGCAGCAATCTAACAGTACTCACTACAGAAAATCATAGTTAATAGCCTCAAGGATTTTATCTAAACTACTGAAATTAATATGAATTTCATCACTGGTAGTCAAAAATGAAAAAAACCCCAAGAAACAAACCCAAGCCCAAACCCCTCTGATACCTAATTTCACAAGATTTTGATCAATGAACAGTATGGAATGATTTGCAAGCATTCAGAGCAAGAATGCTGTGATAGTGCAAAAGTCTGCCCTGGAATTTGAAGATGCCCATTGTGAAGGAGGACAAGAGCAGATTGCACAATTCTGCTACTGCTGGCTGCAGTTCTGGAATTTGGGAGGGATTATAATTTTCAGGAGGGATTTTAATAAAACTTTCTTCTTGTTGACATTATCTCCTTATATTTTCAAAATAAAAAAACATTTTACATTTCAGTAATCTTGCCTGGAACTATTCAATGCTATTTACAGAAATCAAACCATATGTATTGTTCAATTACTTCTAAAACATTCACAATGCAGACAGCACAATACACACTAAACAAAATGATTCGAACACAGCTGCATGTGTGGTATTATGATAGAAAAAATAAACTTGTAATATAATGTTTTCCAGACACAAGTCTTAAAGAACTATACTTCTTATGTGTCTGTATTATTAGAAAGCACAATCTGAAACAACTTATTTATAACACAAAGCCAGAAGTGAATAAAAAAAATATAAGAAAAAATACATCTGTATCTACAGTAAGCAAGTGAGTGGGAAAAAAAGAGACAGAATAATCTGCATTTTATTCACATCACAGGATGCTCTCTAACAACCACAATTAAGAATAAACATGGGGAAGGTCATAAAACATGCCCAAGGTCATACAGATTTGAGGTGGTAACTCTTGATTTCCAGACTCACATGCAATTAATTGGACATAACACTTCTGGAAGTTAAGCACATCTAATTTAAGGAAACTACTACGGTGCTGTATTTCAAATGCCGTCCGTGTCTTCCAATTGTACATTTTTATTTCTGAATTTTATATTTACCACATTAAAATAGGAAATGTTCCCTTTTTTCTTATACGAAACACCAAATGTGTATTATTTTTAAAGCACAAATATATTTTTACATAAGTTTTTAAAAGCGCCTGAATATATCAGCATCAGGAGTAATTTTCTCTATCCTTCCTCTTCCTCATTAGTGCCTCTTACATTGGCTCTGTACACTGGGGAGGGTTCTGGCTGTGCAGAGCCCAGGGACAGTGGGGATAAGGCTGAGTGCCTGTGGGTGACAGTCAGCGGGATGGCAAACCAGGCAGAGATCCTGCTGGGAGTCTGTCACACACCACCCAGCCAGGATGAAGTGAAATCTTCTGTCAGTGGATGTTTCATGATGACTACCCCTTGTTCTTGTGGGAGACTTTAACTTGCCAAAAGCCTGCTGGAAACTCAACACAGTGAGAGGAGACAGTATGGATCCTGGAGAGTGTGGAAGGCAACTTCCATTCACAGCTGATAGGGGAGCCTACCAGGGCATGCCCTGCCACACCTGCTGCTCCCAGACAGAGGAGGGAAGTGGGAGATGTGGTGGTCAGAGGCCATCCTGGGCACACTGACCATGGAATGACAGAGTGTCTCTGTTCTTGGTGGGGTAAGGAAGGGGATCAACAGAACCTCTGCCTTGGACTTCCAGAGTTTGGCCCATTCAGGACATCAGTTCAGAAAGGATGGAAGGCAGGAAACTGCGCTTAAAAACAAAGGGGTTCAGGAAGGCCAGACATGCTTTAAGCAGGAAATCTTAAAGGTGCAGGAGCAGGCCATGTCCACATGCCAATAGAGGAGCTGGCAGAGAAGACAACTGCCCTGGCTGAGTGTGGAGCATTCATGGGAACTCAGGGAAAAAAAGAGAGCTTATGACCTTTGGAAAAAGGGGCAGGGGACTTGGGATGTCTTTAGGTCATAGAGAGAAACCCAGAAAGGCAAAACTTCAACTATAACTCCATCTGACCCCTGCTATGAAAGATTATAGAAAGTGTTCTTATAAATACATTAACTACAAAAGGGGGGCCGAGAAAAATCTCCATCCTTTACTGGACATGGAAGGGAACAGAGTTTACTTGACATGGTGGTTTCGGTCAAAGGTTGGTTTCAATGATCTTGGAGGTGTTTTCCAACCCTAATGATTCTATGCTGACAAGGTGGAAAACAAAATGCAGCAAGAACAGATGGTTTATAAAGAAGAAGCTGACAAATTTTAAGCCCTCTCAGCCTATTGCACTTTTCTTGCAACATACCTCTGAAACAAATAAAACTACTTTGGAAAGCTATCTCAGAGCCAAACAGAAACTATAAATTATACCAATTCAATCACTTCTCTTTTTACATACACAGGCTTCAAAAATCTGTGTATATACATATCTATCCATTCCTGGTAAAGCATAAAATACTAGTGTGTGTATTTACTGCATGTTTAGTTGCTAATGCACACATACAAACCCTAAAGTTACTTCAGAAAGGAAGACATCCACTCACCAGCTTAATTCCAAACTAAGAGGCCATCTGTGATGGTCACTTCACTTGTTCTTATTACTTCTAACTACAGAATTTCCAGTATTAATTTCAGTTCAGCCACAAACTCACAAACATAACATCATGCCATATAAACATAACTTAGTGGACCATCACACAACAATTACTCTTGGAATTAAAATAAATGATTAGTACATACCAAGTTTCCTTCATAAAAGAAGTACAGTGCTTTACAACTATCTGGGTACCTTAGATGTCTGTGAGGTTTATGTACCACATGATCACTGTATCAAGATATTTGATTTAGATAAATTACTCTGATAATGCAATTATGAAAGAGCTTATTGAAATTTCATTCTTATACTGTACTATAACCAAATCACTAACATATTTTTATTTGTCCTCTGAAGTTTTTCTTACAAATAGTAAAGTAGAAATCTAGCTTTGTCTTGTGATTCCACTATTACCATATCCATAATGTAAACAGAGCTTACATCCTAAAACATCATAATCCAACTGCCAAAAAATGCACATCCACATTCCTAAATAAGTATTTAAATACCCTTTAGGCAAGCTAAATTAATATGCTGTTGGATTCAAAGTGCTGACTAATTTAATGTCACACAAGTATCTTTACAGTACCATGTACATGCTGTACAAAATGTCATTATGCATCTAGAACACAATTTCCAGCTGACATTATTTTCCTTATATGCTGCCTCTCTGACGTTTCTCATGCTGTTGTTTATCCCTGCCATGTTCTCTCCCATTTATGCACCCTCCCTCTTACCAATGCTTATCAGTCATCAATATCCAGCTTCCCACTGCTCTCCTCTTTATGGCTCCATTCATTCCATTCTTTGTCCACAGGATGTCCTCTCTAAACCAGCTTTCAAAGCTGCTTCACTGGTCTTGCCAGTCTGTGAATATCTTATTTCAAAAGCACAAAGTCCTTGGAGCAGAGGCAAGTAAAGACAACCTAAGTGTGCTAGCACAGTGCTGTTCCACTCTTTTCAGAGTTCAGGATGCGGAGAAAACTAAAGTATGAACATTTATAATAAGTAACAAAAAACAACACTTGAAACAAGTATTTGACTTCTTTTTATATATTCATAACTTAGACTTATATATCTTTTTCTTTCATCAGCTGGTACAAGGTGTAGTACCACAATATATTCATAATATATGTGATACAGAAAAATTAGGCGTTGACCTGTATAGCCTTGTTTGCTGCAATACCTAAATCCCCAGATGCCACATGAAGAACTGCTGACACCAAGCCATTTATGATTTGATAGTATCATAATGGATCCCTAAAATAAGAGATTTGCAGGTTCAACTAAAAAGGAAGAATATTTAAAGGTAGCATTCTTTTCCTGACTAAAATACTTTGTAAGCAGTTTCACAGGCTGAAAATAAAACACCATATGCCATTTGTTAGTTCTGTCATTTTATGTAACATATCATTTGAGTGCACAGCACACATGCTATTTCACACTAAAATTAACAATTAAATTTACATTTAGTGCTGCGAACTAGCTCATTATTTTGGAAAAAATACTGTGCCGGGTTTTCTCTTAGGGAAGATTTTTTGTGCTCTGCATAAATCAGCATTTGAAAATAAATTTTAATTACAGTTTAGCAAATGTTTTGCATTAAGAATTTTGTTCAGGTTTGCAAACAAAACCAAGTAACTAAGATTATAATAAAATAATCTACAACGGATTCCAGTTGTTCAGACTGTTGAACTCCAGTAAAAACAGACTGAACAGGTTGAACGAAGTAAAAACAGATTCAAATCCTTCCTGGCCAGAGTTCATAATTTTTTAAGACAGAGGAAGGTTCTCAGCACTCTCACCACCGGGATCCTCATTTCTTCACCCATTCTTCATCACTGGATGAAATATTTTTTTCTCTTCTACCAATTCAGTGTAAAAACTAAAAAATTAGTGATGTTTGAAGGACTAAAGATTTGGCCTGCACTAACAAGTCACACGTCCCATAATGGCCATTTATGCTGATATATGTCTCTGTGCTGACATATTTGAAAACTGTCACTCCTGAAGCATGAAAGAGCAGTATCAAACATACTACATGTTGCACATACCAGCAGTGAGTCTTTTATGACACGAGCCACTTCTTCCAGTGAATTCAGCTGAATGGAAAACAGCCGGTCTAAAAGATGTAAGGTAGCTTTCTCAAGGCTTGGTAAGTGTCGAAGCCAAAGGCTGAAGATAGCTGATTCAGGAAGGGAGATCTTCTTCCTAGTTTAGAGAGGAAAATACTGTTTTATCTGAGTAACTAAAAGGAAGACCAAAAAAAGTACTTTTTTTTTTTTAAACATATTGGGGGAAAAGGAGGCTCAAAGATCAACCTGAAGCAAGAGAGAGATCTTGTTTACAGTAGCCTGTTCAACAGCAAATCATAATAGCAAAGAATGACAGGAAATCACCATCATCTACAAATGCAACTTTACCACGTGTTTAAAACCTAGAAATTTGGTCATGATGGATGAAGTCTGAAGTTCCCCTCCTGTCTCAAGAAAGGTCCTGTCCCTGGACCTTGTGCTCTCTCAAACCCAGACTAGTTCCTGCAGACAACTACTGGCAGATGAGCAGGAAGCTCCTGCATAATGCTTCTGCTATTCTGTATTTGGTTATATTCTGTATAACCAAATAATTCCCTAACTTTGCAGAGAAATAAGGAAAAACCCCAAACCAGCAACAACAAAAAGAAAAAAAAAGACAACCAAAAAAACCCAAAAAAACAACAACAACAAAAAAACCCCACAAAAACAAAACCAAAAAAACCCAATAAAAATTTAGAGGTAGCTAAGTACTCAGCCTAGCAGCACTGACCAGAGGCATTTAACTAACAAACAGAAAAAAAAGAAAGACAAGTTATCTCTCCATCTAAAGACTTCAACTATTGGTGTCATATCAAATGACAAAAGATACAGTGTGGACCAGCATGAATCAAAATATACTAAACTAACCACCCAAGAAGAGATATCACAGCACAAACATCCTGGAATATTTTTGTAGCTATTGTGATTGTTGCAAATTAAAAGGTTCAAACCAAAACAATACACAAGTAACAATAAATATTTGCCTTGGTCTTAAATCAAGTTAAGATTAAAAAACCTATAATTAGGCTGGAGTGTACATGCAAACTAAAACTGATAAAAGTGAAAATACCAGCAGGAAGAATACTAAAACCATTTTAGGATCTATTTTCCATGAATTTATTTTGCCATACATTCATTTAATTATCAGCTCTCAGAACTCTGAATTTCACTAAGAAGCCTGATTTTTTTCCACTCAGTACTATGTAGTGATCTTACAGTGTACTTCTGGAGACAAGAAATCCATTGAAGCATCCAGAATTTCAAAATTGTAAAGCAATGCTCAATTTCAGGATGCTGTTTTATTAAATACTACTATTAAAGCACATAGGCACATCCGAGTAAACTAAGAATGACAAGAGATTAGCTGATTTTGCCACCACCAAGTTTCTTGTTTTTGAGGTAGCATGGTAGATACCATAGATATTAAGGGAGGAAAAGAAAGCTAGTAAGAGTTCATAGAGATGTTGCAACTCTAAGATATAAAAACCATATAGGAAGTTAACTGTAGTGATTATACTCCCACAGCTGAACTTGCAGATAGATGGTCTCACCAGGGCAATTTTGAGTTCTTTGGAGCCCTGCAAGTGCCCTGTTTTCTAGGGAACACTTCACCCACGTTCAGAACACAACAGAGTTAGGGAAAATAGAAGTCAGTTATCAGAGCAGGTAAAAAAAATAAAATACAAGCACATTCACATTAAGATCACATGAGTTCAGTGACAGTCCAGGAATATATCATGCAAAGCACGTATGAGCCTGTATCTGCTCCCAGGGAAACCATACATTTTTGCTGAGGACCCTGACAGAGTCACTTAGTCAAAAGCCACATGAAATCAGACATTTTTGTTCACTGTGATAAGTAAGTAGCTCAACAGTTAAGAAAAGAGACTTTTATTTTAGTCAGAAGAACCTCTTATGGCAATCCAAAGAATGGCCTTACTCATGACATGAAGTGTCAGAAGTCTCTTGTGATGGACTGCCCAGCAGCTCACTGACATGAGAACAAACCATCAGTACAGAACCTGTGAGCTTGCTCTCAAAGTCTTAAAAGCTTGTGGAATATGAACAATCAGAAGCCACAAAAGATGAACAAGTGAAAGAGTGAAAGATAGCCCTGTCTTTTTGGGCACACCTTTCACTACCCACCTCCACATTCACATTCCTTTTTCATGCCTTCTCCTCGACTTTTAGTAACATGAATGGATTAGTTTTTGAACTTTCCCATTATCTATTTTTGCCTGGAGCCCTCAATGGATCACCACAAAAATCTTCATTAGACCATCTCAGAAACTATGATGAGTACAGAGGAAACAATTACAACTTATTAAAAAAGGAGAGAAATGGATAATTGACATAGAATGTTCACAAGGGACATTTTCTAGTACAAAAAAACATTGTTGATAATACTGCACCTCATCTACAACTTAAATAAAGCAATTCTGAAGTAAAAGTATGCTGTGCTTTCCCTGATATCTTCCCTTTCCTGGCATAACCAACCTTGCTGATGTTAAGCTTCACTCAGCTGGTTTTCATCCATAGACTGATTTTATCAGAACAGGGTCAGCAAAACAAGCAAATATGTATTTCACAAATTGCTCCTCTCTCAGATTCATTAAAACTCACCTGCTAAGAACTGGGAAAATTTAAAATATGGAAAACCAATTTCACAATAAAAAACCTCCAAGAAAACCCAAAAGAATTATGAAAACATCAAACATAAGGATCTACCTTACACACAGAAAAATTAAAATGCCTCCCAAAATGTCAAGTAAGGAATGGTAATACATTTATATGACACATTAATGAATTTCTAGGAAAAATTACCACAATTTCCACCAAATTCCTAAAATCTATTGAAGGTTTTAACCTCCTTCTTAGGGAACAGGTGAGACAAAGTCCAAGTCAACATTTAAAGCTGTTATGCCAGTTTGTGCACCAGCTATGTAAAATTCTGCTCTGGCCCACAATCTCAGCTCTGCTATTCAACTGCAAGAGAAATACTTTACTAGAAAGGTGTTCAGTGCATTCAGCATGCAAACCTAGAAAAAAGACATTGAATTGAACAGATAGCCTTTATGAAAAATTAAAACAATAATACAAACCCAGCCACTTACTTTAAAACAGCCTCATTCACAGCCTCTAGAAATTCTGAACTGAGAATTTCTTTTGATGAACCTCCATGGTAAAGAAGGAGAGTTTCCAGCAGAGGAGTTAGATCAGGCAAAGTAATGAGAGGCACACAGAAAATGGACACAGCATTCACATGACTAGCTGAAACGCTGAAGGAAAAAATAAACACAGTTCATGTTTCAGAAAAGTCATAAATTCTAAACTGTTAAGCTAAAAAAAGGACATTAATTAATTGCAGATGATTAAACGTAAGACATGCATACCTAACTGCTGAGAAATTATTTACTGGAATGACTGTTGACAAAACATTCCACATAGTGTGCAGAATGTTTAGAAGTCTGATAAAATTTTGATATTCAAGTGCTCAAAGCAAACCATGTGAGGGATAGCAACACAATTCTGAATTGAACCCAGTTATTTTGGCTCCAGCAACAATAACTGCTAGGCTAGACACCTCTCTGTCTTTCCCAGGGCTAGTGAAGGAAGACTAGAGATTCATAGCTCCATGTAAGTTTCCTGGAGCCCCAAAAGAGACAACCTAGCTGCTTTTCAGACCTGTTGCTTTTTTAACCTCTCTTTCCTCTTAACAGAAAAAAATTATGAATCCTGCTGTCTTCAAGTGACCAGCTGGAATTTTTTTGTCTTACAGACATGCGGCTGAAGGAACATGTAGCACCTTTGGATCCTAATATACAAACCACTTGCTGGATCTTCTCGCTGAAAGTACATGACTGGAAATTACTGAAAACAGTGGAATATGGAGCATAAAGAAAATACAGAAACTTTGGAACTTTAAGAAAATTAAACTGGCAGAGACTAGATTTGCAAAAAGAAATCACGAGTTTACAGAGAATATACATTGTTTCTCCCACATGAAACTGTACCATTGACAGGAAGACACTTATAAAGACCAAGAGCTATGAAACACTGAATTTCAGCAAATTAAATTATTGTCCTATATTGTCTGTAAAAGGCTTCCCAGAGTTCCTGCAACTTTCTCCTGATTCACTAAAGAAGTTCATTCCCTGCAAGAAACTTAAAGTATTTTCATTGAGGAGTCACAAAAACTATTCCTGAAGATCTGAGATGGGAATTAACAGGCTGCTCAGCAGTACGGACACGAGGTAATCATTAATCATTACCATTTAAACAGAGAGAGAAATAAAACATGACACGTTTTCAAAGACACAAATTTCTCAGCAATTACCTGATTAAATATGTGTTTAAGGTTTCTTATACTGAAATACTTCAAAATACACTTTTGTTACAAGTGATTTTTCAGGAATGGTAATTATTGGGATGATCTTATCATGCAGTAGTATTTTCCAGGGTACACAGAACTGAAACTCTAAATCAGTTCCCTTTGTAAAATTATGTTTCTAATTTCTTATCCAGGTTAGCAGAATTTAGCAGATGAATTTACTCTTACTTAACTTCAGAAGAAAAACCCCGTGAAGGCAATTTTCTTCTACATAATCTTCAAAATATGTTCTTGGAGACTAGTGCACAATGCACTCCACTGTGTACAATGAATTTGCACAGATATTATCATCTGAATTTTTAAAATATCACTAAATGGGAAAAGGAAAAAATGTACACTTCTAAAAGCAAAATACTTTTGTCTCTGAAATTTGAATAAACACCCGTATCATAATTTCTACATTCAAAAATCAACCAAAGTTCAAAGTTTTCCCTTTCTCCCAGCAGAAATCAGGTATTTCTCTTCCCAACAGTCTCAACCATCTTTTAAGCTAAATCTGTTTCAACCTACTCTTAAAATGTGGGCATTTATTTCCTACATGGAAAGAAACTTTGTGATACTCCTCATTAACTGATTTTAATATTAAAATAATTCCTAAACAAATTCATTTAATCTTCCTTACCAAATATCTAGGTGCAAAAAGAAAGGGGAGAAGAATAGCCAAGTTTTGGCTAATGATACAAGAAAAAGATTTCAATTAGCTGCTTCTTTCCTATAATTTTACAACCTGTGTAAAATAGGTCATAAAACTCTTCTACTCATAGCATCCCTTTTGGCTCTGAAGGGCAGCAGAATGTGTACAGGCATTTTCTTTCATTGAATTTATTAACTATGAATTATTTCAATTTTTTAAATATTTTAATGCTTTTATTTACTTATTAGTTATTTTACTATTAAATAATAAAAAATAACACTATTAGTGTAATTATTTCATCACTAATTATTTAATTTTGGATAAGTAGTTCTTATATGTATTTACTACTCTATTATTAATAATTTAATCAAATAAATTGAATACACTTAAAACGGAAGACACAATTTGAATTTATAGTTTTTATTAAAAAATATCCTCATTTTTTTCTGTTGTTTTTTAGCTGCAATTCACTTAATTTACATGCAGTCAATAGAATCTACTGACATTCAAATGACATAATTTTTACAGTACTGACAAAAGACTGTGCTCTGCATTTCAAGGTCAGTAGAAAGGTACAAATCAGACAGAAAAAAGGCATGATCATGTGAAAAATAGTGACAACAGCACCATTAGACAAACGATCTTTGAAGGTCCCTTCCAATCGTTCCATGACTCCTAGGTTAAGTACAAACTATTATGTGAAGCCAAACTTACCAAGTTTGTCCACACCTTAAACTACCTAACATATGTATCCAAAACTTTTCAGCTGAAGACTAAGCTGCCCAAGACTGTAAAATGATCCTCACTGAACTGTAATGACCCAAACCAAAACATATCAAAATTATGTTTAGATAACACCTACCTCTCCTGAATGTTAAGTCCATTGAACTGGTTTTCTCTGAGTTCTGTTACTAATGAAACGACCATCTGTTAAATAAAATAAAAATAAATGAAATAAAATACATTCCATTTACTGCCAATAATAAGCAGACATTAGTTGAATGGTTCTCTGTGTGACTGACGTACTGTAAAGGTTAATAACTTGCTGTGTTCATCTATTTTGATTTTTTAAATTTTTTAACTATTGATGTCAAATTAAAGCTCTCCAAATCATTGAACAAACTGTACTGCAAAATGTTATTTTAACACATTATATATTTTATACATTTTAAAATAAAAAATACATTCATTTTAGCTCTGCTTCCCCAACAGTTAAGGCATAACTCTCAGAAGAGCATTACTAGAAATTTTTACATGCTTTGTCTAATTCAAGTCAATATATTATGAAATATTATTCCCACTATTTTTTTATATCTTAACTATAAAAGTGCCTTTAGCTAACATTTAGGGTTCATCTCCCATTTTAACTGCACCAGATATAATAAAAAAACAATTCAGAAGTTACATTCTAATACATAAAATAATAAATATAATTTTAACTTCATGGGGAAAAAAAGAAACAGGATTTTCTTTTGTCATAGCACAACAGAAGTGGGAATTCTGTTTTTGTGAACATCTATTACAGTGTAATCTAATAAAAAATTCTCATTTGTCGAGAGATCTCCCACTTCATTTTTTCCCTTAAAAGGTTATAAAACCTTTTAAGGTTTTAAGGTTTTATATGAGGTAAGAAAAGATAAACAAGCTTCAGTTCATGTTCCTTATCATAATGACAGCTCCATGTATGTGCTTATAAACTGGTGACTTATTATTAACAAGATCACAATTACACAAAATACTTACATTTTTAACCAAGTGGTAATAATAATCTGCTGACGTGTAGCCCAGAGCCGATATGAAGGTACTGGTTTCCACTTCATTACCTTCCCACTTACAAGAACAAAGGAGATGGCACAGCAAACTCTGAGAAATCAACAGAATGGCAATTAAGCACCAGGCTACCACAAGCACTGTAAAGGGACAGGACAGCTATTGAACTCAGTCTGGGGTAAGGCCTTTTGGGCCATTTTACACCACTGATACAGAAGGGAAGACAAAGAAAATGCTCCAGCTGCCACAATCAAATGTGGGTTCACACACACTACATGATTTCAGCAGCTGTTCAATAGCAACACAGCAGTGGAGACCATTCACTTCAAAAGCACAGACCTTTGCTAGGTTTTGGCTCTCTGGGAGCCATTTCAATCATCTGTAGTCTTGATCAGTACCATGGATCAAGATAAAGTGTGAAACTAACATCTACTTTTCCACATCACTTTTTCAAGATGCTCTGGAATTCAGGTCTGGTCTCATTCTTGTAACTTGCTTAATTTCCTCATTATTTTGGGAAGGTGATGATAAAAATCTTATCTTGACATTTACTTCTCTACCAATTTCACCACGAAATGCTTTACATCTCATTAAAACCTTTTAAATGCATCATATAATCTAAGCAATCCTTTGATGACAGATTCTAAGTCAGATTAATAGATTTGGTACACTGGTTCTGCAGGTGTGTATAGGGGACCCTGAGCATAGTACCCATGCCTTCCTAGCTCTTCAGCACTATACTACAGCTCTGCTGTCATTTGGACAGATCTTACACCCCAGCAGCTTCCCTAGCAAACTCATGAAAACCAAAACTGCAAAATATTGAGCAGGTTTTTTGCACCCTGCTGTCCCAAGTGAGCTGAGATAGTTCTGTGTTGATTATCAAGCTATCTGCTCTGCATTTTCACAGCTTTCATTTCTTCCTGTTCTTGACTGCTACATGCTGACATAACAACAGTTGTGTTCCCTTTGCAGGGTTTATTTCAGGGCTTTATGTATGATTGACACCTAAAGTATAAACTTTATATGGCACTGAGTATGTAAAATGCTTTGTAACAGAGGGTCAGGATTAGTATACACTAAAAAAAGGCCTTAGTTTAAAAGACATATGATTAAAGGAAAGTTCAGATGAAACCTCTGTGACTTCCATGGGTTTAGGATGCTTTATTATGTACATTCTTATTAATAAAAAGAGGAACCTGATGAAAGATTTTTGAGACCAAAATAAATAGAAATCTCATTAATTCATTTTTTCCTTTTAGAAACTTAAGTATTCTTACATGATTTTCTTGAGCATCCCTAAGCTACTGCTTCAGAAGTCCTGCCTGGATTAGATATATTCAATGCATGTGTTCCATGTTTCATTGATATGAGAGAGAAGAATCAGGAGAAGAACACCAGAGGTCTAAGAAAATTCACTGTTATCAAAATAAGTAACAAGCATTTGGGATACCTTAGTTATCATACTTCAGGATTCTTTTACTACCTTGAAGAGTTAAATATCCTTTTCCTTCATTGTACAGCTTTGTTCCTAGATAGCACTCAACAGGAGTGACTGACTGCTGTTCTATTGCCATCCCCAGAATTCCCAAAAACCCAAGAGAAGGAAAAATGCTGTGGCAAAACAGTTTCAAAGTAGTAACTTACATTCATTTTTGGCATTCTAAAGAAAAGGACAGAAAAAAGCAGATTTTGAAAATGTACAAGCCTCTAAATGTGCCAAAAGTGAAAGCTAAAATCTATTAAGCTGTGTAATCCCCCAAGAGGCCTTAATCAATTTATTGATAAAAATAGTAAGCCTTATATATTTTTATTTTCTTTTGCAACTATTACTAAAGTTAAATTTTCTTTTCAGAACACTACCAAGGGCACCTACAAAATAGGACAGTTTGCCAAGCAGAATGAGATAAGGGACCAAACTGCAAGTCAAAATGAAAATAAAGGAGGCATAACAACAACAAACCTGGGATGTCACTTTAGCTACAGGTAAGGAAGGGGCTTGAAAAGTACAAAGTCTCTTGGATTGCTTAGTTCAAGATTTACAAAAAGCTTGACCAGTGACAATAAACATAAAAATCTCTGAAAAGGATTTTACAGGCTGACATGGCAGCAAATGACAGCTAAATGAGAGAGTGGTTTAAAATCCCATATATTCACCTGTAACACTACGGAATTTATTATCTAGTGATCCTTTCCGTAACCAGAATTTTCCTAAGGGTAAAATTAATTGAACAGTCTCTCTGTGAAGAGTATTTTTGAAATTACTTTCTCCCCTACCCTTGTGTAATAGCCAGTGTTAACCTGTGTTGTGTTAAGCAATAGAAGAGAAGAAAAAATGACTATACATCATCAGAGTCTGCATATGTCCTGCAACACTTTCCTGTGTTGGTTTTTGGTTTGGTATTGTTTTGGGGTTTTGCTTACTTATTTTCTTGGTTGGCTTGGTTTTTTACTGTTTCATTTTCAATTTACTAGATCCATGCAAGGAATTTGCAGGTATTTTTTTTCTTGAAATGTACAAAATCTCTGAACAGCAAGAAGGGGGCAAGGGAAACACAGGCAAGGAGATACTGTAGTCAAGATGAAAGGAGCTATTAGATATTTATATAAGACAAATAGGTATTAAAGATGGAAAACATTTAAAATTCAGCTCAATGTCTTATGTATTTCATTTTACTGACAGCGTTGCAGTGGAAAGCCTGAGACATCCCTACATGCAACAAAGATATTTGTTAATGGTAAGTTAAAGCATTTGTCTTTTTCAGTTTAAAAGCTTTTTTACTCTTCTAGAACATATACAGAAAGTTCTCCTCTCTAGAAAAAGTGGTTTACTTACTTCTTATATAATTCTGGCTGTAAGTGATAATTCTTTCACTTCTCTGTATCAGCAGACCACTGTCTGGAAGAAGAGTTAATACTGATGCTTCACTCATACTTGACGAATGATTTGTTAGGATAAGGAATATTTAATGTCTTCATCAACGGGATGGGACTGAGTGGGACAGCAGGATTGAGTGCTTCCCCAGCAGGTTTGCAGATGATGTGGTGCAGTTGATTCCCTGTAGGAAGGGATGCCATCCAGAGGTAGGAGGAACAGGTCTGTGTGAACCTCCCGAAGTTCAACAAGTGAAAAGTCCAGCACCTCGACTGGGGCAATCTTCAATACCAATTATTAGTGATAAATGGATTGAGAGCAGCCCTGCAGAGAAGGGCTTGGGAATACTTCAAATTAACTCTTTCAGAAAGTACTATGGAGAAATGTAGATTTCAGATTTTCTCACATATATAGGAAGCAACACAAATATTTAAACCTCTGTGACAGGTTCCAATATTACATTACGAATCCCCCACAAAAGCATTTTGGAAAATCAAAAACCATGACATATTACATGACATTACACAGTATCCATCAGTTATTTGATACTGATGACTTTTAAGGAACCATTTCAAGATCAATACCTACAAGGTATTCAAGTACATGATAAGAATAAATGCACTCTTGTTTTGATGATATCAGTTACGGATCCTACAGTACTCCAGCAAAATTAACTGGGGATCTATATAATCATCAGTTGTTCCTGTCAGTGACTCAATTACCACTCACTGTATAATCCATTAATACCACATTCTACAAGCCAGAAAAGTGGATCTGCAGCAGAAATACTGCATTCCAAAGGAAAAAAAACCCAAGGTGTCTTTTATTTTTGCATTTCCAGCATCAAGATGGCTGATTTTGGAAAATGAACAGCAGTCAGGCATACTGTAACATCAGAAGTTACTTTTTCCTTGAGTTCTCTCACCACTGAGTAAGAAGGAAACCACTTTGGTTGTAATTGCATGAGCAGAAATCTATCCCCATGGCCTAGGATTAAAGTCCCATTCAACCTGAAACTGAATTAATAAATTTTTATAAAGTCCTCACAATGACCAACTTCTTTGAACAACCTTGCAAGTGACTTTATTTTACTGATGCAATTTATACTGAGTAATACTGCAGATAATTCAAAATTCACTGCTGCACAGAGATTTTTAAGATCTTTAACAGGCAGATAATCCTGTGAGCATTACCACAAAGACATAAACTCATAATCCGTCTTTATCAGCATAAGCACACTGCTTCATACCTCCAACATCCTATAGCATACCTCCACCACCTCCCCACTCCCACAACAGAATTCACTATGGAGTATGGGATAGGATATGACTTGCTGTGGTAAAGCAAGTGAAGAAAATGTATCACCTCCAGTCATCACAATGGTTCTTATCCTGCGGATAGTCCAGGGCTGGCATATCAAGACAAAGAAAACAAAAGAAGAAGAGAAGAGAGAGAAAAGAGAGAGAAAAATAGAATAAAGAAAGAGGGGATCTGATTCATTCCTTTTTGCAGTTCACCTGGTGCATGCCTCTTATGTAAACTAGACTTGTCACACAGTTTTTGTTGCCTCATGCACAGCCAGCCCTTCTCCAGGAAGTGAGATGGGGGTGGGGGACTAAGCATGAGTTTCAAGGCAGAGCAGGAACTTGGCTCAGAACAGCACCGCTCCAGCTCCGCAGGACATTCTCCCCTAATAGCACCTTTCCTGTGGCAATACTCAGAATGTTTGAGACAAAACATGCTTAGGTCTGATGCTCTACAATGCCCCCTCAGTCAGTTTGCAGATGAAACCAAGCTGGGTGGGAGACCTGATCTGCTGAAGGGTGGGAAAGCTCTGCAGAAAGATCTGGACAGGCTGGATCAATGGGCTGAGGCCAGTGGTATGAAGTTTGATATGATAAAGTGCTGCTTCAGCCCAGCACTAGGTCCAGACACAACAAGCCCAGACAGTACTACAGGCTGGGGCAAGAGAGGCTGGAAAGCTGCCCAGCCAAAAAAGACCTGCAGGTGCTGGTCAGCAATGGCTGAGCATGAGCCGTGCCCAGGTGGCCAGGAAGGGCAATGGCATCCTGGCCTCTATCATCAACAGTGTGGCCAGCAGGAGCAGGACAGTGACTGCTCCCCTGCACACAGCACTGGTGAGGCCACACCTTCAATCCTGTGTCAAATTCTGGCCCACTCACTGCAAGACACTGAGGGGCTGGAATAAGTCCAGAGAAGGGCAAAGGAGCTGGTGAAGGGTCAGAAGCACAGGTCCTGTGAAGGGCAGCTGGGGGAGCTGGGGATGTTTAGCCTGGAGAAAAGGAGGGTAGACTCTATTGTTCTCTACAACTGCCTGAAAGGAGGATGTAGCCATGTGGAGATCGGTCTCTTTTGTTACAATCTCAGTAAAATCTGACAGGACAAGAAGACATAGTCTCAAGCTGTACCAGGAGAGGTTGAGATTGTTATTAGGAAAAATTTCTTCATTGAGAGGGTTGTCAGGCATTGAAACAGGCTACCCTATTGGTGGTGGCATCACAACTCCTCCAAGTGTTCAAAAGGTGTGTGGATGTGGCACTTTGGGTCATGGTTAGGTGGCAATATGGCAGTGCAGTGTTAACACTGGACCTGATGATCTTACAGGTCTTTTCCAATCTCTAACAATTCTAAAGAGGACTAAGCAACTAAAATACTTTTCACATAAGCTAAGCTTACTCTTTTGATACTCCTCTTTAGGTAATGAAGGCTGATTTCCATGTGCTATAAAGGATTCATTGAGTTACTCTATAGCTTTGTAACAACCATCTCATGAGGCACATGACTCTACAAAAGCCTGGAAATTACTTTTCTTCAGCAGAACTTGTCCCTCCACTGATTTAAGTGACATAGCCCCAGGCAGACACCAACTCAACTAGTGCCCACAAATCAAGCAAAGCAGGAGATGCTTTGGGCTCTACCAAGGGATCCAAAAGCTCTGAACCTTTTTACCCCTTTTCTTTCAGAAATAGCCAATATTTTCCTGCACATGTCAATGAGGAAAAATACAGAAGCTTGAATTAAAGACACAGTTACTTCTGAAATTAGACATCAACACATAAATAGAACTTGATTTTTATTACAACATAGCAAGTTTTATTCTAGTAACTGTATTTGTGTAGCAACTGTCTTGGAACTTAGGACAAAGTTTCAAAGACATTCCAGGGGAGTCAGATAAACCAATTTATTCCTGGGAACTTCTCAACACACTCTTTCCAAAATATTTATGGTTTTAGATGTCTTCAGAAGCAGATGTGAAAATCAATAGCTCCAATGTATTTTGAACAGTGGAGATGGATGATTTCACTGGGATAAGCCATTCAAACCTGACACTAATTAAGACTTCCCAGCGATGATACTGAGCTCATTTTTTGCCATCTTGTATGAGTTTAGCAAAGCAACAGTACAGCAGGATGAAATGGAATAATATATTATTTATTCTAATGAAATACTTCTCTGAAGTATATTCTGCTTGAAAACACAAAGTGCAGTTATTTTTTGAGAAGAGACTATTAATTACATTTTGCTGAAAATTATGATCTGTGTGAATCTGTTGGAGTTAGTACAGCATGGATACCCAATGGGAAATTTCTGAAATCTAGTCAAGTAACAGGTTTATTTCTGACCTTTCTATCTGCTTCAATGGGAACCAGATTTCCTCAGCTCTGCTAAAAGAAAGCAGGTGAAATGTAGATTTAAAAAAATGCAAAAAAACTACATCTTATTCAGAGGAAGCTTTAGAGGTAAGTACCATTTCTTATTTGCATTTGATTAGACTTTGGAATGAGAATTTCTTGTATGTCAATGACTTCAAGAGTCTGTACATCAGTGCTGCTCTAAGGTGTTTCCTCTACAGCCCGATGGCCTATGGCTTTCAACACAAGTCTAGAAGACAAGAAGTGAAATTCTCTTCCCAATCTCGCTTAAGAAAGTACTTCAAAACTGTATAATCAATTACAACATTACAGATAAATCAGACAATATGATTCCATAATTTAAAAAATAAAAATGCTACATAATAGTGTTTTTCTTTAAAGGTAGGATCCTAACAGCCCACATTACTTCCTAAATAATTGAAACGGAGTCCTCAGTAAGCAATATATACACATTGCTCTGATTTGTTTTTACATAAAAAATATAAATTAATTTTTTATTTGCCAGCTTTCAGCAGCTCAGATCAAAATGAATTC
Source organism: Cyanistes caeruleus (assembly GCF_971803275.1). Taxonomy (NCBI): domain Eukaryota; kingdom Metazoa; phylum Chordata; class Aves; order Passeriformes; family Paridae; genus Cyanistes; species Cyanistes caeruleus. Next base: position 42,656,484 of record NC_141732.1, on the reverse strand, counting down.
CTCTAAGTATTTTTTAGTAATGTTTTCTTAAAAATCCTGCCTAAAGGCCTGTGAGTTTTAAATGATTGACAAAAAACCACAAACATATTTGGTACCGTTAAAACCTTCTTACTATAAAATATGCAGCCAGATCTGAAGAATCCTAGTGTCTAAGTCTGTAAATGACAAAGCAGTACGTTAATTCAGAGACCATATCACCAACTGTTTATGAAATTAATTCTGGACTGGGATGCTGACATAACACAATTCATATTATTTCCACACACTTATCCATTCATAACAAAGTTTGTGACTTTTAATTTTGCTTCTAAGACCTCTTGCCCACTTTCTCTGTCACGCCAGGGGAAGACAGAAAACAGTTTTCCACAAACTACATTTTCCAAAAAATGTAGAAGAATACAAGGTATCAAATATCACATAGATTTCAATATCTAGCTTTTAAAAAACTATTTTACTTAAAATTATTCTGTTTTCTCCACATTTTATAAAATTGTCAGTGTATTGATTAGGAGAAATTACATAGCATATATTTGTGAACAATTATTAGCAGTATGGGAGAGCATATTGTGCTAAAAAAAAGTAAAAAATTATTTTAAAAAATCTGTAAATATACCATTGATAACCTAACTAAAAAGTCCAGTTTCTCCTTTGAAATTAAAACTGGTTAAAACACATTTCAGACAGACAAAATGTTAAATTACATACACACATACATTTCAATTAGACTGTCAACACAACCTCTCACTATACAAAACTGAGTCTATTCCATTAATCACTCAAAGTTTTGCAAAAATGAAACTTCAGTTTCAATTCATATAAGAAAGCATGTAATATTCCTCAGTAATTTAGTTAATTAGAGTCAAAATGCCTATGGATTTGTTTACAGGACTAGAAGAGGTTTGCTTCCTACATTTCTTTCTGACATTTACTGTCAGGGAGTTTTCCTGTTTCAGGACAGTTTATGGACACATGCATCTACGGGATGGTTTTCATTAGCTAACTTCTGTGCCAACACACTAAATAAAACTGCTGGCCACAAGTCCATGTTTAGGATCTACTGGAGCTTCTCATTTTAGTCCTTCTTCACTCAGAATGAAAGTGTGATACCCACCTACATCTAAATCTCCATTGATAACCATGACAGACTAGTTGATCATAAACAAATTATTCTGTTAAACACTCCTACAGAAACAAGGATCTTGGCATTCAAGCGTGTGATCAAGTTACAGAAAATCTACAGCTAAATGATTAGACTGAATTACTAGTACTTTTGAGCTAAAAATAAAATAAAATTTTAAAAAAACCAACAGGAATAATACTATTCTTTCAGAAAATTAATACATAGACTTCATTGCTTTTCACATATTCCCAGACATGAAAACATGGATTCTGTGAAGTTCTCCATGGTCTACCTGATGATGACCCTTAACACTGTTCTATCCCTGAAGAACTATACAGGCTCACTTTCTGTCAGTGTTTTCAGTAAAACTGCTTTAGGTGCCCTTATATTAGGCCAATTTCCTTAACTTTGTTTCAACAACCTTACCTGCAACCTTCTCTTTAAAAAGACTTTAAAAGTATGGCAAAAATACACTAAAGGAAAACCTACTAGAAAAACTTAATTGAAAAAAAAAATTCAAAAACCCATTGAGATAAATATGCTTTTTCTTTAGAAATTAAACATGCTATGAACTGTATTACTCTTGGTGATACACACAGCTTAGTAAAAAGACTAGGCTCATATTCTACCTCTGTTTCCTAAAACAGATGAAAAATGTTACATGATCCTAATTTCCAAATGAAATGTGGAAAAGAAAATTATGGGGAGGGGAAGGGAAGGCTGTATTGTTTTTCCCTCACCAATTCAACCTCAGTTACCTCCTGTGACACTGGTACAGTAAAAACATGTTGCACTACTACTGTGGCTAAGATGCTAAAACTTTTTAATGGATGAATTCCAAAGCCTAAGCTCCACCTGCAAGTCACCAACAAAACCCTCAGAAATCATAAGAAAGAAGCTGAAGAACTGTTGGGCTGGCAAGCTTTTGAGTCTACTCTTGGTCTCAGACAGGAAAAGCAGTTTTGAATCTCCTTCCCTTTTCTTTCTCCTTTCTCTTTAAGAAACACCCACCTAGAAAGTGCTGTTACTCTTTATATTAAAATAGAGGAGACTTGTGATGCTGAAATAAAACACACATTTACACTAACTTACAAAAGGAAGTTCAATAGCTCAACCAGATTCAACCGTAAATATTTTTTTTTTTGTTTTTAAAAAGCTCTCTGGTTTAACTAGCCAGTGATTTAAAATTCATTTCCTTCTTCCCTCCACAATTTTCAAAAGCCAAAAAGCAAGCTTTCCACTGAAGAATTCCTTAAATCCACACAAAAATGAGGCAGAAAAAAAGGGATGAATAAATTTGGAAAGAGTAGATGGATTGCAAGATTATTCCACTTTTACTTCAAATCTGTGAGTTACATAATTTCTACAAACATTATAATCTCAAATTTATGTTTTTTTCAATGAATGTATGTACCCATTTTTATACTTCTAATGGGTACACATTGCAAATACTGCACCTAATTTACAATAATATTCAGTAAAAATTACTTTAATCACTTTTGGGTTGGACTTCCTAAGTATCATGCTGTTAAAAGTTCACAAGGAGAAAACTGTCCACTGAACTTCTTAGCAAAAAAACCACAAAATACACCTATAATGGCAATACAACAACTGCTGGTCACAGTTATATTACATGGAGCAAAAATATCTAATACCAGTATAATTTCTTCAAATACAGAACTCTTTTTGAGTCTCAGTAACAAATCATTATTTTTACTAGAGCCACCTGGCACAACTAAAGTGCTCTGAGAAATGTCAGCTGGCTAGCAATTTGTGACACTTGCTGTCAAAGCTCAAGCAGCCTTGCAAGAAAGCAGAATTCTTGGTTTCTCATTTTGTTCTTTGACATACTTAGCCTTTGTTTATTTTGGCCTAGAAGCTGAGAAATCCTTTATATAATCACGTTAGCTTGGCATTGTTAAAGAATTATATTTGAAGAAGAGAGGTCTGTTTTTTCCCAGCCCATTCATAATACCATTCTGTTTTCAACAGAAGACTATGGTAATGCTTGCAAATTTGAAAACATTGCTAATTCTCCTACATGCTGCCAATGTAACTATCTACAGGTGACCAGAGAAGGTCCAAATGAGCTTAAAATGCTGATTCTCAAAAGAGCTAATGAGAAGACTAACTATTTAGACTATTTAGATGTAAAATCTTCAAAATATTCAAAATGACCAAGAACTCCCTCTGGCTGAGGTTACAAAAGTGAAAGAACAACAGAAAAAAGAAAATATTGACAGTGAACTCAGTAAAACTTCAAGACAATAAGGATTAGAAATAGTTTACGTGCTCTATGTGAAAAGCCATCTTCATTCTAAAATGTTTTCTATGTAAAAAAGATCCAGCTCCAGTCTCTTTCTTTAATAAGTTTAACATCTTTTATCACCCTCCCAGCCTTTATGAATTAAATTATTTCAGAACATATTCTACTAGGAATCTTGTATATATACTATCATTCTATCAATTACTTGTCTCTGATTCATCAGCCAATTCCCATTTTCATTTCAATATTTCCCCTCATTCATATCTAACCATACCTAAGAACATTGGGGTCTTTAACCTTTAACAGAACTGTACATTGGCAAGTTTAAGAGGCAGGTATGTCAAACTTCTAGCAAACACTGCTAGAGATAAGATGTGGGCTTCCTAAGGTGTGTACCTTAGGAAGTGCACTCACTTGAACAGGATAAAGTCCTTGCTATCTGGGACACAAACCAATCTCACAAAGGACAGAGAAAAGTGCCTGAATTGCTCTTTACTCCCTCAGGACACATTGCAAAGCCAGCCAACTGGATTCTTAAAATTAAATTTTAACTAGCTATCTAAAATTTGAAAAGTCTCTTATCACATTAAGAGTTCATTAATCCATTAGGTTTTAATTAATTGTCAGATCTTAAACACATGCCTATGTTTCATGTAAGTCTTCTGTCCTCTGTTTTGATTCAAAAAAAAATTCACTTTGAACTATCTGTTACCCATTGACACTTAAGACACTTCTGTCAAGCTCATTTACATACTTGATTCCACATATGGCTAACTACAATGTAAAATCATCCATCAAAAAATATCCTTTCATGCACATGCACTAATAAAATAAAGTAATCTGTCCTCAACTGCGGCTGATTTACATACTCCAAAAAAGGCCTGTAAATGCTTTGTAACTATTTTCATAACACCAAGTTTAGCTGCTTAAATCTGTTCCATGAGACTCAGATTCCAGATGACTACACATCAAACACTAAGGAGGTGAAGTCAGCTTCCAAAGGAGTAAACTGGCCACAAGGTTAAAAAAATACAGGAAGATCCCCATCATTTTGGCTGGAGAAAAGATATTGTGCTAATGGCTAGAGAGATAATAATGCATTTTACAGAAACAGCAAAACCACACTCGGCACTGAAGAAAAAAAACCTGGCAGAATGAAAACAGGAAGAAAAGCTTTTAAATTAACATAATACAGCATTTAATGTAAGAGCAGAGGTTATTTCTTGCTGCAAAAACTAGCAAAACATTTGGGTTTTAAAGTAATACATATTCTAATAATAAAAACTGCAACAGACCACAACAGACTTTTTAAAGGGCCCATAGACACTATATCATATACTATTTAGCTCAAGCAGAACTGATTTGGTAGGTAACAGCTGACAGAAGCAAGCAGCCAAAAGGAGGAGTGAATATTTTTTCAGAATTTATACCCCTTAATGGTCTGTGGAATGCTGTTTACTTCAGCTCTGTTTTACAACCACTGCTGCATGGAGAAGGGATTGACTGAAACATTTGCAGCCCGTGGCCACCCACACTATGGGAAGCACTATGATTAAAGAGAATGCTACGTTGTTGTATCTGCCAGCAGTCTGTTCCATGCTGTAATTATTATACTTGCCGTCTTCTTATAATCTATTGCATCTGCTGTGGCAAGACCCCAGGGTAAGCACTGTCCAACAAGAAAAACATTGAACTTGAATAGCAAGTTATTTTTAATGTGCACAAATGGTCTGAAAACTGGATACTTTAAATACTTCTCTTTAAAGTTTATTAAAAAAATTTTACCTTATAGGATAGCCAGTGACATAGAGAAAGGAGATATACTACTGAAATACTCACTTTAACCTAAAGATATAGTCTGACACACCACCCATTTACCCCACATCTTTATAATGAGCAAAGTTTTTGCTTTAGATCTTTGCAGCACAAAAACTCTGTGAATTCTAGATAAGACGTGGCTATAGAGAGCACCAATTTATCAGATTTCTGTCACTTTGTTATTACATACACTGAACATTTCTGGTGACGCTACAATTTTAACTGCTCCCTTCCTCTAGAAGAATGTTTAATATGTAATAGCAACAGCAACTTTGAAAACAACAAAGTAAGCCCTAAATACCAAAATAAGTAGCAGTCCTCTAAGCAGATTTTTTATTTTGAATTCTGATCTCTGCACTAACTGGTAAAGGAGTTCAAAACTAACACTACATGCATTCTCTTAATTTTGTTTGGTGTTTTACCACACAAAAATTAAGCAGTACAACACTATTGTGTACAACATATAGCTGTTATTGCACTCTAACAAATGGTACAGTCAGCCTTTACCATTCCAACAATTTTGCCAGGAGTTGGCTGCAGATGCTCCTGTGAAAAGCACAGATTGTCTACTGGCTGTAACTACAAGGTATTACACTAACCAGTGTGCCACCACCTAGCAAAAGAGGGAAAAAGGACATATCACATGCAAGGCTGAATGAAAACAATTAAGGACTGAGTAAAAGCCCATTTATCTCCAAGCACTCCAGACCACTTTGAAGAAATATCTTTAGACCCTCTTACATGTAAGCTGTTGATGGAAGGCAAGGGTAAATTCCATATATAGTGATTGAGGAAAATTGCTACAAAGACTCCTGAAGGACCAGTGAAAAACACAGAAAAAATTAATAAGAAAAGTATAAACAAGATACATACTTTAATCACCATCAGATGTCTTTCATCTGAAGGAACACACTACGATCTCTGCAGTGATCAAAGTTCCTGATGATTATTTGCACAGGTTAGAGAAGGAATAGCAACGCTTTTCCAAACATACCCAAAAAAGCCGTAAGATCCGTAAAACCACGAGAGTGAGTCTCAGAAAGTGATTAAGTAACTTTGAACTACTTTGGCCTCCAGGAGACTTAACATTTTCCATTTGTCTCTTGGATGCATGCCTCCTGGAACATAGACATCCCTCTCCCCATAACTGCTAGGGAAAACCAGATCCCCAGCTCCATTCCTTCCCATCTTTCTCTTACACTGACATTCCCTTCTGATTATTTTGCGTTTTATCATGCTAAAATATTGCAGTGATAGTATCACAAATGTCAGAAATGGTCCAAAACAACTAGTTACTTATCTTAGTCCAAATGCTACCACATTTTTTTTCCCTTTAGAGAGGAGACAACAAAAAAGTTTGAAAATGCTGTATTTATAATAGAACCCTGCTAAAGCCTATGCTCTATGACACAGATTCTTCCTCCTTTAACTTTCTCAGTAATAAATAGCAGGTGAAGTATGTTCATAATTTTAACTCAGATATCTTTGTTCAGGTCTTAATCTCTTTCTTTCAAAGCTGTCAAGATAAGAAGGAAAAAATATGTTTCTCAGTACATCCTCTAGCAACTCATAAGCCTTTTAATAGACACATTACCCATATATGTCATTAAAGTAGTATTCTTATCTCATAGAGACATCCTTTATTATAAATCCAACATTATTTTAATACTTCTTCCATTAGATGGTCTTGGGGCCCGTTTCCCCTGTGGAATGACAATTCACAAGTAATTTAGGCTCTTCCTAACATTAAAAAGCAAACTAATGAATAGATATAGAGGTTCACTCTAATTTGTGCATTAAATATTTTCTTCATGTTACCTTAAATTCCTGTCTCCTGGAAAAATGTGAATTTGAAGATTTTCTCCTATAAAGAATTCATTATTAAAAGAATACTTTTTAGGAAAAGAAGAGAAAAGCTCTTTACATCATGTTTGGATTACTTTTAACATATGTCCTTTCCTAACAATTTCTAATGTTTTCCTAACCATCTGACAAAGCATGCATACAAATAAAAATAGCACGTAATGAGTTTGAAAGATGGCAAGTATTGGCCCCAAAATCAAATCAACATTCTTACCTAATAAGAGAATATTGTAATTCCAATTCTTTGTACAAACTGCACAGAATCACAGAATGGTTTGGGTTGCAAGGGGACCTTGAAGATGATCTAACTCCAACACACCCACCATGGGCAGGGACACTTTCGAGGCACTTGGTTCTTGCCTGAGCTAAGCTGCAGCCATGCCTGTGGCTGGCCATACACCCTGCTGCCCTGGAGCCTGACCCCAACTTCACAGCTAAACCTTGGGCCTGCCTCATCACTGTGGGGCTGGTGTGGCAGCCACTGGACTCACAGCTGGTGACTGTCACTGGACTTGCCCTGCTCTTCTTGTGCAACTGTGCCGTTTCAGTGTCAAGGCACAGCTGCAGAAGTGTCACTCAGCTACTCTCCACTGCCACTGAAATATAATGGTCTCAATACTGAGTTTCACTAGGTGTCACTAATAAGTCTTTTCTAATAGCCTCTCTATTGAATACTCTCAGATCTTATATGAATTAAGAGTTGATCTACATCTACATTTTGCCTCACTGAATTTTTTTATAAAAGCTTACTGAATTTTCCAGCCAACAGCAATTCTGTTCAGGGTCTGAAGTTACCTTTGCAAATGTGATACTTAAGAAAGTGTTAAAAGTGTTTCATTTCTGAATTTATTTGCAGACCTTTCGGCCACAACTGGCTTATTATTATTTAAGATGAAGCTCAATTTTTACAAAAAAAAAAATCCACAAGCATTTTAAGGTCAGTGGATGACTATGATTTCTTACTCCTGCTTTTGTTAGGCCCATGGCAAAACCAGCAGCATTTTCCCTTTTTAACTGATATGACTGCAGTGATACCACCTCTGGGTTTTTTTGAAGAGATGCTCACAAAAATATGAAAAAGGATTTTTTTTAATAAATTATTTATTCTGTTCTGTTTTGAAAACCTTTCAAGATCTGCACAGATTGCTTCTTGAAGAGTGTTGCACAAGAGTACACTCAACATAAGGATGGTTCAGGCCACTTGATGAAGGCTATTCAGAAGACTTTTTACACAGTCCATCCACATGTGTGACATTATCAGTACAATCTGTCTTGCTCGACTTTTGTCCACGCCTGTGCAAAACCCTTTGTGCCTCTTTCACTTAGCTCAGGAATTCTGCATTGCTCAAAAATGACTTGGAGTTTCTGACCATACTCACTTATTGTTGGGTTTGGGTATCATTATTTTCTTTGAGGATCATAGAACTTCTTAGCTTTTAGAAAATATGTTCCTGCCATCTGGTGACAAAAAAGAGACTGCTGAATCCAGCCCAAATGATAACCAAGTAAATGAACTTTAAAGCTTTCCCTGTGGAGAGGGCTGAACTGGAACTACTTTTCTAAAAGCAAGCCTGATGTTATGCAAATCTTAATATCTGCCACCAGCCAGAAACATCCCTCTTTTTGTGTCATTATCGCATCTCTTTCTATATATTTAAATCAGTAACCTTTCATTGGTATTGGGTTTGTGTATTCCCAAAAAATATACCAGAAAAGATGGCCTTCAGGTAAGAGACACAGAGCATCTGGGCATTTTCAGCTTTGTTCTGCACTTTGAGTACTACTCTACTGAACTGGAAGTTTTTTGGGGGGATTTGTTTCTCTTTTTTTGTTTGTTTTTTTGTTTGGTTGGTTTGGGGTTTTTTTTTTGTTTTTGTTTGTTTGGTGGGTTTTTTGGTTGGTTGGTTTTTTTGGTCCACTGTCCCAGCTTCTGGCAAAATTTATTCAGTTCAATCAAGTGTTTTTTGAGCTGCGTGTTCTTTCAGCTCACCTTTTTTCCTCCCTCCCTGTCAGATTTGCTTTGGTAAGTTGCCCTGACAAAATGACTATTCCATTTCCCCATGCTTTAGCTTTGACTGGCATATCCTTATTTGTTTTCTTTTGGCTTCAGTTGTCCAACTGATGCTTGATGAATACAACCAATCACAACTTTGGACTATAACTGCTAACATGTAGCTCACCACTTGCTCCAAATTCTGATTTGTACTGTGATCTCTTGGCTGTGAGTTTGTAAGACTGGGGTTTGTTGGATCCAATTTGGATGGCCTTTTTTTTTTTTTTCAATCAGCTTAGAAATTATAACCTTAGAAATTAAAATCTGCATTTCCCACCCTCTCCACAGGGGGTGGAGAATTGTCCTGAATGTTAAGAACATTAATTGTCATGAATGTTAAGAACATTAATAATTGTATAGTATAACAATAAAATGTCTAAAAATACATTGTTCCAGTGCTTCAAGGCTTTAACTGATCATAAATTATAGGAATAACCTAAAAACACTCCAAACATAAACAATGCAATATGACAAAAGGGATCACTAGCCTGTAATTATTCAGAATCTCTTGTGTGTTCACAAAAGTCTCCAGAACAGGCATCCATTAGCACCAGGAAATATGGGAGCTGTTCTTGTTTCCTTTTTTTATGAGAAATATTTATTTAATGACTGGTCTTAGTTTTAAATAAGAAAGGAAAACTTTTGTGACACAGAATAGCTGAAAATGAAGCGTAACGTACAACTGCCCAGGTTTTATTTTCACCCTCTGCTTTGCTCTGGTGAGACCCCACCTGGAACCCTGCATCCAGCACAGGAAGGACATGGAGCTGTGGGAGTGAGTCCAGAGGAGGGACACCAAGATGACCAGAGGGATGGAGCATTTCCCCTGTAAGGAAAGGCTGAAAGAATTGGGATGAGCCTGGAGAAGAGAAGGCTTTGGAGTGACATAATTGTAGCCTTCCAGCACCTGAAGGGCGCCTACAAGAAAGATGGAGAGACTTTTTATGAGAGCATGTGGTGACAGGACAAGGGGAAGTGGATTAAAACTAAAATAGAGTAGACTTAGATTTGATATTAGGAATAAATTCTTTACTATGAGGGTAGTAAACCACTGTCACAGGTTTACCAGACAAGGTGTGGACGTGCCAACCCTGAAAGTTTTCAAGCCGGATGGAGCTCTGAGCAACCTGGCCTAGTGGGAGGGACCTTTCCAACCCAGGCCATTCCATGGCAAGTTTAAGCAACTGTCAGCAACCCACCGTGTAATACTGCCTTTTTATCGAGACACAGGCAGGGAACACTCGGGAAGGGCCACAGCAGTGGCACCCTTAGTTTAACCCCTAACAACATCCGAGTGACACGCCTGGGCACGCAGGGACGTGTGCCGGACACAGTGGCGACCATTCAGGGCTGAGATCGCCATCTCCTGGCTGCTCTCGCCGCTGGCCCGTGCTGATGGGAAGGCTGGCTCCGGCGAGGGACCGCACACAGAAGAGAGAGAGCATGACTTGCTGCAGCCGGCATCGCGGGGAAAACCTCGCGCCCACGGAAAATCGAGTCGTGAAAGCAGCAGCAGCAAAAAGAAAGGTAACAGAATAAATTAAAACATGGGAACAGCGGACCAAGTAATATGATGAGAGACATACTACAAACATTCTTTACAGATAGATAGATTGTCCTCAAAAAATACAAAGCATGACCATAGGTAAATGAATTACTAGGAAACCATGTAATAAGGTAAAAGAAAGAAGGGGAAATACAAAACAAAAAACCCATGCTGTTCAGCATATTACTTGTAATTCCATAGCAGTGAAAGAAGGAGGAGGTGAGAGAGAAGGAATAGCTGTTTCTTCATGCTTCTTTTTACTCAAACTATTTGCATGGCGAGTTCTTCACAGTAAGTACTTCAGAACCAAGGTCTGAAGTGTTCACACATAAACTTTTCACACACACTCTTTAATATAACAGATCCTTAGATAGAAAGCCCTAAATACTAAAAACCCCCTTAAATATCAAGAATCAGTCACTATCAAAACAAGTGAAAACATATAGAACAGATAGAATATAAGAATATAAACAGATAGAATTATTCTACAACTGTGGAAAAATTACAGGCAGAAAAATAAAAAACTGTTTAACTGAATGCACAGCAAAGAAGATAATAAAATTAATTTTCTTATTAGTGAGGCTCCTGCACTGTTGCCAAAAATGTCAGGAATCTTAACATGGAATTCTCACTAGTGCAACCAACATTTGAAACTAAGAGTCAAAACAATGCCACACAATAAGGGCAGCAGAGAAGCTGGCTTCTAAACTTGAGACTACTATTAAAATAAATTTTCAGCTTTCCTTGGAAGCGTATTTATTATTTAGAATGCTGTGAAACAGAAAACTGTGTACATATTAATATAAAATTAATATATGTATACCTCTATGTAGTATGAAGAATGCCATCTACTGGTATATAAAAATATACACCACTGTTTTTCTAAGTTAGTAGACAATAGCTAATAACCAACAATGTTATCATTACTATCTATGTTCTACAAACAATAGTTTCCAGTTTCAAACTTTGCCTCACACATTCCGCATATTTTAGCAAATACATATAAGCCATATGTCCTACAACATAAGCTTCTACCCATAAAACAGACAAAGTAGAATTGTCATATTTCAAGGTCTTAAGGCCTTACTGCAGCCTATCAGTACTTAAAGGGGGTTTATAAGAAAGATGGGGATAGATATGGCCATGCACAGGATACAGATTTGTGGAAAAACTACACATTTTCACATTTTCAGAAAGGAAAACTTGGCCAAACAAAAAAAAAAAACAACCACCTCTTAAAACAGGGCAAACCTCAGATGTCTTCTAGGCCTATGTTTATGCTCTTATGTATATACTGTCTTGTTACTTTGTATTCATTTGAGGGATAGTAAAGCACTGAAAAAAAATAAATTAAAAAAAAAGACAAAAATTTTTAAAAGGATATTAACTTTCTGTTTATCCCAATGAACAGACAGATGGGCTGTAACACTCTCGTAAGTATGTATAGCCTTCCAACACAATAAAAGTAGTATTGGAAATAAATTCCAGAGTCATAAACAATTCATAAACATAGTTTATAAACTGAGAGCAGAGAAGAAGGTGTGGCCAAGTCAATAAAAAGGAAACCTGCTTCAGAAAAGCCCTCATTTGCAGCAATGTGATTGCAAGAGTAACATGCAGTGAAAGGAAGCTATTCTAGCCACATTACAGAGAAGTCTATCTTAAAACCATACGTACTTCACAGCTCCAAAAATCTCTGCTCAGAGAAGGCCAGCTGGAGAAACTAAATAACTTTCTTAGAGACTGGTCTCACCAGGTCACCATCGTTTTTATTAGTGAGAAATCTGTGGCAACATGTATCTTGGCTTCCTGTGCTGTGCTTGGCTTTAGAAAAGATCTACATAACCTGGATTCCAACACTAAGGCTCAGAATCACAAACAAAACCAAAAATACCTACCATGTTAAGTAGCATCTAATCCTAAAAATACTGCCGTCTACACTGCACACTTCAATTAAATGTCAACAAATTTCTTTCCACATTTTATTCTTCTAAAGGACTTACAGACCTGCACAATCTTAAGCTTCAGAAATGTAGTAATGATGCATTTCAAGTGGGTAGCTACCCTTCCTGACATTAAAAACAACACAGCTTTTCTATGACAATGGCAGGAATGTTAAAAAGTAAACTAGCATTAAATACATTAAACTTTAAATACATTTTTTGCAACTTTGAAAATGCAATTTAGTAGCTAAAAACAAGACTTGAGATAAGTGCTTGAGATCATCTCAGACTTGAGATCTTCCTCTCAGTGACCTTAGCCAAAGACAGACTGAAAGGCCCCCCTCAGGAATTCATGCTTGCCATGACAAAAAAAGCAAGGTATAATTTCACGGTCAGTGTACATAGCTATAAAAGCCAAGGAAGAAGAGATTCAACACTAACTTGACCAAACAATGTAATTTTCTCATCAGATACAACCTCACATTTTGGGTTTTTTAACATATACATCACTATCACAGATGGCAAAAGAAATCCCTGAAGAGTAGCAAAATATTTAGTTTACGTTCTGCAAAAATAAGCATGACAGTCCTTACTGTATCACAATTGCTGGTGACTAGAATTACAATGATCAGGAAAGGGAAATAAAGCCACTTTCTTCAAAAAAATTTTGTGATGATGCCCACTGGGCAGTAAAAAACTGAGAAGACATTCTACTAATTATAGAAAACTATTTAATAATACCCTTTCTTTTAATCCCAAGGCAACCAGGTAAATGCTGAATGATAGAGATAGCTAGTAAGATATGTTTGTGTTTTGAATTCCTCCATGCCCTCTTTCCTAACCTTTAGGTTACCTCTTGACCCATCAAGTCAGAGTGGCTATTACAGGTGATTGAAACACACAGAGCAGGTGGAAAAATTCCTGCAGGTTCTGATTCTGCAGGGTGGTTTGAATCAAACACTTGACATGTAAGTTTCCGTATAAGACAAAAGCAGCAACCTCATCTCCATCCATCTCCAGCTGTTTGCTCCTGCTTACCTGATACTTTTTCTTATATCAGCAACACCTTCAATTACATGAATCAATTGATGAGTCAAATGCTATAGATTAAGACAATTGGGGCTTTTTTGCTGTCTGTAGTAGACTGCCTGGGTACATCTTTCCCTCACCACTTATCATCATTAATGCATGTTATTAACATGCATTATTAATGCTTACATATATGTTATGCTTCTCAAAAGAAAAATGGACACTGTTTGCTAACTAACTGCATACTGCTGTGTCTCTCCTATTTCCTATCAAAGACTACAAGGAATCAGCAAAACTACAACATTAGAAAAGGCAGAAAAATTGTGTCATTTTACTTCAGCATTCGAGCATTGCCACACTTTGAATTAAAAGTATACTTTTAAAAGTCTCCTGGAAAACATTAAAGACAGTAAAAAAAAGGGTGATTTTACTTAGTATTAAGTTGTTCAAATTTTCATTGAACTAAACAGATGTATATAAGGCTGCCTAAAAGACTGTGAGAACGTATTTTTAAGACTAAGCTTTTAAATCAACAATAGTGGTTTACTTGCATGAAAATGTGCATCATCACATCATCAGTTATTTTATAGTAATTTGTAAATCCTAGTATTTATTACATGCATATCTAGATAATCTGACATACAAAATAAACTAGAAAGCAAGAAATTATCTACCTAGAGAAATCTGGAAGTATCTTCAGCTTTAGCAAAGCTGTACATAAACAATGATGAGGTTGTTACACTCTCATGAGTTGTGAGGACTAAAATATTTTAAAAAATGTTAAAAATTCCATTTATATTTTTACCATGATTTGAGGTTGCTGCTCATTATTCAAGGATTCTAGACCTAGTGAATCTAGGAAGTCAAGAGCATCAAAACTATCAAATGTAAAATGCCTCATCCTTTGAAGATTTAAAATGAAACTAAACACCCACTGTGTTATAATTAGAATATATATATATATATACACTTCAACACAATATGTAAGCAACTTGTGTTTGGAGCAGTTTCTTAAATGGCAGAATGACAGTGTGTCATGCTACAGATGCAGCATCTTTAGACCATCAAAGCAGCCCTGGGAAGGATTCACTCACTTACCCGTACCCAGCTATTGGCCTTCAGCTCCACAGCGTTTTGCGGTTCACTGCTGTACAGACAACATAGGCACCACATCAGAACCTTCTGGCTTTCATCTGTAGGGAAAAAAGTAAATAAAAATACATTTACAGGGTAAAGAAAAAAAACAAAACAAAACAAAACACAGGCAGAATTACACACAACAATCCCTATTCATCCACAAAACTGAGGCCCTAAGTATCAGCCTCGACTAATGCTGCTCCTGTTCTACCAGATTCATACCACACATTTAACGTTAATCACTATATACATCTTGTGTAATCATTTCCTGAACAGCACTTTAAAAGGTACCATAGAGTTCAGAATCTATACAATAGTTAGGTGATCTGAAGAAACTTGCAGGACCTAGTAATTCATTCACATAAATAATACCTGAAGCTACCCTCAAGGAACTTTCAACTTAGTATCTAAATAATATCATTAATAATAGACAAAAGTCAACAGTAGTAAAATTGTTTATTACTTTGTATCTAAAGCTTGCACAACTCAAGTATGCTCACTTACGAAAAACTACTTTGCGAAGTATGAAATCATTCAAAACTATAATGTAAAATACCAAGTTCTCTGTAAAAATATAGGAAGAGTCTCCATGCCTCAGGAAAATTAGATTACAGCCGACAGGAGAATAGCCAAATAATGATGCAAAAAAATCCTAATCTGATTTTCTGTTCAGGATCAGTCTGGGTTTTACTTAATGCTAACCTACTGTTTGAAATTAATTCTCTACTTTAAGAATCTACTACAAAATGACCGTAACTCTCATTGTTCAGATGCCCAGATATTATTATAGAGGAGCTGATTATCTGAAGTAAGCAGCTGAACAGCCATTTAACTCATGATTATTTCCCACAACTTTCTTTCCACTAGGCTTTGGTGGTTTGGGTTTTTTTTTTTTTCTAATGTTCTTTGGCACATACCAAGATGTTCTACAGTGAATTTAATGTCAGAACAAAGCTGTGGGATTGAAATGAAAATTCTGAAAACTGAATGTAGTTCGGATATAATATTCACTTAGTAAGCAATAAGCTTCTTGTTAAAAATAATACAAGTAAGTGATACTACTAGTTTTAGAAGTTTTATTATGAAACATTTTGATTATCAAGCTGAATGAGTAATTTCTTTTGTTTTCTGTGTATTTGTTACCCAGGATGTAATAAACAGTATTATTTAGAAGTGCTTTGCTGGGAAAGCCTGAGGAAAAAATAAAAGGTCCATTAAGTAATGCCTGTATTTTCACCAGGTGACCAGAGACATTAACACTGATTTAAACCAGTATTCCTCAATAAATGTCCAACAAGCCTGGAGGCCATTACTGACCTCCCACTGACTAACATCTCTGCAACAGAAATGGTTTCCCAAGCATTCACTTTTAACCAACCACAGTTTGGGGTGTTCTGTCATTGTGTGTCTGGGGACTTCTTTTAACGTGGATTTTAACAAGGCTAATAATTTCCTAGGTTTTGTAATTCCAAAGTTAAAGGACACATTCTGCACAGTGCCCAGCAGAAGTTCTTAAACTGATTATATCCAACAGGCATTCAGACAGCAGCACTAATAGACAACTACCTCCTTCAAAAACACCTTCCATCTAATCTCCACTGTAATGACATTATCTGTGAGGAAAAAATAAACAAAGAGTGGTTTATTTGTTTAAATGAGTAAATCATACTGAATTCCTTCTTGGAAAATTAAAGATTTTAAATATTATAAATTACTAATACTAAAATACTGCCTGATTATAAAGTCTGGCTTTTTACAGCTTTCTATTATATAAATTACACAGAAAAAGACAGGGAAGAAGACATCAAGTCCAAATCTCATATCTCGAACAACATACATATAGTTCAAGTATTTCTACTTTTTACTCATACAGTAGCATACATCTACATCAATGAGTCATTTTACTTAAATCTGAATGCTTGAATAGATTTCTGGATGAGAAGATACTTTTTTACACATGATGACTTGCACCATACTATAAAATACTTTGCATGTATTGTTGCCTGTCAGAAATGCAAATCAGTATGATGAAAGTAAAAATGATGAGAACAAAGCCTTGATAAACTGACTTGGCACACTTTGCCAGCATAATGAGTTTACACAGATTAACTGAGATAGGTTCAAACTACATCCCCAGTGAAATCAACCTACACTGGTCTCATAGATAAGCCAGAAGTTTCCAAAAACGGGTACAACTTCAAATTTCCCTAGTTCAAAAAATTAATTTTTGACCAAAACTGAGGTAGCCTCCCGTAGATCTGTGAAAAACAGGAAAAGGGCCCATACAATCCTCTTGCTGATATACCCCATGACAAGCTCTGAGGGAAACCCTTGGTTCACTGTTTTCACAGCTGCCCTGGAACTGGGGATGAAAGATGTGAAGATTAAGATAGATCTTAAAATAATTACAGCAGCTGCAAAAGATAATCATATCCAAAGACCAAACACAGAGCCATAGAAAACCTACTGGTGGATTTTTTTTCTCCCAGTTTTCTAGCAACTGTGATATCCATGGAAAACCTATCATCATTATATACTCTGGAAAGCATTATCAGGATACAAACAAAGGCATTTAATCTTGCTATGGCATGAATGGCTGCCTAATACCCAAATAACCAATTAACACATCCAAAGAAATAAAATTAAAAATTCAAAGGTGGAAGTTAGAGGTCAAAAAAGGTTATACCTATCAACAGGACTTCTTTTGGGAGGTTAATGTTGTATTCCAATTAAGGGAATAAAAAATTTCTGTAGGAAACTTTAGACAAAGTTTGGAAGCTGCTTTGGAAAAAAAAAAGAGAAAAAAAGAAAAACAAAACACCAACCAAAAAAAGGGAAAAGAACCCCAAACAAACAAACAGACAAACAAACAAACAAACAAACTGAAACACCTTAAACCAAACAACCAGTCAAAAGTCCAAACCTTTAGGATAATATTGTACCTCTTTATTGCCAATGTCACAAAAAAAAATATTTAAAAACAGAGACAAAGAACAAAAAGGTGTGTTTTTCTCATAATACAATGTAGTCTGAATAATCCCAAGCACATTCTGTTTACAAATACCCTGTGGCCATACAGAAGAAAGCAAACCCTAATCTTACAGCCAGAAGTATTATTTTTAGAGCCTGTTGCTCTGAAAGTATCAAAACATATGAGATTTGCCCATATCAAAAACATGGAATAGCTAAAACTTAACTTTCTGTGAAAATTAATCCATTCCAAGCTTACATGCTCACACACGTACAGTGATATATACAGCCACCAAGAAATCTCCCAGCATTTACAGTATTAGTTTGGGATTCAAGACATTTGGGCTCAAAACTCAAACCAGAATGGTTCTGCTGATTCTGAAGATAATCACACAGTCCACCAAGGAAAAAACAGAACCCCCAAAAAACCCCAACACCCCCCCCAAAAAAAAGCACAAAAAAGCCAACAAAAAAAACCACCACTGGAATTCCTAACCAAGACTGAATTCCTCATGTATTCCTTGTGGTTCAGGACCACAAGTAGATCCATGAGATTTTCATCAGTCGTGCTTCCCTCACATTAGCATTCTAAATAAGGCTAACTTGGTTGCCTTCTCCTCAGGAGTGTTTATGAGGAGACTGATTTCCCTCAGAGACTATGGTTCCTGCACTGAGTGGTCAGCCATGTCAGCTTCCAGCACCAACAGACATTCATCTATGGCAATAGGTATTGTGGTTTGGACATGATGCAAAACTACAGTGTTTTTCCTTCTCCACTTATTAGCATGAAAGACTGAATCAAACAAAACTAGTTCCTTCTTCTGTGAGGGTGGCCTGGTCTCAGACATATGCCTGAATGAGCCATTTATCCAAACGAGAAATTACATGAAACCCACTTGAGAGTCAGCATCTGCTATAGCCAGCACTATCTTAAAGAATATCTTCAGAATCAGTGCCAAACAAAATGAAAAACTGCTGAATCTAAAATGCCACTAGTCCAAAGAGTGCTCAAGTGGCTCTAAGAAGAGGAAATGGTAGGAATGCATAAGCAGACATCTTCAGGTCTATCGATGTCAGAAAGTCTGAAAGCATTAAAATGAAGGATTCCATTTTGAGAAAGTAAAATTCTCTGAATTGTCTTGCTTGCCACTTGGAAGAAACAGCTGTACTAAGACTTCATTGTCAAGCAAACTTCAGAGGTAACAACCAACCTGCAGAAAAAGCAGCTTCAGAAAATGCTGAAGGAACACAAAAAAGAGGAAGGAAGGAGAGCAAACCAAGAATATATTGCTGGGATTTTTGTGAAAAGGAGCCAAAAGCAGACACAGACAGCTTTCAACTCTGATGAGAAACATAGGCAAAGCTACTTTCTATAACACAATATACTGTCAGATCAGAAAAACTGATCATCTGAAGACTTGCATATTCCAAAGAAAAACTTACAAAGTGTGTGTGTAATTGTAAACATCAATGGTTACCAACATACTCAAAAACTATGATGAGAAGGGAAACGTCTCCAGTGTAAAAATATATCTGTAAAGTACGAAAAGGCTTTTTAGAAAGCACACATTAGTTGCTCTGCAAAAGTGGTCTAAGTTTAAACCTATGGTTCCTTCCCAAATTTTCCTTCCAGAGGTGAAGTGCTGGCATTACACACAACTACTGTGTGTTCTACAGTCAAGTTCATTTTGCCTGTGATTGGAGCTGTCTAGAAGACAAAGCCAAAACAGAAGATGTATGCTGTGCTTGACTTAATAAGCTCTTCTAGTGGAAAACAAATTTGCCCCTTTCTGTATTTCCCCAAAAGGAAGCATAAAACAGAAGGGACATCATGTTATTTATTTTTTTATTTATTTTATTTGTAGTTGTAGTAAGAGCAAAAGACTGGCAGAAAGTTAATTTTTAAGGAGCACACAGAGAAGCTCAGAATCAGTTTTCTGCTTAAATGACATACCAAGTATGGTATGTAACTTATCAAAATTTTAATGTCTCAGTTCCTGACAAATGTATCAGAACTGTTGATGACATAGCACAAGGAGTGTCTCCTCCCTTCAAACCATTTTCCTGGGCCAAATTTATTTTCTCTTCTATATTCTCACCCACACACATATTCACCACCAGTAAGAGCACTTCATTTTTTCATATGCCTTTTTCCTGTGTTACTACTTTACTGTTCTAATTTTGATTCTGTGCACATTTTCACTAGTTAAGGATGGAGAAATGCGGAAAATACATAGTAAGGATTCAATAAAAACAAACACAATCATAACGTAGACTAATTAAAAAACACACGTATCGGAAATATTATTTCTTCTATCTTAGCATATATAATAGAATATTCTGGTGCATATGGAAAGGAACTTCTGTTGAAAGTAATCTGAAAATTTTCTACATTTTGAGACACCCAAAAAATGTAATCAATAAAAAAAATGAGAATGGAAATCGTGATGCACATAAACACTCACTGAGTTTAAAATCTACTGGTCCAAAGCCAAGATTCCATAACTAAACCATGAAATTAATTAGATCCAAAAGTGAATTTAACATTTCTGAAGGCCATATATTTTAAATAACAAGGACAGCCTTTTTACCTCAGAATTTTACTTCAGTAAAAAAAGAATGCTGTGTTTTTATGGAAAAAAAATCTCAGTATATAACAACTCATATTTTGCTAACTTCTACAGAATAAAGTTTATGGAACTAATGCAGAAATATCTTTACACGTTCTTACCATATCCTATAACAAAAGGATTCCAACAGAGCCTTCCCAGAAGCTGTCCAATTAATGGGAACTGCTCAATTGCTGCAGTGGAACCCTGCTAAAACATAAAAACAAAGAGATAGTAAATATACTGCGCATCAGAAGTAGTTTAAGAGTAGTTTAAGAGAACCATTAATGATACATTGTTGTAAATTGCAATCGGAAAGATTTTCCTCCGAAAGAAAAACACTTGCAGGTATGTTAAATTTTCAATGTCATCATTCAAGTAAGTTAAAACTTATTTCCTTACCTAATACTTAACTAGAAAATTAAAAAATTAGAAAATTAGAAATAAGAAAATGTCTTCATTTACCTCACACCCAGCAAGCAGATCAGTGCTAGGACCTAGCAAGTATAAGACTTCATTGTATTAAAAGCTTAATTAACACACATTTTTGATCATCAGTGTTATAAAACACTGTCTCAGTTTCTGAAGAAATTAATACCTACTATGGCATAAAATAATCTTTGTTACTTTTGTTTACCTTCTTTAAATTAACTTACTTAATGACTAGTCAGTAACAAACTGACATTTAGCCAAATAGAAAGCAGTTTCACTATAAAAGTAATAGACAATGTAGTTTATATACAATCCTGTGTAATCAGGCCTATTTTTCCATTTTTGTAGCTTTACTACCTAATAAATGAAGGCTTTGAAAAATAGCGCTGTGCTGAGATAACATGCAAGTAGCAAGGATGATAATCATCTCCTACTACTACAATAAATTCCTCACATTGTCTCATGTTTGGGGCTAGACCAAGGCTTTCTGAGGCCATATTCACTAAGTCCATTTCAGGCCATGCCTCGGATTACGTGAAGTAGCAACATTTCTTTTCCCTCTTAAGGGAAAAGAAGTACAAACATGGGAAGAAACTCCACTCCCCCAAAACATTTGACCTAAAATTTAACATTTAAAGTCAGTTCAGAAACAAACCTCAATCTGCAGTCTACAGGTAAGAATATTTAAAAATAAAAACTTCCATAAGAAGCAAGCCTTAAGCCATAATGACGTACTTCTAAAATTAATTATACTGAATATCTACACTAAAAAAGCAATGCTCAGAAAAACATATTATCAACTAAACATGAACAACTACTTTTACTCAAGTGAGTGCAGACAATAATTTAGTTAATAAATAGAACAGGCAGCAGCTTATGCCAGTGATCTGACCATGCTCCTAGAATTCAGTGTGTGTGCCGTAACACTGGGGTTAACATGTCAGAAGGCCCTCTAAGATTTAAAGGATCAGTAACAGTTTTGCATGTTAAGGCCTTTAAATCATCCAATTTATGACCTGACAAGCAGAATCAAATTCTTGTTTATTTAAAGAATTTTGTTAAGAGTCTAGAGCATTGGCTGGGAAATTCCACGTGACATCAACAAATCAAGAAGAAAAAGCTCCTTTCACAATAAATCAGGGAAACAGGAAGCACACTCCTGTTTGCATTACCTGTGACTGTTTCCCCAGTTTGCCCCTCTGATCAAGCAGTACCTTAGGTCAACAAGACAAACCTTTTTGCTACTGTTAGCTTCTGGTTTTGTCAAAACATGAGGCAGGTTGCTTTGGAGGACCTCTTCAAAACAGGTCACTCTTCCTTCTAAAGTCACTTACCAAATGTTTTATTGTTTCATAAAGCTGATGTAGAAATTCCTGGAGCTGGGGCAAGTGAAGGCACACATCTTTCTGGGATTCCAGTGTGGTGGCTTGACCCCATTCCACAGCTTTATCCAACCAATATTCAAAGTTCAGTTTGGGCACTGTAGTGTCCTGAGCCATTCCACAATCCTAAGAAAAAGATTTTAAGTCCACATCAGGCAGCACTGAACACTGGCTTCAATCCAAGAATGAATATCCAAAGAGAGATTTCTGCTACCTTTCCTGTATCCACAAGAGAATGGGGTGTAGGGAGTGTCTGTGTATACATCTCATAAGGGTGGCAGTTTTATTTGTAATATTAAGAAGTTAAACTAACCCCATAATGACAAAGTAGCAAAGGGGGCACAGTAATCAGTAAATTATCTCAGAATAAATGTAACACCCAGAAGCGCTTCACACCTACCTAAATTTCTGATCATCAATATTTCATTCAGGATTTTAGAATAATATGAGCTTGCATTTCACATGCTATGCATAATGAAAAACTAAAAATATGCTTTCCAAGATAAATGAAAGTATTAAAATAAGGCTCAATCAAAATAAAAGGCACTAGGAGGCTTTGCTCATTGTAATTTCTATATTTGTAACTGATGGTTAGTTTTATGTAAAAAAAGAGTATTCTCCTTTACAGAAAATAATAAATTTAATATTTCAGTTCTGTTTCTCCTTGTATGCCATATGAATAAGAGAGAAAAATATAACCATATGTTATGAAACATATGCTTTATGTAACTTAGTTCTGAATGAAAGCTATAACATAAATGATCCCATCTGGCACACTTCACTTTAAAAAGCTGGTCTTTGAGAGATAAGCATTATCACCAAGTCAGAACAATTAAAGTCTAACCAAACTGCCCCAATAAAAAAACAACAAAAAACAGCACAAACTTTTTCCTGCTCTACTATTATATTTTTCTTTGACAGAAGGACAGATAATAGCACAGCAGGCAGTAAAACAACCTTTAAATCTCTCTGAAAGAAATACCTCTTAGGCTGAAAGACCAAATGAGTTCTTGCAGCCTTTCAATCATTGTTCTTTCTGTCAAAACTGTAAAGACAACTGTCAATTAACAGAATATGATGGCAATTTCCAGAAATTAATTGTTGCCCACTTGGAGATACTCATAGATGCCACGGATATGAGTAAATATATTTTTTCCAGCTATAAACCAAATAAATAAACCACAACTTCCACAGCAGCACTGCAAACCAAACTTGCTTCATACAGCTAACCCTTACAAACACAAGATTTGTATAGCATGCTAATCTGAGCCAGATAAAAATTTGAAGATAATTAATGAACTTAATTTCTTTGATTTTGATTGATGATTTATTCATCTTTTGATTGATGAAAATTTTCTTTGATTATAAACAAACAACTAAATAACTAGATAGATAGATAGATAGATAGATAGATAGATAGATAGATAACCAACCCCTAGTGAATCACAGCTATCGTTTGAGTTTGGACTCTGTCCAGGGAGGGGGAAAAATAAAAAAGGGAAAAAATTTGAGGTTTAGCTGTTGGATTGCTAGTGTACAATGTGTGTCTGTCCCAAACTCGTTCAAAGACAAGCAAAGCCACTGTTCTTGTGCTCTTTACTACTCTCTCATCTGCAACTCTGCTGTCAGCAGAGCTCTTAAGGGATCTGTGCAGTGTCAAGATCTTGCAGTGATCTTCTGTAAGTATCAAAACACGCTATAAGACACTCCATCACAAGTAGCTGGCTGAAGTGACACAGGTCCCAGTGCCAATTAGCCCTCAAAGACTTGTATCACCACAAGGACACAAGAAAGACTTTCAGAACAATTTAAAGCCAGGAAGTAAACTAACGCACTGGATTAAATTAATGAGCCTACCTGATGTTCCCAGACATGATCAATCCTCCCAAATAACTGAAAAACCAAACCCCTAATAAAATGGTTCCTAAAACTTTCAGGAAAGGAGCTAAAAAAGAAAAACAAAACAATCAAAAAAGAGGAACCACAAAAACCCCAGTCTTTTGGGGCCAATAATGAGTCAAGTAAGTATTAATTGAGAATCCAAGTAAAGCAAATCAAGCAGGCTAATCTAATATACTGAGTACCTGTTTCTATTATTCCAGTATGCAGAATGGCACAGCCATCACTATTCTTTTTCCAGAAGTCTAAGATCCCAGCTCTCTAATAAGAAAGGTGTTTTATCTCCCTGGTTATTACAGCAAAATAAACTGGACTGCTGGTCCAGTGAGATTCCTTGTTCATTCCTTAACTGGTCCAGAGCTATTGCTCCACAAAGAAAGACTGAGTTGCACATTAATTTTTTTTTAGTACTGCTACTATTAAAACAAAACAAACCAAACAAAACCCAGTACAAATTACAAGTGAAAGAAAATCTTAGAAATGTATCTTTCCTCTATGCTGATAACAGCAAGTGTGCATTTTTTCTACTGTTTCTGATAGATAATTCCCTTAAAATATCTGAATATCTTCAAGATGAGAAAAGTATTCTCCCATCAACAGACCAGCAATACTCACACAACACAAGACAAAGCAGTTCTATGTATGGTGCCATTCAAAACCCTCACCTTGTTTCATGACAGCAGAAACAAAGGACTTGAACCAAAAAAAACTTCAACTATACAGTCTATGGATCAGAACCTATCCTCAAAAGGATGTTTTGGACTTGATCCAGAATATTTTGTATAATTTTCTGATGAAAATGAAACACCGCTCTGTTTCTAAAGCAGAGTTCAGAAATTTTAGCTGCAGTTTAATGCCCAATTCATTAATCCATTTATGGACAAAAAATAGAGAAGTCAGTTTGATATGCATTTCCAAAGTGGATTAAAGGACATGATTTTCTGTGCAATCAGTTTTCCGAAACTTCTAAAAATCCTAATATATCAGGAATAAGGAACAAATAATCCCTGATTAAGAGAAGATGTAATCTGCAGCGCATGTTTGGAATAAACCATTAGAATGGCATGTAAAGATGTTTGCACTTTTTGGTGGGGAGAGAGGAGGAAGAGTTGTGTACTTCTGAAAAGCTCTGGACAAGAACTACTTTTGTCAATTCAATGGTAGAAGAATTCCTTACAGCAATTATTACACAGTCACAGAATCCTTTGTGTTGGAAGGGACCCATAAGGATCACTGAGTCCAACTCTGAAGGGAATGGTGCACGTGGGAATGGAACCCACGACCTCAGCATTATTAGTACCATATGATCAGTACTATATGTATTAGTACCATCCACTGAACTCATCTCAAGGCTGAATGTAGATTTTCAAGAATTATAATCACAAAAATGCTAAAGGCATTGCTCTTCTCTGTTTTGGACTACCATCAATTCACATTTTTTTACAAAATCATGCTGAGATCTACATAAGAATACAATAAAGTGGCATTTCTAGGAATTGCTGCACTATTCATATAGGCCGTATTTGTTTAGCATTTACTAGGTGCTCAATATTTGTTTCTTCTGTTTACTCTGATAATAGGTAATTTAACACAGTTGCCTTCTGAATTACGTTACCAGGTCTCACAGGACGAAGAGCTCAGTTTTAATCATTAAGTAACTGTGGCCCCTAGCAGGGCTTAATTTTGTGGACAGGACATATATTAAACCTCTTGCACAATTTTCATCTGCGTATCACAGCCATCTGAAAAAATGGTATTTCCAGTTGCATTCTGCTGCTCTGCAGGTCTAGAGAAGACCTGATGCCCTGAGGAAGCAAGGTTTGCTGGAGTTCATACAAGATCCCCCTTTCTCAGATACTCTGAGAACATTACATCTCCCTCTCCCTGCACAAGGACTGTATGATCATGACAAAGCTTTCTTCTACCGAAGGGTGGCTGGGCACTGGAACAGGCTCCGCAGGGAGTGCTCACAGCACCTGCCTGGCAGAGCTCAAGAGCATTTGGACAATGCTGTCTGGCACAGGGTGTGATCCCTGGGGATGGTGCTGTGCAGGGGCAGGAGCTGGACTTGATCATCCTTGTGAGTCCCTCCCAACTCAGCATATTTTGTGATTTCCATTTATCAGGCTTCATGACCCAAAAATTATTTATTTGCCTTTAAATTAACTTTAAAACTTTCTGGTTCCAATACCTTATCTTGTAGCAGCACATCTTCCCTTTAACTTACCCTATTTCAAGAGGCTTGAAAATAAAAAATAAAGCCCTCTTTAATGGGAAAAGCAGAAATAATATCTCAGCACATCCATCTAACTCTTCTGTCCACAGGAAAAGTGAAAGCAGGACAAATATCACTGAATTTCACATGTTATTTGTTACCTTTTGATAATGAATCTTAACAGGCAAGAAGACAATCAACTATACTTTCAAATACAAAATATGTAAGTACCAGCCCACATAATGGATTTTTAGGAACAAACTGAATAAAAAATCTGATCACAATCCACTGGAACCTACTCCTACAAGGAACACAACAAAGATAGTAATACTCCGACACCACTAGTAAATGTGGGGGGTTTTTTGTTTGTTTGTTTTTTTAAATTAAATTTAAGGGGAGAAAACAGGCAATATAGTAAGGCACCTTTTCATCTCTGGAAGAAGACTCTATGCAATTTGGCAAAGTACCAAACATACAATGGCCTAGTTTCAAAGAATTTCAATGTCAGCAGTAGCCAGAACAAAATCCAGCAAGACTCATAAAGCTGTCCATACCAGAAGACAGGGAATCAGATGGATGCAGAAAATCAAAATTTGTTTCAAGGCAATCAGGAAAATCTCAGATTTGACCAGTGCACACTGATGTTAAGCAGATCAGCAGGACCTTCCAGAACAAAAGCCAGACTTGAAAGAAACAGGGGGCTGCTAGCTCACCTTTCAGCTCCTTGCTTGCTTTTCCATAGGTGAATTGCTTTCCTCTCATCAGTGATCTACCACAGAGGTAACAACATAACTCAAAATACAGAAGCTAAAATTTACATCCTGGGCATGGTAAACAGAATCACAAACAAGTACACACCTTCACAGTTTCCTAGAAATGGAGGGGGGAGAAAGGGGGTGTGAAGCACACCTCCTTTCAATATATTTCCTCAGTAAAGTTTCTGTATTTTTTTTTGCAATCTAAATAGTAAACCTAACAAAACTATTTGGTAACACTCAGGTCACTGGAACATAGAAATCTCTCCTTGTGCTTGAAGAATAAAGCTTTTGGGAGTATAGTTCTAACAAAAATTAATGTTCAAATATCCTTGGATTTAGCTTGCTGGAACAGGGCCTTTTCATTTAGTCCATCTCATTCTCAGCTGACTGTTGTGACAACAACAGAAATAAAGATTTCCATTGTTATCACAGAAAACAAGGGACACTGAAGCTATAACAACTATGCAAAAATAAAGGCAACTCTGGAATGAGACGTCAGGTCTGATGGAGCCTTCAAACTACAGAAGGCAGAACTGTCTCTGGTACCTGGCAACATAAAAATATTTTCACCACACTTTGCAACAAGTCTGATTATTGCTAACACCAGCTTCTTTAGCTTCACTAACAATTACAGTAACATCACACATCAATTGTGTACGGGTCTCTGATAAAAGCAGCCTACACACTACTTAAGTTAGATCTTACTTTGCAGGTTACAAGAAAACGAATGAAATGCTGGTTGCTTACATCAATGGCAAAATTTTTGTTAATCTCAATAAAGCCTGTATTTCACATTAAGCTTTCATGACAGTGAGAAGCTCATCCATGTAAGAGCTTACCAAGTAACTACATTAGAAAAATTAGGCCTTTTAGCAAAAATAGTAAATTGTTATATTTTATCTGTTGTTTGTACCCATTCTCCTATTCCAAATCTGCCAGCTAATGCATCGCTCCCAATCTTGTGGGTTACCTGACACAATACAGTTATCTGGGTTATCTGACTATACAGTTTTCATTACCCAATTCTAGCAAATATGCACTCACAAAGCTTCATGTAAGCCAAAGCAAAATGAACGAGTTATAGTAACGCAGACAATGAGCAATTTTTGTACCAAATTTTAATTCTACTTTTTCAGTTTAATTAAACTTTTACATGCAGTTACCACTGTCTCCCATAGTTTAAAACCAATATTAGAGATTTCACACTGTCATTTCAGAAAGACTTTCTTCAACCTCTTCTCTACAAAACACTTCAGAAAAAAAATGGTCTGGGGGTGCTGGTCTGCAGCAGCTCAGGGTGAATCAGCAGTGTGTGCCCGGGCAGCCAGGAGGGCAAACCCCATCCCGGGCTGCATCAGACACAGCATCACCAGCTGTGACTGGGATCATCCTGCTGGATTCAGCCCTGCTGCGGCCTCACCCTGAGTCCTGTGTGCAGTGCTGGGCCCCACAGCCTGAGGAGGGTTGGAAGGGCCCTGAGTGGTCCAGAGGAGGACAACAGAGCTGGTGGAAGGGCTGGAAGGCACATCCTGTGAGGAGCGGCTGAGGGCTCTGGGTTTGTCTGGTCTGGAGAGAAGGAGGCTCAGGGGTGACCTCATTGCTCGGTACAGCCCCCTGAGGAGGGGACCTGGAGAGGGAATGCTGGCCTTTTCCCAGGATTTCCTGGAATCCAATAACAAGATGTGTGTGAATGGTTCAAAGCTTCATCAGGGGATGAAGATGTTCAGATGGACACTGGGAAATCTTTCTTTACCAGCATAGTGATCAAACACTGGAACAGGTTTCCTACAGATGTGGGCTTTGCTCCATGCCTGTCAAATGCCTTAAAGAGAGGCATTTGGATAATGCGTGTAATACCAAAGTCAACATTTGCTCAGCTGTGAATTGGTCAGGCAATTGGAGTAGATGATTTTTGTCCCTACAAAATAGTCCATTCTGTTCTGTTCGTAAACCAAACCCATCACCCAAACTTCTGTCATCACAGAACCTCCTCTTCTATAAATTTGTATTTGTATGCTACTCGAGTGGAAAACAGAGAAATTTATTTCCTTAGAATTCAGATCCTCTGAAAAAATACCAACAAAAACCTAGGTAAAGATTAATTCAAAGTTTTACCATGGAATAAACAGCATTTCATGTCAGTTACATACTGTGAGCTATCAAGTGACAGGGATGTTGCATATTCACCAATCTTTGGCACTTTCTTTTTTATAAATTTAAGTTCTGCAATTAACAGATATACTATGCAGTAATTCCCTCATGTCCAAGCATGAGCAGAAGCACATACATTAAACTGTACACAGCAAGTTAGAACATTAATCCATTCATCAGGAGTCACATATGACCTGTAATGCAATAGAAAATGTGTATTCCTTTGTATTAGTGTATGAAGGAATAGCATTTACTTCCACCTGTACATATTAAAATTACAAGGTGGCAAGGGGAAAGTCTAAAAAAGGTCCTGCCAGAGCATATTCTTCCTCCAGCTAAGCTGTGGGGGTTGTGAGGAAAAGCAACAGGGACACAACCAGTAGAGAAGAATGACTACTCACCTTTCCTCCTACAAATAATAAAATAAATAAATGAATGAACAACTAAATAATGAGTGAACACTAGGGGGATTCATATTTCCAACAGTACTTCTTTGATAGCCACGCAACTTCTAAACCCCCCCAGCTTACACAGGTATATGAAATGAAGACATATGTTTTAAACTCTTCATCTCAAGTACTTGAAGTAAGGTAAAATGCTATGTTACTGATATCCAGATCTACACATACAGCTGGGTTAAAATTCTTATACAAAGAATTTTTATAAGAACCCCTAATATTTATTAATGAAGCATATACCTTTTATTGAAATCCCTCAGTTCTAACAGAGTTAAAGCATTTCTGCATAAGCATAAGGAAACAGAGGAACAAACAGAAAGCAACTTGTTCAAAGTCACTGGGGAAACAAATGACAAAAGGAGATAAAACACACAAATCTCAGATACACTAGCCTATTAGGAAATCCTGTTTTTGAAGGATTTCTTCGAAGATAATCTATTACTCACCTTAAGCTCCTCAAGCATGACATGACAATTTATGCAATGATGGTCAAAAAGAAAATGGCCACATAAGAATCACAGAGAAGTATTTTCCTTCCACTTTATATTACACATACTCACCTTTATATGAACTCTAGTGACAGCTTAATAAGTGTAAGTAAAAAAATCTGTTAAAAGTATTCAGAGTCCAGAGTTAAAGAAAGTTTGCAAATGAAAGAATGCACTTCTCTGGCATAAAAGGTATTTTCCCCCCTCTCTCTCTCTCTGACTACTCACACTCAGAAATAGCCATAGAATAAAATCTTCAGAATAAAGATGTATTTATAGCATTAAGTACATCTGACAGAAAAAGAAAAATGTATTCTTCAGAAGAATAAAAATAACTTCATGACATTCACATCAACATTTACACCTTTTTTGTTGTACATTATCTTAACACACTCCCACAGATACTTGTCCCTGGAGTCCATTGACAAGGTTTCATGCTATTCACAGGCATTAAATCAGGCTATTCATTCTTTGCAAACAAGAAGAGATAAGTTTCCTCAGAAACATCTAGAGCAAAGTCGTTCAGTCATTCACTCAGTCAAACTCATACCACAGCAACAATTTGCTGTGTGAGCATTTAGACTGAAGACAAGGAACTGACATTCAAATCAATGAGACAATGATTTGTGGAATTTTCAGTAAATTATTCCTGCACATTTTATGAGCACTTACTTTTTAATGCACTACAGAGTATCCTCTGACTTGTCAGTAATGCATCCGTTCATGAAAACCTCATAATTTTGCCCCTAGCATGAAATTAAGGCTGTATTTTTCTCTTATCTTATGGGAAGGGAGCTTCTTATGAATGGGGTTGGTTGATGATAAATGAGAACTTCTAATGTACAGCATAGAAAAAAATACTAGCTAGTGGCATGTCTCTTAGCCTCTTCTCCTTGGACACTCACATATGTCAATTTAGTTGATAACTTATTACAGTCCTATCTGGAATACTTCAACACTGTCACACTGTTAACCAAGATTTATTAAAAATACATGACTGAATCTAATTCACCTATCAGATGGATCTGACTGATTTAATTTAAATTCCTAATCTAAATAATTCACCAAAACTAAATCTACTCATAGGGAGGAAGGACAGCACTACAATTTGGCTTCAGGAGTCCGAAGCCTAAGAATCCAATTCTCACTTCTGACACATGACACTAAATAAATCATTAAAGTTAGTTAAGTAATTCTGCTTCACCACTGCCAAAACCTAACTAGTTCTGCTCAGATTTTAAAGAAGGGTACATTTACTTATATACTTGTTTAATTTTTTAAAAAAAGAAGAAAAAAATCCCCAACAAACACACACACACACAAAAAAAAAAAGAAAAAAGAAAAAACAAACAAACCAAAAAAAGCCCCTAAAACCAAATTCTTGGCAACATAAGTTTTACTCCATTTACAATTTTTTTTTTATTTATTCCTCTCAAAGATTTACAAAGTTCATTTTGTTGCAGTAGACTCATGGGCTTTATTTTGCAACATTACCATAAACGATGCTGTGCAGACTACACTTGAGGAGGTAATCTGTCTTTAGACTGTGCCCAGTAATACCTTGTACAACTCATTACTAGTAAAATTATGAAACCATAGCTCACAGTATTGCTTAGAAATATAATTTCTATTGGAAGTAAAAAATGCATGGAGAAGTATTATGTGACAACCCTGCAACCATATGCAAGGCTGACAGTTTAAAAACGGAAACTGCTCACAAACATCATCTGACATGAGTCCGCCCTTTATCATCACTCAGAGAAAAAGCATTCTTGAACAAATTTTAAAGAAGCTGTAATCAAAACCTCTAAAATTCAGAAGAGTAAATTACGATCATTAATATAAACAACCTTGAATTCTCTTTATTAATTCATTAATGTTTAATGAGATTATGATTAATACAATACTAATAAAGAATATTTTGCACCTCCAAATCATTACATACCATTCGTCACAGCCATCTAAAATCATATTACTTCTATAGTAAAACACATAACTAAGTCTTACTAATTTTTAAATATTCTGCAATACTTGCAAAGTTATTATTCCTCTCCAAGGACAGAATATTTAACATACTGTACATTCGTCTAACTTAAAGTGTTCTTGGGAGCCGGTGGCACGTGCCACCAAATCCCAAGCACAAAGAATTTTCTAATTTTCAAAGCTGCATGAAAGGAAATACAGATTTTTTAATGACTATTACCATTGTCTTCATTTTAATAATACTAACTAACAATGACAGCAATTTATTATAGCATTAACTGAAACATATGGTCTGGGAATACCCTTCTTGGTGAAAGCTGAATCGTTTAAGATTTGATTTTTGAGATCTGTTCTATCACCTATACATGTAGCAAGATCTTTGCATTCTGCCATACTTTAATGCATTGTTTAAAACAGGTTGGCACAAAATATGCTGTATTCATTAAAAGTATTTTTTTTAAAAAAAACAGCTGATAAATCAAAGACTTTAGATTTTTATTTGGGAACAATCTCATGCAATATATTTCCATGTAAATTATTCCATGTATATCAAACGATTCTAACACTTTCTGAGTTCTTTTTTCAGAAAAAACTTGTTTCACCCATTTCTTGTCACCCGTCTCAAGATCCTCCACCCAAATGTCTTTTGAAAGACCTCTTTGCCAAAATCAAAAAGCACCTTCACAATTGTAGAGCACTGTACTGAAATGTATGTCTTAGGGAAAAAATAAATAAATTCTACTTTAAAAGCACACTGAGTGCCCAAGGCTGTTCCACTGATGGAACAACTGTGTCCAGTGCCTTCAAAGGGGTATCCTCTGTTGCTGTAACTCCTCATAACATCACCCCAACTCCCACACTGCCTCTCACGACACTTTCACCCATGGCAACCTGTGGTTAATTTCATGTACAGCCACCCAGCTGGTCCATATGTACGTGCTGACCAGATGGGATCACAGAATCATACAATGTCAAGGAAGGGGAATGGACCTTACAGATCATCTAGTCCCAACCCTCCCTGCCACTCAAGGAATTATGCAACCTGGCCTTGAATGCTGCCAGGGCTGGGGCATTCCAGAACCTTCCTGGGCAGCCTGTTCCAGGGTCTCACCACCCTCACAGGAAAGAATTTCTTCCTAATATACAACCCAAAGTTTCCCTCTTTCAGTTTGAACCCTCTGCCCTTTGTCTTATCACTACAGTTCCTGATGAAGAGTCTCTCTCCAGCTTCCCTGTAGGCCCCCTTCAGATACTGGGAGGTGGCTATGAGTTCTCTGCACAATTTTCTCTTCTTCAAGCTGAACAGTCCCAACTTTCTCTGCCTGTCTTTGTAAGAGAGGTGATACAGTCCTGGAGGACTACTGCCTAACAATATGGGGAATATCAGTCTTTCTTTTTGACCCTCCCTTCAAATTTTAGTATATAGGAACAGAACCACTTAAAACCTTTATCTTGCTTTCAAACTTGATTAAAATTATCATGTTCAATCCTTAGTAGTCAAAGACACAGAGAGGCAGAACCACACACATCTCACTTCCTGAGGAAATTACGATAAGAAGTACAGAAGTTATTACCAAAATTGATCCATGCCTGTAAGCAAGAAGCTAACCTTTGGGATCTGTTTCCGACTTGGGTTCTCCCAGAGCCACGTTCTCTGGAGTCAAGTCCCCGCAGAGAGGCCCAGGAGGTAGCAGCAGTGTGCACCTGCCCCACTGCGCCAAACGCGCCCAAGGAACATGCAGGAACGCCCAAATCCAACATATTCCCAGGGATTTGGCCGCTGTGCCTTCAGCAATGTCTTTATCCCTGCTTCAAGTTCCATATGGTGACCAATTCTTATGACACAACTTTTCAATCTTGTGCAAAGAAGGGGAGATGAGCATAAACCCAAATAATGGAGCAAGTAACTAATGTAACTCAGAACATAAACTAATTCATTTATTGGGGGCAGACAATAAAGCTTTCTTTACACAAAAGAGATGGGGGGCAGCTTCAGTTCCTTTAATTACATATCAGAAACAAAATCACAAATTCTGAAGATTCTCCTGGTTTTCAAAAAGCCCATCACTAGATTTTTATTCACTGTACTTTTACCTGAAAGTTTCTTCACTCAGAATGAACATTATCCCATTTTAGTTATTTTAGTTATTCTCCCATATGAAAAATAGCCATTCGGAAAATTTTTGAGAGGAGTGGAAATTTAATTATCTATACTTGTGAACCAAACACAAAACTTAAAATGTCAGATTCTCCAAGCACTTATGGGACATCTGTCTTCCCTAATCTTTAGTTTAAATAAAAGGCCAGCAACATTTTCTGACAGTGTTCTTTAAAAGCCTGCTCTAATGGAGCTCCTCCACCACAGATGCCTGTGGCAGATTGAAGAGTACAGAAGTTGGCAAAGTCTGCTGAATCAGAAACAAATACCCCTCCCTCTATCAACCATGTGGGAAGGTATCCATGTATTACTGCTGCACCGATCTTGCACATATATCACAAAATGACCTTTTGTCACTGTTTCCTCCCTAGAAGGACGGGGAATAGCAAAAGGCAGACAGCAGAGATGTTGATGTCTCTCTCTGCAGATGTTTTCAGGACCAGATAGTACCTATCGGGGAATGCAAGAAAGCTGGACACGGCCTTTTTACCGGGGCCTATAGTGATAGGACAAGGAAGAATGGCCTTAGACAGAGAAAATTTAGGCTAGATATTAGGAAGAAACTTTTCACCCGGAGAGTGGTGAGGCACTGGCACAGGCTGCCTAGAGAAACTGGGGATGCCTCATCGCCATCAAGGCCAGGCTGGATGGGGCACGCTGGCACGGACACCACAACGACCCCAGGGATGAGGCACGCAGCAGCTCGGGCAGCACCTCTCAGGATGCAGCATGGCCTGGCCCCACCGCCACGGCCACCTTCCCCTGCCGACCTCAAAGGCCCAGGGACGGCCGTCCCGACGCCTTTCCCGGCCGGCCCGTCGCCGCCGGCTCCGGCGGAGGGGAGCAGGGGAGGGCGCGGAGCCCGGCGGATGATCCGCACTAGCGCTCCCCTTCCGGCCACGACAGCCCCCGGCCCGCGACCACCGCGGCGTGGCCAGCGGGGGCGGAACGGGCGAGAAGCCGCTGCCCTTCCAGCGCCTGGGCAGGTCCCGCCGGAGCTCCCCGCACCCGCTCCGTGCCGCCCCTCCCGCCGCTTACCCGCGCCCGCCGCGCCGCGCCTTTGGAATTTTCGCGCGCGCTGCCCCCGCTGCCCAGGGCCGCGCATGCGCGGGGCGGGGCGGGGCTGGGCCCGGCCGCCGGACCTCCGGTGACCCGTGACAGAGCCGCGGCGCCCAGTGCGGGCTCTTCACGGAGAGGGTGGCTGGCACTGGAACAGGCCGCAAAGTACTAAGACTGAGTTCAGGAAGAGTTTGGACAGGGCTGTCGGGCACATAGTGTGACTCGTGCGGATGTCCTGCACAGGGCCAGGGGCTGGACTTCCGTGGTCCTTCTGGGTCCGTACTTTGCAACTCGGAATATTCCGTGTTTCTTTGATTGTGAACCTGCAGATTCAGCCTGCGGACGCTTGGCTGCCCGACTCACACAGGGGACACCACGAGCCAGAGCTGGGACAGAGGCCTTGTCGGTGTTGAGGGCCAGGGCGCTCGCAGGGCTCCTCGTGAGTCTGAGGCGCCGCTGCTGCCCGCACGCCGAGCACTCGCTGGCTGAACCCGGCATAGGCAAAGCCTCTCTGATCCTGCCCGTGCAGCTCGGGAGCGGCTCCGCAGGGAAACCAAAGTGACGGGGACCACACCCGGGGCCCCGGTGTGGGTTGTGCCTTCTCAGCCGCTGTGCACCAAATGCTGGCCGCGGCCAAGGCCTGCCCAGTCTTTGCCCTGGGCTCTTGTGAATGAACAAAACCCTTCAGCTTCACCACTTTGGTAAGATAAAGTGCAAAACATGTTAAACTTTTGCTTCTTTTCGGTTTTCTGAACATAGCAGGTCTTTGTATCCCTGTGAACAAATGCTATCGGTTTGAGTACACACAGAGTAAATAAAAAATTCTGTTTTGAATAAATTTAGGGTTGGAAAGAAATACTCGATTTGCTTAAATTTTTGTTGGTGTCAATTTGAGAAATGCAGACTTGGTGCATTTTTGCTCATCACTCCCTAGCCCACTTACACAGTCATCCTTAATTCTCTTCCTCTCAGTCTTCCTGTTCAACTGATCTATTTGGCTCCTTCTCCTGTTTATCCTGGTAGTTCTTTCACTCCTGCCTCCGTTTTACTCCCATGTTCGCTTTGCAAGATAGAGCTGGTGGGAAGTTGCTACTGTATTTACCCCTGTCTTTTTGAGAAGCCATCAGCACACAGAATTCTCTGTTTGCTAGCATCTTCATCCAAATATGCATTCCTACACCACCTTGTCCTTATTTCCTCCTCGAAGAAACTGGTAGTTTCTTGAAGGGGCTCATTGCATTCCTGTATATTGAAAAACAAAACAGATTATCTGAAAGAACAAAGTCACTAAGGCAGAATGCTCTCTCTCTTGAACCTAGGTTGAATTGTTGCTTTTCAGGTGGATTTTAAATTAAATTGCAATGAGATCACTGGTCTGAGGTATAGGCTAGTTTGTATTAGACTTGTGTTCAAGATTTAAAGTCTGCTTGAACATGACTACCACGGCGGCTGAAGTTAAAGTTGCTGGTTTTGTTTTCACAATTTTACAAGACCAGCTGGTGTTCAAACTCCTTACTCCTATTCAGCTTTCATATTCTTGCATTCTTCTTCCATTTCTTTTTCAGAGGTTGCCTCTTTTCTGATCACCACTCCTTTCAATATTCTATGAAATGAGACATCCCTGTCAGTACAAAAGCAAATTCAACCTACCCATATAGTGAACTCCCTATGCATTACTTAAATTACTCTTCCCATTTTATCCTATCAAATCAGAAATACCTGATGAATTAAAGGCTTGTTTGTGAAAGTTTCAGAGTTTTTTCTTGGGAAACAGCAACTGGTCATCAGGCAACCCATCAAGACAAACTGTAAGAGATGTTTCCCATACATCCAACACATTTGCAGACCACAACTTGGAGCTTTGTATGTAATGCCCATATGCACACAATGAGTCCAGCTGATAGTTCATGCAACTCTTTTAATCATTCTACTCCTCTTTTTTTGTCAAGTGAAAACATGGAAGAATTTGCTTTCTACCATCAATCGTGTCAATACTTTCTTAAATGTCAACATTATTAATTTCATTCATGACACTTTTTACAGTTCTTGTACACTGGAAGAAGCTTTTTACAGTTCTTGTACACTGGAAGAAGCTTGAGTGGAAGAAGTTTGAAAACATAACTTTTTATGTTTCTGATTGAATGTATTCCAGAGTTGTCCAAAGTGTATTTCTATCCCATAGTCAGAGTAGCAAAAACCTGCCTTTGTTAATTGGCTTGATGTTTACACCATCAACTTAGACAATTTTGTTGCTGTTCAGCAAGCCAACTGCTCAAAAAGTTCTTATGCATTATGCTTAAAGATCATTGTAATATTCAAGAAGCTGTAAAAAATAAATGCAGGAATTAAAAAAAAAGCTAAGCTAGGGCATTTAAGGAAGCCATGGGAAAGGGTACACTAGACAAATATATAAAAAATAGGTGCAAATAAAAAACAAAGATGAAAGGAAATTACTAATATGAATAAACTCCAGTAGGTGGAAAGAACACTTGGTAATATTACCTTCAAAAGACCCTCATTTTAAATAGTCAAAAAATAAGTGACACTGATAAAAATAATGAAATAGGTAGTAAAAATCAAGTGAATGCAAATATAAATGTTATGTTACTTCAGACAGTCTGTAGGGTGTTTGCCACTCCCACATTTAATAAATGCAAAACATTTGAGGTTAAAAAAATGTTATGGGGACTATTTCTTTAGCCTTGATCTTTAATAACAGCTACTACAACATACAGAGCTAATACAACTGCTTTAGAGAATTTTTAATAGTAAATCTCTGACACGAATAATATTTGAGATTATTAAAAGTCACCAGAAATAGTACTGCTAGGTAAGGATTCCATTACTTCAAATTCTGAATATTTTGGAAAGAATATTCCAAATACCAGAGAATTCCTGGCTGCTCTCTGAGAACTGTAGCAATCTCCCCTTCCCCAAGGTACGTTGCCAAAGCCCGTCATTAAGCTTTGCACTTTGATGAGACACAGCAGATACTATACTTTGGTTCAGGGCAAAATATGGACATGTGATCTTTTTTGCCAGTATTAGTTCGATATTAACAACTGTATTCCTGTTAGGGGAAGAGAAAGAAATACATATTTGACAAGTCTGAAGGGAAAAAGGAAAAGAGGTGGGGAAAAAAAAGAAAGGAAGAGTTCCAGCTGTTTGAAGCTTTTCAGGAGTTTGCAATGTTAGAATAAATGCTGGGGGAGGTAGACTGATGGGATGAACTGCAGGTGAGGCACACAAAGGTGCACGGTAAATAGAATTATCAATGCATATGACCACCACATATGGAATATATTTTATGAACATCATAGTGATAAACTGAAGAGTGCATACTGCTCTAAGCAACAGGAAAGTACCAAGCAAAATGCCCTTAGACCCCTTAGCTGAAGTGAACATGAACACTCTATGAACACCTTCATAGAGGTCTGTGGCTTGCTCAAAATGGTTGGTACAAGATAACAAAGAGCTAAGGCAGGTGCTACAGCCATACTCTTGTCCTTTACAGTTGGGATTGGAACTGCCTCAACACTGCAGTGGCAAGCAAAGCATAAAGCATATTGAAGAGATTCCCAGAGAAGACCACAATGTGTAACAAGTGACCAATAGATTTCAGTGTATTGCTGTTTGCTAGCCACAGTAGAGGATTTCTGAATAGGCAAATGTGGCATTTCTAGATGCTGATTATATATTTGTCAATTTACCTGCTAAAATACTGTATTTTGGGCAGCTGTTAGCAGAATAGTTAGACATGTTTGCTTCCATGAGTTCCTGGTGTTCATTTTCTCCCACATCTCCCATTTGATTTGCAGTATAATTTCATGGCTGCTTATGCTTTCTATGTTAATGTTCCATTAAAGAAACTGCCTTCAGTAAGGAGAAGGGGAGTTGCTTCTTGGAGGCATCAAGAGTCTGCAAATCCTGTTGATGAACTTTGTGAGCAGTGCATCCCACACAGCCTTTAGGTTCACACTGGAATAATTTTATCTCTCTCTCTCTCTCTCTCTCTCTTTTATTTTCTTTTCCTTTTATTTTTTTTTTCTCTTTGGAATGTAATTCCTGTTAATTTGACATCCTGAGGATGTTTATTTGCTCCTGAGCAGGAAAGGAACATTTTCTGTGTTCCTGTGTTCCAAGTGATAGATTAATATGTTTGGTTTCTTCTTAATGCAAATGCCATCAAGTCTTTTGCTGGGGAGTCTCTGTAGGATTAAAAAAAAACTGGCCCTGAATTGACCAGTGCTGTGTAATGTTCCTTAAATCAGACCTGAGGAGTTCTCCTACCTTCTGTTGAGGCTGACTCTTATTTGTCAGACTGGTAAAAAAACATGGTCACAAGGATAAAATTTAGAAATTGTACCATATATCAATCTCTTAGTTAATCTTGGCACAGTCAAGATTTTCATAATTCGTCTTATTATGTATCTTTCCGAAATGTTATTAGAGAAGCTGAAGTGTTTAGGTTGGTGATTACATTTCTATCTATAGTTTATAAATTTTCTTGTGGAAAATAATCCTGAAAATAAATCCTTTCCCTGTACCTGTCTGCACTCACAGCAGGTGCTATTCAAAGAAAGCATGAGTTACATTAATCATTCCAAATACACTGAGACAATTAAAAAAATTCATGATGTCTTGGTGCTGTCCTGCTGAACATTTGAATACTGGAGACCATTTCCACGGAATCAAGCACAGTGCATTGAAGCAGAGATCTTAGTAATTTCCATGGTATTCCCTATTGATATTCTAAAAAGTTCCTGCAACATATACAGATGAAGCATGAAATACTTGCTACAGGATGGAAAGTTAATGACTTTGCCTTGGCCTGTTCTCTTACTGACAGCTATTAACAGGATGAAATACTCCAGTGAGCATTTCAGTTTCATATGTGTGACCTTCCTGCTTTATATAAAATACTCTCCTTAACTAAAAGAGCTATTTACACATTCTAGAACCTGTGAGATTTTACCAAAATTTAAGATGATAAAAAGGGAAATGCTGTTTTTACTGGCAGCAAGCAGAAGTCAAAATAAAGCCAGGAAAATATGATAAAGATCATGCTGGAACCAATTTTCAGAGGGCTGGAGATACAGGAAACTGCTTATTGATAATTGGTATGCAGCTACAAAACTTCATAGTGAGTTCCATAATTAGTCAAACTCACAGTAAGTTATGAAGCATTATTAGCTTCATAACAAGATGAAGTTAATATCATAAAGTATATCAGTGAACTCAAAGATTTTATCATACACTGAAAGTCTTTAGCTTTTTCCTTTGCAAACCTGATTACTACAGGTGATATTTTCAAATTAAGCAAGTATTATCTCAATAACTTAATTTTTCTTCACAGTTTAAAAGTATGAGAAAGCTGGTCACTACTTGAAACTGAAATATCAAACTAGCCCACAACACTCTGAAACATTGCAAGTAAAACAGCTTGTACATTCTAATTCCATTAAATACAGAAATTGACTAAATGTACTAGAAATGTACTAAAAATGCAGCAAGATAGTCATTGTCCATGGAATATAAGACTAGTGTAAGAATAAAAGGAGAAAAGAAAAGCCTTTAAACGAATAAATTTCTCCATAACTGCCTTTTGTCATATGGATTAAATTCTTTTGTTAAAAATGGAAGCACAGTTGCCACACTAACATAGTTTTGCTTGAAACAAGAGACTGCTTTAAGACGTATATAAGCTTTGCCAAGCCTATATCTCCATCAAAACCAAACAAATCTAACACGTAAACAAAAATGCTATACATCAGATGAAAGTGAAATTACCAATATCTACTCAATGCATTAATTTCCACCTTAGTATTCCTAGTGATGACTTCGCTATTAAAAACAAAACAAAACAAACAAACAAACAAAACCCCCATCAAAACACCAAAAATTATAGAACATAGGAAAAGAGGACTGAATGGAGAGACAGTGAGAAGGTACTTCTTTTTGTCTTTAAACTAATCTCATGCTTGGTTAGCTAACCAGTTGACAAACTCATCTTTATGGTTTGCATTTTTCTATGTTTGCTGAATGCTGTGTATGATCATTTGTTCACAGCAACATAGGCCAGTCTACGACTGTAGCCTTTATGCCTTTACAAATTACGTTTTCAGTGTTGCAGACCACCGCTTCACAAAAATAATCCCTCAGTTGGGATCCCTTCAAAATGGAAAATATCCCCACTTATTGAGCAGCTTGTTTAAAGTAGCTATGAAAATAGTATAGAGAAGTCTGTAGAATCATTCCAGTGTTAGTCAAAAAGTGGCTGAAACAGCTCCATGACAGAAAATAA
Organism: Cyanistes caeruleus; assembly: GCF_971803275.1. Classification (NCBI taxonomy): domain Eukaryota; kingdom Metazoa; phylum Chordata; class Aves; order Passeriformes; family Paridae; genus Cyanistes; species Cyanistes caeruleus. The sequence goes on along the minus strand of NC_141732.1, from coordinate 42,614,843 downwards.
AAACAACAGTTCGTGGATCGCCAACTTTCCCCCCACAGTCTCTATACATTAACTGAAAACCTTGTTTTTCTCATTCCTTCATTTAGCTTGTTGGACACTGCAATATCATGCTTTTTTGACCTCCCAAAGGAAGTTTAACTCTAGTATTCTATTGCCTTCTCTCCTTCTTTAAACAGTTTGTCATCCACACTCCTTTGCCTGCAATACTCATATTTGCAAGTCGGTGGTATGCACTTTTCATAAATCTCCTTTCAGCTATTTTAGCAATCATTCTTCCTTTATTGGTATTAACCTTTCTTTAACCTTTTCTATCTTCAGATTTAATCCCTTCCTTATGACATCTCTGACAAAATACCAATTTGTTTTCCATCATTCTCTCATTAATACAATATTCCTTTGTTCCCTTAATTTCTTGCATCATTAGCTGAATATTTACATTGGATCACCTTTAAATGATAATCTAATATTTAAATAATAATCTAATACACTGAATCTTTTTCACAGCTGATAATCACTTGCATGAATATAATTCATACTGTTCAAAAGAGCTTTATACAGCTTTGTGCAGACCACATAAAGCCTGGTTGGAAAATATATTTTTTCAAATACCTCTATAAATGAAAGGTATATATGCAAATGCATCACTCAAAATGAAATTGCAAAAATAAATATTGTATTATGTTGAAGACTGAGAGTATGTATCTGTAAACTACAAATAAATGTTTAAAAAACTGTTTTGAATTAATCCAAATCTGAACATCATAATGCCAAGTTACTGTCACCTATAAAGTAAATCTTAATGTATTAAAAATCACAAAGTAGGAGCTGAAAAGCTCAT